>NC_137891.1:76442917-76927684 GCF_963455335.1 Martes martes | reverse complement strand
AAAAATTAAAAAAAAAGAAAAAAGAAATTGGAAGGGAGAGAGGCTGCAGCTTAATTAGAGTGTATGCCACATGGGATCATTCAAATGATGGGTCACTGAAACCAGTAAAGGTTTATTAAGCAGTAAGAGATATTTTCTACAGTATTTCTGTCTACCCATTTTCTCCTGTATCTCTACCTGTTGGTACAGCTCCTTAAGGTTACCCCTGAATCTAAAATACAAAACCTTAAGGTTAGACTTGAAGGTTTAAGGTTAAATTTAAAGTTAATTATGTAACTTTGCAACCTAAAAAGATAATTAAGAATTGTTACACACAAAAGCATTTCCAGTTAAAACAAACAAAAACCACAAAAGTTAAGTATAAATAAAAACTTCTTACTGAATAATTCTGACTTACCAAGAAGGCATAGCCATGTTCATATTCAATGTTACAGGCATAACTGGTCTATGCGGGAAAGGAAAAAACAGCAAAATAAGAATAATGTAACAAGGCATAAAACCTGATAAATTTCACCAATTAAGAAGAGATAATTACTTGAGGTTTGCACAAAACTGTATGCTACAATTTTAACATATGAACTGTATCACTGCATCCACACCTATGTCATTTTTTCTACATATCCTGTATTCTGAAGATGGAGCAGCAGCTGGAAAGGACTAAGCTTGGCAAATAAAAAACATTTTCCTTTCTCAACTCCTTTATTTAATACTTTCAAACCAGACATGACCAGGGAAACAAGTAACCAAGACAGTTGGAAATGTATAAAATATGAGACTCTGGCTAAGGGTTTAAGGAAACGAGCAATGTACCGCACAGATAAGTAGCATCAATTCCCATATGGTCAGATTACATTTTTGCTTATATTCTAAGTTTTATCTATGTACGTGGTTATTTAAGAGACCTCTAGATAAATACAGGAAATGTAAGTTTTGCCTAAGCGTCCACTATACCCAATTCAGGTTTGTGATGAAAAATCTGCTGGATAACCTGAATATAGCTAGGTACAAAAGAAAAGAAAAATATACTAGAATTACATCTCACCACTAACTTTCTAATTCATGAAACAAGTCTACCTTAGAGGTTACAAAATCTTATCAAAATTTCTTTGAGGACATGAATTTCCCTAGACCGGGAATAGCCTTAAATAAAAGCAATCCTGGGGCCAGTAACAATATAGCAGAAATAGTAACACAATCAAGAATTCTGTCTTATAGGGGTGCCTGGGTGGCTCAGTGGGTTAAAGCCTCTGCCTTCGGCTCAGGTTATGATTCCAGGGTCTTGGGACTGAGCCCCGCATTGGGCTCTCTGCTCGGCAGGAAGCCTGCTTCCTCCTCTCTCTCTGCCTGCCTACTTGTGATCTGTCTGTCAAATAAATAGATAAAATCTTAAAAAAAAAAAAAAAAAGAATTCTGTCTTATAGATGAATCAGAATAACAGAGGACACAGCCATTCCTGCCATAGTATTTAGCTGTAGCCTACGGAGGTCAGATAAAGCTTCTAGGGGCACCTGGGTGGCTCAATGGGTTAAGCCTCTGCCTTTGGCTCAGGTTATGATCTCAGGATCCTGGGATTAATCCCCTCATCAGGCTTTCTGTTCAGTGGGGAGCCTACTTCCCCGCTCACGCTGGCTGCTTCTCTGCCTACTTGTGATCTCTCTCTGTCAAATAAATAAAATCTTAAAAACAAAAGCAAAAACAAAAACTTCTATTTCAGGATAAAAAGGGGACAAAAAGTTTTCTTACCTCATCAGGTATTTTTCCTCATTCCATTTTCTCTTTCACATTTATCAGCTCTACTGCTACTAACACTTCTGAGGATGAATTACTAACCTACTAGCACGAATCTAATCCCATTTGCCTTCATAGCTACTGTCTCTCAGCAACCTTTTGACCTAAAACCTTGCCAATCTCAGCAATTTCTGAATTTGCTCAAGACATCCACAAACATTTTCAGAATTCGAAACCAAATCTATCAGACTTTAAAACCTGTGTTCTTTCCACAGGACATCACATTGCCTTTAGCTGATAAAATTTAGGAGTGTTTTCAACATAGTAAATAAAGATCTCTCACAAACCTGACAAGTAAATAAATCCCCTTCTGGGATATCCTTAGATCTCAGATGTTTGTGTATCTAAAGGAATTTTTCTAAGCCTGAATTCAACTGACCTCCACGAAAGCATTATTTTAAATTTCCCAACAAAAAAGAAAAAAAAAATTCTATGTAGCCAAGTTACCAGTTTAGTTTTAAAAAATTTACTAATCTTTATTTTTAAACTGAATACTTAAAAGGATAAAAACTGGTTATATTCAAATCCTCTTCTAGGAAAGTAAAGCTATCACAATTATTCTTCTCCAGATTCTGAATCACAAATGTAAAGATTAAAATACTTACGCATGTGGGCAGATGTATTTGATATGTGAACTTCTGATACCTGCAAAGGCTTCTGCCCATCCATGCCTGGTAAAGAAATTATTTGAATGATGCCATTAGACACGATTTTAAATCCCAATAAATTAGTAACAGAATAATAACTTTTAAAAACTTGCAAGGATAAATGTTAACTCTTTATAAAATCTTAGAAATGTGGACCATCAATGGTAGAGAAATAACACAACCAACCAGAAACAACCCAAAGGCTAACACAGCTCAAGCTTTACCTACAAGTTAAGATGATGTCTCCTGATTTCTGAAGAGCAGTGTGTTTTCTTCCGTATATTTCTATAAGGCTTTATAATTTACAAAACACAGATATGCTGATCTCTTTATAATCTCACAACAATGTGCCTAAAAAAGTAGGCAAGACAGATAATACAATTCACATTATATTATATAATGTGAATTACCATATAATGACAAAAGTTGTCTCAGGAGTAAATCCGTTATCTTAAACTCTACATGCTAATAAATAAATAAATAAATAAACTCTACATGTTTACTGCACTACTAAAAATAACTTTCACATTCTTTACTTGTGTGTATCATGTACATATACATGTTCAAAATGGAATACTAGAAAACCTGAAAATCATCATAATCCTTCAAGCCAGAAATAAGCAGTTAATCTTCTGATGTATTTCTTTCCAATTCTTTCATGTTTATCACTTAAGAAACAGATAACAGATTTTACAAAAATGGGATACTAAACATACATACAGTTTCCTGCTTGTTTACATTTGACATTATAACTGATACTTTTTACATGTTTTTTTTTTTTAAGTTTTCTTATTTTGGGGGGAAGGGGCAGAGGGAGAGAGAGAATCTTAATCTCCACACCCAGCATGGAGCCAATGTGGAGCTTGATCCCATGACCCTGAGATCATGACCTGAGGAGAAATCAAGAGTCAGCTGCTTAACTAACTGAGCCACATAGGATCCCCTAACATGTTACTTTTACTAAAGGATAAAGTAAAATTAACTTAAACGATGCTTGGCTGGCTTAGTTGGTAGAGAATGTGACCTCCATTGGTCGTGAGTTCAAGTCCCATGTTGGTTATGGAGCCTACTTAAATTTTAAAAATAATTTAAAATTTTAAAAACCTTAAAATTTAAAAATTAAAATTAAATAAATAATGTGGTGCCTGTGTGGCTCAGTCAGTTAAGCAGGCTCTTGGGTTTGGCTCAGGTCATTATCTCATGGGCTGTGGGATCAACCCCTGTGATGGGCTCTGTGCTCAGTGGGGAGTCTGTGTGAAGGCTCTCTCCCTCTGTCCCTTTCCCCACTCGCACATGCATGCTCTCTCTCTAAAATAAACAAATCTTTTTCAGAAATTAAATAAATAAATGTTAAATGATTTTCTATTAACTATTTCTCTATTTTAATCCACCTTCCCAAAAGTGTTAAAGACATACAGAAAAATTAATAACAAAGAAGTGATTTTAACACTTACATAACACTAGCTATGAGTCATGCACTATTCTAGAGTTGTACATGTGCTTTGCATGTGTACATGTGTGTTTATATGTGAGTTCATGTGTGTCTTTTGTGTATATGTATGTAGAAACGTGAGATATATATATGAAGCTTCATTATGAAAACTACAGAAATGTTGAAAGAAATTAAAGACTTATATAAATGGACATCCCATGTTCAAGGACCAAAAGATTTAATATTCTTCTTTTTAAACATTCATTTATTTATTGTAGAAAAAAACAGTGTGCAAGTGGCAGGAGGGGTAAAGGGAGAGAATCTTCAAGCAGATTCCCTGCTGAGTGTGGAGCCTGACAAGGGTCTCATCTCAGGACCCTGAGATCATGACTTAAGGGAAATCAAAAGTTGGATGCTCAACTAACTATGCCACCCAGAAGCCCAAGACTTAATATTCTTAAGGTGGCAGTACTCCCAAAATGATATACACAGTCAATGCAATCTTTATTAGAATCACAGCTGGCTTTGCAGAAATTGACAAGCCAATTCCAAAATTCAGTTGACATGTAAGAGACCCAGAAGACTCAAAACAATCTTAAAAAAGAATAAGGTTGAAGGACTCACACTTCCCAGTTTCAAAGCTACTACAGAGCAATAGTAATAAAGACAGAGTGGTACTGAAACAAGGAAAGATCTATAAATCAACAGATTTGAAAATACAGAAATAAACCCGCCATTTATGGTTAACTTATTTCTGAAAAGGGTGCCCCCTTGAAAAGAATAATCTTTTCAACAAAAGTAGCTGGGATGCAACAGGATGAAGCTGAACTCCTAGCTCACACCATAAAAAAAAATTAACTCAAAATGTACCAAAAAAATTAACTCAAAATGTACCAAAATATAACTCAAAATTAACTCAAAATGTACCAAATGTAAGAGATAAAATTATAAAACTCCTAGAAGAAAATACATGAAAATCTTGTGATGTTGGATTTGGCCATGGTTTCTTCTTAGACACTAAAAGCACAAACAACGAAGAAAAAAAATTAATCATCAAAATTAAAAACTATTATGCTTCAGAGGGCACTATGAAGAAAAAGATAAACTACAGAATGGAAAATTATTTGCAAACCATATTCAATAAAGATGCAGTATCCATAACATATAAACAACTCTTAAAACCCACAAACAATTGGGGCACCTGGGTGGCTCAGTGGGTTAAACCTCTGCCTTCAGCTCAGGTCATGATCTCAGGATCCTGGGACAGAGCCCCGCATTGCATCCAGCTCTCTGCTCTGCAGGGAGCCTGCTTCCTCCTCTCTCTCTGCCTGCCTCTCTGCCTACTTGTGATCTCTTGTCTGTCAAATAAATAAATAAAATCTTAAAAAACACACAAAAACCCACAAACAAAAAGACAACCTAAAAATAAAGAGGTAAAGGACCTGAACAGACAATTCCCCAAAGATACACAAATGGCCAACATGTACAGGAAAAGATCCTCAACCTTATTAGTCATTATGTAAATGCAAATAAAACCACAATGAGATACCACTTCACACCCACTAGGGTGGCCATAATCAAAAAGACAATAACAAGTGTTAATGAGGATGGGAAGAAAGCAGAATTTTCACATACTGCTAGTAACATGAAGTTATCATATGACCCAGGAATTCTACTCAAAGGAATATGATATGAACAATATGATATGAACAATAAAAAGGAATAAAATTCCTATATATATTACAACATGCATGAACTTTAAAAATATTATGTTAAGTAAATAAAGCCTATTACGAAAGACCATATGTTATATTATGATTCCATTTATATGAAATGTCCAGGATAGCTGAATCTATAGAAATAAAGTAGCTTAGTGGGCGTCTGGGTGGCTCAGTCATTGGGCATCTGCCTTTGGCTCGGGTCGTGATCCCAGGGTCCTGGGATCGAGCCCCGCATCAGGCTCCCTGCTTGGTGGGAAGCCTACTTCTCCCTCTCACACACCCCTTGCTTGTGTTCCCTCTCTCGCTGTCTCTCTCTCTGTCAAATAAATAAATAAAATCTTAAAAAAAAGAAATAAAGAAAGAAACTAAACTAACTAAAGCTTAGTTACCTAGGGGACTTGGGGGTAAAAAAGAGTACAAGGTTTCCTTTTGGAATGATAAAAATGGTTTCACAGCTTTGTGAATTTATTAAAGACTGAACTGCAGAATTCAAATGGGTGAATTGTGTGGTAATCAAATTACAACCCAAACCATTATAAAAAGAATTAAAAAGGAATAAATGACCTAAATCCAGTCATGAGACATTAAATTCAACCTGAGGGTCACTCTATAGAACGTACAGAGGTAGGCTCCACATTTTAAAAATGTGAAGGATAGGAAAGGCTAATAAACTGTTTCTAAATAAAGCACAAATTACTGGAAAGGATCTTGGACCAGGAAGGAAACACATAATTGGGAAAGCTGGAAAAACTTGAATGGATTCTTTGGACTGGATGGTAGTGTTGGATCAATGCTGATTTCCTACTTTGGAGTGCCGTATGCTGGTCAGGTACAGTATCCTCACGCGTGGGCAACACTGGAGTAATTAGTGATGATGGAAGATCATGCTTCCATCAGGCTGATCTCAAAGAATTAAAAAAAAAGACTTTGATCACTAGATAATGAGTATATACATACATACATGGAGACAGAGAAAGAGCTTTGAGAGCATGCACAAATGTACAATGTCATAAAAGATTAAGAACTGAAGAAGCTTGGTACCAATGATACGGAATGATTTCTTAGATATAAACACCAAAAGCACAAGCAACCAAAAAAAAAAAAAAAATCAACTGGAACTCATCAGGATTAAAAACTGTTGTGCTCTGGGGTGCCTGGGTGGCTCAGATGGTTAAGCGTTTGCCTCTGGCTCACGTCAAGATCTCACAGTCCTGGGATGGAGCCCCGCACCCGGCTCCTTGCTCAACAGGAAACCTGCTTCTCCCTCTCCCTCTTTCTCTCCACCTGCTTGTGCTCCCTCTCGTTTTCTCTGTCAAATAAGTAAATAAAATCTTTAAAAAGAAATAACAAAAATAAGGGCAAAGGTATTGAATATATGTTTCTTTAGTGAAGATATATAAATCACCAATAAGCACATGAAAAGATGACCAAATCATTAGTCATTAGGAAGTGTAATTAAAAACCAAAATGAGATTAACACTTTAGACCCAATAGGATGGTTATAATCAAAAAAGATAACAACAAATACTGGTGAGAATGTGGAGAAATCAGAACCCTCATACACTATTGGTAGAAATGTAAAATGGTACAGCCACTGGGGACAACAGTCTGGGAGTTCCTCAAAAGGTTAAACAATTACCACTGACTCAGCAATTATTCAAGTGAACTGAAAGCCTGTGTTTAGGTAAATTCTTGCAAATGATTTTCAGAGTAGCACTACTTCTAATAGCCAAAAAGTGGAAACAATTCAAATGTTCATCAACTGATGAATTTAAGAAACATGGTATATCCTAAGATCAATACATGGATATCCCTCCACAGAATATTATTTGGCAATAAAGGAAATAAAATACCGGTACACATTACAACATGAATGAACCTGAAGAACACACTATGTGAAAGAATTTAGACACAAAACGTCCTATATCACCTGATTCCATTTATATGAAATACCCAGAACAGGCAAATCCACAGAATCTGAAAGGAGATTAATGGTTGCCAGTAAAGGGAATGAGGACTATCTGCTAACATGTATGCCATTTCCTTTAGGGATGCTGAAAATATTCTGGAATTAACATAGTAATGATGGTTCCACAACTATGTAAGTATACTAAAAACTATGGAATTGTACATTTTAAAAGGGTGACTTTTATGGATGTGAATTATATATTATCAATAAATAACATTAACTAAGTAAGTTTTAAAAAAGTGGCAGGCCAGAATTGAACTGTGGCCTACTGTTTGCCAACTACTCCTCTACACTAGAAATACTAAGAACTTTTATACTAAGAACGTAAGAAATACTAAGAAATAATAAAAAGGAATAGGAATCTTGAGTTCTAGTCCCCACTGTGCCTTTAAGAAGTGTGGCCTCAGTTCAGTCTACTGGCTTTTAAAAGTGTGGTCCCAGGAGCAGCAGAATCTTCTGGATCTTGTTAGAAATGCAAATTCCTGGGCCCAATCCCAAACCCAGAGAATCAGAAACTCAGGTGGTGGGGACCAACAATCAAGCCTTCCATGTGACTTTTATGCATGCTACAGTATGAGAACCAATGCCTTTCCAGTTCTGTTTTCCTACCCATAATCTGTGCTGGTTGTACTAGATAATTTCAAAGGTCCCCACAGATTATAAAAATCTTTGACTATAACTGAATTATACAAAAGTATGGCCAACTTGTCCTTTTGATAATTGTCAAAGTCGGTGGATTTGTCAAGATTTAAGAAGTCTACACAAAGCTTCAGTTAAATAGAATCTAATGTTCAGAAACCTAGATCAATGAGAATGTATTTCACTTAATTATTAGAAACAAAAAGAAAATGAAACAGACACACACAAAGGTTTTGTGGGTTCAGAAAGTGAATTTCAAGGCATATCCCAAGAAATATTACAAGTTCACTCTATTTTATTTTTGAATTGTCCTTTTAGAAAAGACTACAAAGTAACTTACATCATTTTCATAATGTTCACTACTCCAAAGTAATAATGGTGTGGAACTAAAAACTCAAAAGATTCCATAAGAAATACAACTCATCACCAGCTATGTCCAAGTAGCATATCACTGCCATGGAATTACCCTTACATGTCCTAGTGAGTCTTACCAACTACCTGGCTAAGAGCAGAGTGACCCAAGATGGGCCAGATCCTTTTTTTTTTTTAAATAATGTATTGATTTGAGAGAGAGAGAGATTGAGACATCGAGTGGGAAGAGGGGTAGAGGGACAGGAAGACTCCCTGTTCAGCAGGGAGCCTGATACAGGACTTGATCCCAAGACCCTGGGATCATGACCCAGGCCAAAGGCAGACACTTAACCGACTGGGCCACACAGGCACCCAAGATGGGTCAGATTCTTAAAAAAAACACCAGAACTAGGGTTGATAAAAAGTCAGAGCTGGGTTGATCCATTTTGGAGTGATAAGGAAAGTGTGTCAGCAGAGAAAACTGCAAATATACAGAAAGAACCAAAAGTGAGAGACCACAAGGGCACAAACAGCGGAGAGAATACCTTTGGTGAAGTTCACTGGACAGTCCCCCCAAAATTATTTTCCACCTGGAACCTCAAAATGTGCCCTTATTTGGAAAGAGGCTCTTTGCAGATGTAATCTGTTAAGGATCAAGATGAGATTCGCTAAGATTAGGATGGACCCTAAATCTAGTAACTGGTGAATTGTGAGTCAAGATGGCGGAGTAGTAGCAGACTGAGATGATATCAGGTCGCAGGAGTTCAGCTAGATAGTTATCAAACCATTCCGAACAACTACAAACCCAACAGGAGATCAGAGAGAAGAGCAGCAATTCTAGAAACAGAAAACTGACCACTTTCTGAAAGACAAGACGTGCGGAGAAGTGAATCTGAAGCAACGGGAGACAGACCTGGGGTGGGAGGGGCCGGCTCCTGGCAAGCAGTGGAGCAATGGAGCACAAAATCCGAACTTTAAAAAGTCTGCTCCGCTGAGGGACATCACTCCAGAGGCTAACAGGGGTGGAGCTCTCGCAGGGACACAGCAGTCTCAGATCCTGCGGGGTCACAGAAGGATTGGGGGTGTCTGAGTGTAGCAGAGCTTGCAGGTACACAGTGGGGAAACCAATTACAGAGATGGAGCCGAGGAGGGAGCTCTCAGCTCGGGGTTACCTTAAACTGTGATCTGTCGCACAGTCGGAACACTGCTCTTTGAGCAGGGACCCCGCAAGTAGCAGATCCGGGGAGACCCACCTTGTTCCACCAAAAGAGCAGCATGGCAGGAATCTGCAGGGTTTGGAGACTCCAAACGGGGCTGTGCACCAGAGACAGAAACACTCGGTCACAGGCCGGGTGAGCTCAGGGAGCAGCCTGAGACCAGGAAGATGGGAATAATTTAACCCCTTTTCTCCAAGGGCCTAATGAGGACTGGGGCCCCGAGCTCTTGGCTACTCTAGGCAGAGATTGGCAGGCTGCCATTTTCATTCCCGTCCTCCAGAGCTCTACAGGAGGGCATTCAGGGAACAAAAGCTCCCGAAAGCGAATCCAAGCAGATTACTTAGCCTGGCCCCTGGCAAGGGTGGTACAATTCCGCCTCCATTGAAGACATTTTGAGAATCACTACAACAGGCCCCTCCCCCAGAAGATCAGCAAGAACATCCAGCCAAGACCAAGCTCACTGATCAAAGGGAACAGTGGAATTCCAGAGCTAGGGGAAAACAAAGCATGGAATTCACGGCTTTCTCCCTATGATTCCTTAGTCTTGACAACTTAAATTTTTTTAATTTTATTTTTTTTCCTATTCTAATTCTTTTAACTTTTCCTCTTTCCTCTTTTAACGTTTTATAACTAGTTTATCTTAACAACACCTTTCTAAAAAAAAAATCTTTTTAAACCTTCATTATTACAGTCATATTTTATCCTTCGTTGTATCTAACTTTATTTCTTGTATACATACAGGGTCTTTTTTTTTTTTCCTAAAAAATTCTGGGATACATTTCTTCTAATAGATCAAAATATACCCAAAATCTAGCACAGGGCTTTGTTCTAGTCTCTAGCCCGAGCAAATTCTCTTCACTTTTTTCTTCTTTCTTTTTCCAACCAACTTATCAATTCCTTTTTCAGAATTTTTTTTTAGATTTTCATCTTTACAATCATATTCCATCTGTTCATCATGTTTACCCTTATTTTTGAATACATATTATTTCTTTCTTTAAAATTATGGGAGGTAGTTTCTTCTAAGAGACCAAAATACACCCAAAACCAAGTGAGTGGCTCCATTCTATTCACCAGTCTAATATATATACATATATATTTTTAAAATTTCTTTTTACTCCCTTTCTTTTCCCCCCATTTGGGGTCTCTTCTGATTTAGTTAGCATACATTTTGGGGGGGTCTTTGCCACCCTTTTAGTATTATGTTCTCTTGTTCATGTATACTTATCTGGATGAAATGACAAAGCGGAAAAACTCACCACAAAAAAAAAGAACAAGAGGAAGTACCGAAGGCTAGGGACCTAATCAATACAGACATTGGTAATATGTCAGATCTAGAATTCAGAATGACTATTTTCAAGGTGCTAGCTGGCCTTGAAAAAGGCATGGAAGATATTAAAGACACCCTTTCTGGAGAAATAAAAGAACTAAAATCTACCCAAGCTGAAATCAAAAAAGCTATTAATGAGGTGCAATAAAAAATGGAGGCTCTTACTGCTAGGATAAATGAGGCAGAAGAGAGAATTAGTGATATAGAAGACCAAATGACAGAGAATAAAGAAGCTGAGCAAAAAAGAGACAACTACTGCATCGTGAGGGGAGAATTCAAGAGATAAGTGATACCATAAGACAAAACAATATTAGAATAATTAGGATTCCAAAAGAAGAAGAAAGAGAGAGGGGGGCAGAAAGTATACTAGAGTGAATTATTGTAGAGAATATCCCTAATATGGCAAACGGAACATACATCAAAATCCAGGAGGCACAGAGCACCAACCTCAAAATAAATAAAAATGGGTCCACACCCATCATCTAACAGTAAAACTTACTAGTCTTAGTGACAAAGAGAAAATCCTGAAAGCAGCTCAGGACAAGAAGTCTGTAACGGAGAATGGTAAAAATATTAGATTGGCAGCCGATTTATCCATAGAGACCTGGCAGGCCAGAAAGGACTGGCATGATATACTGAAAGCACTAAATGAGAAAAACATTAAGCCAAGAATACTATATCCAGCTAGGCTACCACAGAAAATAGGAGAGATAAAAAGCTTCCAGGCCAAACAAAACTAAAAGAATTTGTAAATACAAACCAGCCCTAAAGGAAATATTGAAAGGAGTCCTCTAAGCAAAGAGAAAGTCTAAAAGTAGTAGACCAGAAAGGAACAGAGAAAGTATACAATAACAGTCACCTTACAGGCAATGCAATGGCACTAAAATTCGTATCTTTCAATAGTTACCCTGAATGTTAATGGGCTAAATGCACCAATCAAAAGACACAGGGTATTAGAATGAATAAAAAAAGAAAACCCATCAATATGCTGTTGACAAGAAACTCATTTTAGACCCAAAGACACCTCCAGATTTAAAGTGAGGGGGTGGGAAAACAATTTACCATGCTAATGGACATCAAAAGAACGTGGGGTGGCAATCCTAATATCAGATAAATTAGATTTTATGCCAAAGACTATAATAAGAGATAAGGAAGGACACCATATACTCAAAGGGTCAGTCCAACAAGAAGATCTAACAATTTTAAATATCTATGCCCCTAACACAGGAGCAGCCAAATATATAAACCAATTAATAACAAAATCAAAGAAACACATCAGCAATAATACAATAATAGTAGGGGACCTTAACACCCCCTTCACTGAAATGGACACATCATCCAAGCAAAAGACAAACAAGGAAATAAAGGCCTTAAATAACACACTGGACCAGATGGACATCTCAGATATATTCAGAACATTCCATCCCAAAGCAAGAGAATACACATTCTTCTCTAGTGCACATGGAACATTCTCCAGAACAGATCACATCCTGGGTCACAAATCAGGTCTCAACTGGTACCAAAAGACTGGGATCACTCCCTGCATATTTTCAGACCACAGTGCTCTGAAGCTAGACTCAATCACCAGAAAAAAGTTGGAAAGAACACAAATACATGGAGGCTAAAGAGCATCCTTCTAAAGAGTGAATGGGTGAACTAGGAAAGTAAAGAAGAACTGAAAAAATTCATGGAAACAAATGAAAATGAAAACACAACTGTTCGAAATCTGTGGGACACAGCAACAGCAGTCCTGAGAGGAAGGTATATAGCGATGCAAGCCTTTCTCAAGAAACAAGAAAGATCTCAAATATATAACCTAACCCTACACCTAAAGGAGTTGGAGAGAGAACAACAAAGAAAACCTAAACCCAGCAGGAGAAGAGAAATCATAGAGATCAGAGCAGAAACCAATGAAATAGAAACCAAAAGAACAGTAGAGCAGATCAACAGAACTAGGAGCTGGTTCTTTTAAAGAATTAATAAGGGGCGCCTGGGTGGCTCAGTGGGTTGAGCCTCTGCCTTCGGCTCAGGTCATGATCCCAGGGTCCTGGGATTGAGCCCCGCATCGGGCTCTCTGCTCAGCAGGTAGCCTGCTTCCTCCTCTCTCTCTGCCTGCCTGCGTACTTGTGATCTCTCTGTCAAATAAATAAATAAAATCTTTAAAAAAAAAAAAAAGAATTAATAAGATTGATAAACCCCTAGCCAGACTTACCAAACAGAAAAGAGAAAGGAGGGGCGCCTGGGTGGCTCAGTGGGTTAAGCCGCTGCCTTCGGCTCAGATCATGGTCCCAGGGTCCTGGGATCGAGCCCCGCATCAGGCTGTCTGCTCAGCAGGGAGCCTGCTTCCCCCTCTCTCTCTCTGCCTGCCTTTCTGCCTACTTGTGATCTCTGTCTGTCAAATAAATAAATAAAATCTTTAAAAAAAAAAAAAGAAAAGAAAAGAGAAAGGACCCAAATAAATAAAATCATCATGAATGAAAGAGGAGAGATCACAACCAACACCAATGAAATACAATTATAAGAGCATATTATGAGCAAACATATGCCAGTAAATCTGACAATCTGGAAGAAAAGGATGCATTCCTAGAGATGGATAAACTACCAAAACTGAACCAGGAAGACATAGAAAACCTGAACAGACCCATAACCAGTTAAGGAGATTGAAGCAGTCCTCAGAAATCTCCCAACAAACAAGAGCCCAGGGCCAGACGGCTTCCCAGGGGAATTCTAACAAACATTTAAAGAAGAATTAATACCTATTCTCCTGAAATTGTTCCAAAAAATAGAAATGGAATGAAAACTTCCAAACTCATTTTATGAGGCCAGCATTATCTTGATCCTAAAACCAGACAAAGAACCCATCAAAAAAGAAAACTACAGACCAATATCCTTGATGAACACAGATGCGAAAATTCTCACCAAAATAATAGCCAATAGGATCCAACGGTACATTAAAAGGATTATTCAGGGGTGCCTGGGTGGCTCAGTGGGTTAAGCCTTTGCCTTCGGTTCAGGTCATGATCTCAGGGTCCTGGGACCAGGCTCCGCATTGGGCTCTCTGCTTGGCAGGGAGCCTGCTTCCCCCTCTCTCTGCCTGCCTCTCTGCCTACTTGTGATCTCTCTCTCTTTCAAATAAATAAATAAAATCTATAAAATAAAATAAAAGGATATTCACCATGACGAAGTGGGATTTATTCCAGGGTTGCAAGGTTGGTTCAACATCCACAAATCAATCAATGTGATACAATGCATTAATAAAAGAAAGAACAAGAACCATATGATACTCTGAACAGATGCTGAAAAAGCATTTGACAAAGTACAGAATCCTTTCTTGATCAAAACTCTTCAAAGTATATGGATATGGGGCACCTGGGTGGCTCAGTGGGTTAAAGCCTCTGCCTTCGGCTCAGGTCATGATCCCAGGGTCCTGGGATCGAGCCCCGCATCAGGCTCTCTGCTCAGCAGGGAGCTTGCTTCCCTTCCTTTCTCTCTGCCTGCCTCTCTACCTACTTGCGATCTCTGTCAAATAAATAAAATCTTTAAAAAAAAAAAAAGTGTAGGGATAGAGGGTACATACCTCAATATCATCAGAGCCATCTATGAAAAACCCACTGCAAATATCATTCTCAATGGAGAAAAACTGAGAGCTTTACTGCTAAGGTCAGGAACACGGCAGGAATGTCCATTATCACCACTGATATTCAACACAGTACTACAGGTCCTAGCCTCACCAATCAGACAACAAAAAGAAATTAAAGGCATCCAAATCAGCAAAGAAGTAGTCAAACTATCACTCTTTGCAGATGATATGATACTTTATGTAGAACACCCAAAAGACTTCACTCCAAATCTGCTAGCACTTGTACAGGAATTCAATAAAGTGTCAGGATATAAAATCAATGCATAGAAATCAGTTGCATTTCTCTACAACAACAACAAGACAGAAGAAAGAGAAATTAAGGAGTTGATCCCATTTATAATTGCACCCAAAACCATAAGATAGCTAGGAATAAACCTAACCAAAGAAGCAAAGAATCTATACTCAGAAAAGTATGAAGTACTCATGAAAGAAAGTAAAGAAGACACAAAGAAATGGAAAAACATCCCATGCTCATGGATTAGAAGAATAAATATTGTGAAAATGTCTATGCTACATAAAGCAATCTACATGTTTAATGCCATCCCTCTCAAAATACCATCATTTTTTTCCAAGAAATGGAATAAATAATCCTAAAATTTATATGGAACCAGAAAAGACCTCGAATAGCCAGAGGAATGAGGAAAAAGAAAGCCAAAGTTGATGGCATCACAATTACAGACTTCAAGCTCTATTACAAAGCTGTAATCATCAAGACAGTATGGTACTGGCACAAAAACAGACACACAGATCAATGGAACAAAATAGAGAGCCCAGAAATAGACCCTCAACTCTATGGTCAACTAATCTTTGACAAAGTAGGAAAGAAAGTCCAATGGAAAAAAGACAGTCTCTTCAACAAATGCTGCTGGGAAAATTGGACAGCCACATGCAGAAAAATGAAATTGGACCATTTCCTTACACCACACATGAAAATAGACTCAAAATGGATGAAAGAGGGGCGCCTGGGTGGCTCAGTGGGTTAAGCCGCTGCCTTTGGCTCAGGTCATGATCTTAGGGTCCTGGGATCGAGTCCCACATTGGGCTCTCTGCTCAGCAGGGAGCCTGCTTCCCTCTCTCTCTCTCTTTGCCTGCCTATCTGCCTACTTGTGATCTCTCTCTGTCAAATAAATAAATAAATCTTAAAAAAAAAAAAGGATGAAAGACCTCAATGTGAGAAAGGAATCCATCAAAATCCTCGAGAACACAGGCAGCAACCTTTTTGACCTCAGCCACAGCAACTTCTTCCTAGAAACATCAGCAATGGCAAGGGAAGCAAGGGCAAAAATGAACTATTGGGACTTTAAGATCAAAAGCTTTTGCACAACAAAGGAAACAGTCAACAAAACCAAAAGATAACTGACAGAATGGGAGAAGATGTTTGCAAACGACATTATCAGATAAAGGGCTAGTATCCAAAATCTATACAGAACTTAAATCAAGAAATGGGCAGAGGACATGGACAGACCTTTCTACAAAGAAGACATCCAGGGGCACCCAGGTGGCTCAGTGGGTTAAGCTGCTGCCTTCGGCTCGGGTCATGATCTCAGGGTTCTGGGATCGAGTCCCGCATCGGGCTCTCTGCTCAGCGGGGAGCCTGCTTCCCTCTCTCTCTCTGCTTACTTGTGATCTCTCTCTGTCAAATAAATAAAATCTTAAAAAAAAAAAATTTAATAAAAAAGACGACATCCAGATGGCCAACAGACACATGAAAAAGTGATCCACGTCACTTGGCATCAGGGAAATACAAATCAAAACCACAATAAGATACCACCTCACACCAGTCAGAATGGCTAAAATTAACAAGTCAGGAAACAAAGATGTTGGCGAGGATGCGGAGAAAGGTGAACCCTCCTACACTGTCGGTGGGAATGCAAGCTGGTGCAGCCACTCTGGAAAACAGCATGGAGGTTCCTCAAAAAGTTGAAAATAGAGCTACCCTATGACCCAGCAATCACACTACTGAGTATTTACCCTAAAGATACCCAATGTAGTGATCCGAATGGGCATGTGCACCTGAATGTTTATAGCAGCAATGTCCACAACAGCCAAACTACGTAAAGAACCTAAATGTCCATCAACAAATGAATGGATAAAGATGTGGTGTATATATACACAATGGAATACTACGCAGCCATCAAAAGAAATGAAATCTTGCCATTTGCAATGACATGGATGGAATTAGAGGGTATAATGCTGAGCGAAATAAGTCAATCAGAGAAAGACAATTATCACATGATCTCCCTGATATGAGGAATCTGAGAAGCAAAGTCGGGGGTTTGGGGGGTGGGAAAGGAAAAAATGAAACAAGATGGGACTGGGAGGGAGACAAACCATAAGAAACTCTTAATCTCACAAAACAAACTGAGTAGGGCTGGGTTAGGGACATTGTCGAGGGTATGTGCTATGGTGAGTGCTGTGAAGTATGTAAGCCTGACGATTCACAGACCTGGACCCCTGCGGCCAATAATACATTATATATGTTTCATTTTTTTTTTAATTAAAAAAAAACAAACCTCTGGATGTTTGGGAGAGCTGATTATTTTGTTAAAGGCTATCCAAGGGGCGCCTGAGTGGCTCAGTGGGTTAAGCCTCTGCCTTTGGCTCAGGTCATGATCTTAGGGTCCTGGGGTTGAGCCCCACATCAGCCTCTCTGCTCAGCAGGGAACCTGCTTCCCCCCTTCTCTCTCTGCCTGTTTCTCTGCCTACTTGTGATCTCTCTCTCTCTCTCTGTCAAATGAATAAATTAAATCTTTACAAAAAAAAAAAAAAAGCCATCCAAATGGCCTGTCAATATAACATATCAACCATAAAAAAAAATCTAGTAACTGGTGTCCTTATTAGATATGAGAAATAAAAAAGAAAGGAAGGAAGGAAGGAAGAAAGGAACGGGAAAATAAAACAAAACAAAACAAAAGGAAGAAAGGAGAAAAGAACAGAACAGAACAATGATAAATAGCAAAGATAAATAGCAAAAAGGTCATGTCTGAGGGAGGCAGAGATTGGAAGTATACTGCCACAAGCCGAAGAATGCCAGGAGCCATCAAACCTGGAAAAGGCAAAGAATTCTCCCCTAAAGCCTTTGAGGGAGTTCATATAGTCCTTCTGACACCTTGATTTTGAACTGCTAGCCTATTTAACTGTGCAGATAATTTTCTGTTGCTTGAAGCCATACAGTTTTTAACTATGGCAGCCCTAGGAAAACAATATACTTCATGACTAATTATCATTACGTGTTTTCCTCCTTAATTCCTCATTCATTTGCTCAATGGATAGTTGTTCTACATATCCAGTACTGTCCAAGCCGTGGGGATGCAGTGTTAAGTTAAATAGAAAATATCTGTGTTCTCAGGTGAATTTTATAGCATGTCAGTTATATATCAAGGAAATAAAAAAAAAAATCTTTGCCTTCATGGAGTTTATATACAAGACAGCTATCCTTATGTCCTTCCATAAATACCACTTTTTGCTTAAACTAGTTGAACAGTTTCCTAGTCCTTATTAACTAAACGATCTCCAAATAACATTCTATAATTCTCTTAGTTCTTGATTATAAAAGGACTGGCAAACAAATGGTCATAAAATATACCCATGTTGCCAATTCAATATTATTTTCAATACTCTCTGTATTGATCTCTCAGTAAGGCTTAATCTACTTAACCAGGTTCTGTCTTTGAAACTTTATTTTTATTTTTATTTTTTTTTCTTCTGAAACTTTGTTCTCTAAGCTTTACAATCTCTACAGCCTAGATAACTCACACATAGATTGGTAACACAGACCAGTAACTCCTGGAATATATGAAAGGAAGGATAAGTTTACAAGAAGGCCAAGATTTCCACATGGCCTTTTCTCCTTCCTGCTCCCCTTAACTGAAACTGAGCTTTCAGGTGTCAGCTGGGATGGGGGTAAGATGAGGGAGTTGTTACCAGTTTGAAGCAAAGCTGTGGGCTGGGACACCTAGAGGGGTGGGAAGCAATGCCACAGTGCACTTCTGGCCAGAACTGCCAGAACAGAAGCAAGGTTTCTCACAGAATTACAAATATGGAAAGGGGGGAAGGCTAGAATAAACCCAGTGGTGCTGACTACAACTGGAGGAATCAGAATAGGGGAGAATCCTTTGCCTTTTCCTCAATTTTAATATATGAAAATATCTAAATTGATATAGATGTGTGCCTACACATGTATGTTAATGTAGCTACACTCCTTGCTCTGTCCATTGAAAGGATCTAGAAGTAATGATTCTACCAATTAGCACATAAAGCACCCAGATTTTGGTGCCTGAATATTTTCTAACTTAAAGGAACCAGGGCTCTTGAAAAAAATGGCTGAATCCCAGGACTGAAGCAGGAAAAATATAAGATGATCGTGGAAAAGACCTTGCTGCACTGGAAAGCAATAAGTGCTCAAAGAACGACGGGGCATGTCCCAAAGATATCAGAACAGGATGAAGGGGCTTCTATTAGCCAAGTATAGGATGACGTGACCATCAAAAATATGACCGATATGGGGCGCCTGGGTGGCTCAGGGGGTTAAGCCTCTGCCTTCAGCTCAGGTCATGATCTCAGAGTCCTGGGATCGAGCCCCGCATCGGGCTCTCTGCTCAGCAGGGAGCCTGCTTCCCCCTCTCTCTGCCTGCCTCTCTGCCTACTTGTGATCTCTGTCTGTCAAATAAATAAATAAATAAAATATTAAAAAAATATATATATGACCGATTTAACAGTTTGTAACCCTCAGAGTAAAAGAGCAATCCAAGAGTCTGTCCTGATTTGACACTAATATGAATACATGCAAACCTAATAAATAAAGATGGGAGAGCTGTCAATGAATAAATCTAGAATGAAGGATTTTTTTTTAAAAGATCATTATCTGAAACTATCACAATAATAGATACAGATAAAAATCATTAAGACACTAAATCCGTAGGTTAAAATTTAGTGAGAAATATGTTTTCATAATATCAAAGCATCTCCACACAAAATATTTTTAAGTAAATACCCTTATGAATTTTACCGTGGAGAAACGGGGCAAACACCACCTTAACCAGGTGAAAAAATGTAACATTATCAGTAAAGGAATGAAAATCAACATAGTGATACAATCCTCTGAGACGAACATAGCAACATCTCTGTGATATTCCTGTCAAAAAAGCTTAATTCAGGGGCACCTGGGTGGCTCAGTGGGTTAAAGCCTCTGCTTTCAGCTCAGGTCATGATCCCAGGGTCCTGGGATCAAGCCCCGCATTGGGCTCTCTGCTCGGCAGGGAGCCTGTTTCCCCCTCTCTCTCTGCCTGCCTCTCTGCCTACTTGTAATCTCTGTCTGTGAAATAAATAAGTAAAATGTTTAAAAAAAAAAAAAAAAAAGCTTAAGTCAGGAGACATCACAAAAACCTAAACTGAAGGACAGTCTACAAAGTAAAGGTCATGCGAGGCAAGGAAAGACTGCTCTAGACTGAAGGAAACACTAAGGACACATGATAACTGAATGCAACATGTGATCCTGGATTGGATCCTGGGCCCATAAAAGGCCATGACTGGGTCAAACCAAGAAAATGCGACAGAACCAAGAAATTTGATGATAGCATTAGATCAATGTTAACTTCCTGATGAATGGTTATACTGTGGTCATGTGGAAATGTCCCTGTGCTTACAAAACACACACTAAAATTTTATGGAGTAATGAGGCAATATTTCTAATAACACCCAAATGTTTCAGAAATGTTAACAATTGATGGGGCACCTGGGTGGCTCAGTGGGTTAAGCCTCTGCCTTCGGCTCGGGTCATGATCCCAGGATCCTGGGATCAAGCCCCACATCAAGCTCTCTGCTCCGCGGGGAGCCTGCTTCCTCCTCTCTCTCTGCCTGCCTCTCTGCCTACTTGTGAGCTCTGTCTGTCAAATAAATAAATAAAATCTTTAAAAAAAAAAAAAAAAGAAATGTTAACAATTGGGTAATCTGAAAGGGTATGAACAGATCTGAATACTATTTCTGCAATATTTATGTAAATCTGAAGTTATTTTAAAAGAAAAAGTTAAAAATTTTAAAACAGTAACAATGATGAAATATAACTCATTACACAAATCTAGTCTGTATTAAATGGGGAGGAGTAAACTAATAAAGTGTGACAGACTTAGACAATCATATCATGTTAACAATTGAGTCAAACAAGAATCACCAATGGATGCTGAAAATATTGGATGAAAGTTTATCATACAATTTACAAAGTCTGAAAGTATTTCCCTACAACTTGCTTATTTTTAACTACAAAGGGAAAATAACTGCAGCAGAGAAACCTGGAAAATACCACTTTAATCAAGTGATCCAAGTTAGCATCAGTAATGGGACAAAGGCTATCATCTGTCTCCTAACATGATGCACTGAACAGGACATATCGCCTATATGGAATTTGTACCAGAAGTGCATAAACTAATCTAATGAATCTAATCATGAGGAAATGGCAAATAAACCTAATCTCAGGGACTACCCTCATCTCTGCAAATGTCAATGTCATGAAAGACAAAGAAGAGCTGAGGAATTGTTCCTAACTTAACAGATGTAACAGCTAAATGCAATGTGTGACTGGGAATTGGATTCCAAAGAGAGGGGATTACTATAAAGGACATTACTGGGACAGTTTGCAAAGTCTGAATATGTAGTATGTTAGATGATATTAACTAAGGGCTAAATTTCCTGAATGTGATAACTCTTCTGTGGTTACACAAGAGACTCTGCTTGTTCTTAGGGAATACATGCTAAGGTGTGGAAATAAAGGATCAAGGTAGGGATGACTAGGTGGCTTAATTATTAAGCATCTGCCTTTGGCTCATGTCATGATCCCGGGATCCTGGGATCAAGCTCCGGGTCTGGACTAACCGCCCTGCAGAAGGCATGCTTCTCTCTCTCCCACTCCCCCTGCTTGTGTTCCCTCTCTGGCTGACTCTATCTCTGTCAAATAAACAAACAAACAAAAAGAATCAAGGTAACTGCAATTTACTCTCAGGGATTTCAGCAAATACAGTAACACATTCAGTAAACAGAGATCAGTGGATCTGAGTAAAAGGTATTGAGAAATCTTTATTCTTGGAACTTTTCCATAAATTTGAAAATAATTCAAAATAAAACATTTTTTAAAATGCTATCAAAAACAAATATCTCTAGGTTTTAGGATTTCAACCAATTCTCATTCTCATACTTACAGTTTGAATTTTTTTATAATACAAATATAACATTTTCATAATCATAACAAGTCAGTTTTACTTTAGAAGGAAAACTGTGATCTATCTCATGCCATACAGTATAGTCTAAAATATATTAATTTGAGGGCGCCTAGGTGGCTCAGTGGGTTAAGCCTCTGCCTTTGGCTCAGGTCATGATCTCAGGGTCCTGGGATCCAGTCCCGCATTGGGCTCTCTGCTTGGCAGGGAGCCTACTTCCTCCTCCTTCTCTCTCTCTCTGTCTGCCTCTCTCTCTACTTGTGATCTCTCTCTGTCAAATAAATAAACAAAATATTTTAAATAAATAAATAAGAAAATATATTAATTTGAATACTAGTTTCACAGTTAATTATACAGGTTACTAGGAACACTTTGGTTGTCATATTTCTTTAAAATAAAACTTTTCAGAGCTTTAAACATTCTACTGCATATGCTGTAAGCTTTTTCAGGAGGAGAATATGCCATATCATATTTCCTAGACACTAAGACATAAGAGAGGAACCACTGAAAAAATAGATTTTTAAGGAAAAAAAATCATCACCACAATAAACATACATGTAGTAAAATGAGCACCAATCTCAGAAACTTAAAAATACAAGGAAAATTACATATTAGAATTGACAAAATAATTATACAGGTCTTTCAATTTTATTTGGCCACCAACTTTTTCATGGGGAATCTAAAAGACACAGACCTTGGGGCACCTGGGTGGCTCAGTGGGTTAAAGCCTCTGCCTTCAGCTCAGGTCATGATCCCAGGGTCCTGGGATTGAGCCCCGCATCGGGCTCTCTGCTCAGGAGGGAGCCTGCTTCCTCCTCTCCCTCTCTCTGCCTGCCTCTCTGCCTACTTGTAATCTCTGTCTGTCAAATAAATAAATAAATAAATAAATATAAAAAAATAAAAGACACAGACCTTGAAACCTAAGTTACCAGATGGTACACTTTGGCTAGTTCTACAAAAAAGAGCCTTAACCAAAGAAAGGGCAAAAGCTGCCCATTTTAATAGCAACAAACTGAATCACTTAATCCCCATCATCCTCCAAGTTAACCTGACAAATATAAACATGGAACAAACTTAGAGTCAGGTTTTCTTCTTCTTCTTCATTCTTTTTTTTTTTTTTTTTTGGCCTTTTTTTTTTAGAGAGGGGGAGAGAGAGAAAGAGAAAGATGGGTGGGGAGCAGAGGGAGAGAGAGAGAATCTTAAGCAGATTCCATGGTCTCCCCCCAATGGAGGGCTTCATCTCATCAGCCTGATTCATTCAGATGCTTAACCAACTGAGCAATCCAGAAACTCTGAGTCAGTTTTTCTTTAGTACTATCTCACAAAGTATTTTTAGAATTGGAGACCTTTAATTTTTATATAAACTTAATTTTTAGTCAAGATGTCATGGATGCTCTTGGTATTTTTAATATCATTTCCTTCATCGTGTTCACTCTTCAATTTCAGTGCTGGAATCTGGCTAATTTGGGGTCCACAAAGAACCTTCCTACACTGAAGCTTGCTTCTCTTGGACTGATTATTCAGGTCTGGATCTCCCTGATGGGAAAGCTACAGGGTAGCAACTCTCTACCTAACTCTCAGCAACAAGAAGGGTTTGGTTGTAAAAGAGAGCTTCCCTGAGCCTCTTCAGTTAAATCGTAAAATAGGTCTGTCATTTTCACAGGACTACCTGATTGCCAGCAAGAGTCCCGCAATCTTTTCCCTAACTCCATACAAGGTTATGTGTCATGTACTTCTCCTTAGTAGGCGTTAAAGATTAGGAATCACCGGGGCGCCTGGGTGGCTCAGTGGGTTAAAGCCTCTGCCTGCGGCTCAAGTCTTGATCCCAGAGTCCTGGGATTGAGCGCATTGGGCTCTCTGCTCAGCAAGGAGCCTGCTTCCTCCTCTCTCTCTGTGCCTGCCCCTCTGCCTACTTGTGATCTCTGTCAAATAAATAAATAAAATTTAAAAAAAAAAAACAAAAAAAAAGAAAGAAAGAAAATCACGGCTTGTTATTGCTCCATAACCATTGTGGGGCTTGAACTCACCAGCCTGGGACCAAGGGCTGCAAGCTCTACCGACTGAGCCAGCCAGGTGGCCTGATAATCACAGCTTTAAATTAAAAACAAAACATCTCAATAGAGAAAAAGCCTAAGGGAAAGATAAATCATATATCTAAAGTTAGCAAAACAAAATTCGTTTGATCAGACTCCAAATCTTTCAGTGGCCTCTTCTGCACTTCCACTGCTTTTTTCTTTTTTTTTTATTTTATTTTTTTTTAAAGATTTTTATTTAATTATTTTAACAGGCAGAGATCACAAGTAGGAAGAGAGGCAGGCAGAGAGAGAGAGGGAGAAGCAGGCTCCCTGCTGAGCAGAGAGCCCAGACATGGGGCTCGATCCCAGAACCCTGGGATCATGACCTCAGCCAAAGGCAGAGGCCTTAACCCACTGAGCCACCCAGGTGCCCCTGCTTTTTTCTTTTAAGGGACTACCTAAGCACTCAATCAGAATGCTGTATACCTCATATTGCTATTACTTCCTTATCAAAATCAACTACTTCTCAACCTGCCCTGAAATTTTAACTCCTGTAGAGCTCTCAGTTGCACAGTCTCTACAAACATTCTACCCACCTCCGGCATCTAATACCCACAGCAATTCAAGGAGTTTGTAATTTTAATATGTTCCAGGAACATGAGCTGAAAAATGAGAAATTTAAGATGATAAGAGAAAAATTCTGGGAGTTTTCAAAAAAGAAGAAGTTGTATCTTATTCTTGGATTGTAAGTAGGACTACCAATCTTCTTTTCTACATTCCTAGAGTCCTTAAAATTGAACTTTTCATAGTATACAGTTGCATCACCCCATTTCATTACTGTCACGAATAAGGGTACCTACCCTGTATCTCCCAATCCATGAAGGAAAATCACCTATAAGAGAAGAGGAAAAATTAATAAGCAATGCCTAAATAAACCCACACGGAACTGTTCTTACACACTGAAGCTTTGGTTAAGGTGGATACTACAATTACAGAGCACTGCGCTCAGCAAGTTAGTTAATCTCTACAGACCTCTTCAATAACAAAAATCTTTAACTTCTCTCCTTGAATTCCTAAGATAACGTTGCGTTTTAGCGCTTAAAGAGGTCTCAGACATTAAATGCCAATGATCACCAACTACATTCGAAGAAAAAGAGTTTGTCTCTTTCTAGTCAAACCACTAAAGTCTCTCACAAAAGCTGTAGAAGTTTTCCATCGCAAAAAGGAGGGGGGTGGTTTAAAAACAAGTTTGAGATCCTCATACACAAGTTACATTAGGAAAAAAAAAAAAAAGCACCTCTGATTTTGTGAGACACGGAATCTTCCAACTTCTTTAATTTAGAACAAGAGTGCAAGGCAAGAAAATCATTCTCTCATCCACAAACGAGACAGAAACATGAGATAAAGCCACCTCTTGTTAGGGCGCCTCTCCACTAACGCCAGCGCCTCCAAGCCGGGACCGGGGTGGGGGTGGGGAAGGTCCGGGGGTCCCGCGGGCCGCACTCACTCCGCAATGCGGAGGACGACTCGGGGTCGGGGGCTGCTTGTGGGGGGTGGGAGGGGAGGAGTGGGACGCGAATCCCCCACCCCGGGCGCGAACCCAGCGCTCTCTCGAGACAGCACCGACAGGCGGCGGGCCAGCCTCCCCACCTCACCACACTCCCTCCGCACACCGCAGGGCAGAGCGTCCCCACCCACCGGTCGCCCACCAGCCTGCGACGCCAAACCCGCGCCAAAGGCGGTAGCCAGCAGCGGGCCGAGAGGCTCCTCCGAACCCTACTTGCCGCCACTCACCGCAGCGGTGGCTTTCCGGACGGCGGGCACGGTGGCGGGAAGCGGGGCAGACATGTTATTGCCGCACATACACCAGCTCCACTGACTGCGCGCGCTGGAGGCAAAACGGACAGCGGGCGCCCGGCCCCGGCCCAAGGGCGTGCGAGAGGCGAGTCCCGGCCCGCCCCTCCGGGCGCGCGCTCAGGCGCGAGCGCGCCAATGAGGCGCCGCGCCGCCTTGCGCCGGTTCCGCGTGCCCGCGCTCGGAGGGGCCTATCAGCCTGCCCCGCCCCCGCCGCCCTCTCCTCGGTGTGTCACAATGCCCGGCATCTCCTTCCGCTGATTGGCTGCGAACGAGAAGCGACCGGAGCTGACCTTCTCCTGCTCCGCGGCCCGCGCTAGCTAGGTGCGGGTGGCCCCCCTGCTGGAAGACTCTCAGGCCCAGGCGGGTAGCGTGGTCCCTGGAGCCTTGGCTTTATCTTCCGCTCTTGGGACCGCGTGGTGAAAAGAATTATCCCCAAAGGCAGTCGTATCCAGCCGCAGATACTCCTTTGTTTCCTAATGTGGAGGGTATACTCGTTCGTAAGGGCCAGGAAGAACCGGCCTGAGAAAGGCCGGTTGAGCTTTTGCTTTATTTCCATTGGGGCTTTACCAGTGTGTAGTTTGGGGGTCGATTCCCCTGCTCCTTTAAACCTCAGCGGGAAAGGAAATCAGTTGCATCGAGGATCCACAGTTTATGACTGACGGGTATTGACACTGTACCGATTTAAGCACGAGACTGGATGGCCCCTTTTCTGTACTGGGTGTTGGGGGGCGGGGAGAGCTCAAAGCATATCAAACACGCGGTAGGATTTGTGAGGGGATAAGAGACTGAAACGCTTAAAGGCAAAATGCCCTGACCTTCAGAAGAATTCAGTGGAGAAACTTAAAAGATGTATACAATCACTGGGGGGTAGTATAAGACAGGGAAGGAAGTTGGTGAACCAAAAAAAAGGCTTTAAAAAACTCACTCTACTTTAATTCACATGATAACCAGATGCTGGAGGTTTGGGGAATCTTATTCGTACTATTTTTTATGACTCTTATTGTGGTTTTAAGTGCTGAGAATTCAGAAATGGTAAATTGATGCTGATTTATTGAAAATGATAATGTGGGAAATAAAGCTTTGCTTGACCTTCAAAAAAAAAAAAAAATGATAATGTGGGGGCGCCTGGGTGGCTCAGTGGGTTACAGCCTCTGCCTTCGGCTCGGGTCATGATCTCAGGGTCCTGGGATCAAGCCCCGCATGGGGCTCTCTGCTCAACAGGGAGCCTGCTTCCTCCTCTCTCTCTGCCTGCCTCTCTGCCTACTTGTGATCTCTGTCTGTCAAATAAATAAATAAAATCTTTAAAAAAAAAAAAGAAAATGATAATGTGACTTATTTCACCTTGGATTACATGTGTTTATGTCAGGCTTTTAAGTATTTAGTTGTAATATAAACAGAGAAAAACTGTCTGTGGCTGTTACTGTGAACATAACTTGTTCCCTAGTATGCGAATTTTTCTATGATGTGGTATGTAGAGTTCCAGGGGCCACCCACGGGTTCTAACAATTAACTTCCAATAGTGGGGAGTACGACAGCTCAATCTGATGTATTTCAGTCACCCGTCCCTCTTTCCCTATTCTGCAAGATTCTCCCAAGTCCTACATTGTCTAAGTAACATTGTGTTCTTTGTGTCTAAGCACGAGTTCTTAGAACTTGTGTTTTTTTTTTTTTAATCAAAGTTCTTGGCTTGAGATATCTTTTTATTTATTTATTTGACAGACAGAGATCACAAGTAGGCAGAGAGGCAGGCAGAGAGAGAGAGGGGGAAGCAGGCTCCCCGCCAAGCAGGGAGACGCAGAGGCTTTAACCCACTGAGCCACCCAGGTGCCCCAAGAACTTGTGTTCTAAGTAACTTTGTGATCTCTCTTCCTCAGGTAAAGGAATGAAATAAATATAACTGAAAAAAGACAAAATTATAATTATTTTCAGATGACTATGATGTAGGAAATGGTTGGGGTTTGTAGGAGATGGCCAAGAAAAAAATCTTGAGACGGATATGGTGCAAAAAGGTGGTTTTGTGAAAGCCTGGGGAGAGGAGGGGTGGTGGAGGGTGGGGGGGCGGGGGGCTCAAGCTATGGTTAGGAAAAGATCATTTATTACTGTCTAGTAAAACCCTAGTCATGAGACCCTTCAGATGTATATCAGTGGGGTCATATGTTTAGGAAATGATTGCTAACATGTATCTAGGGGTGTAGAGATAAAGGAATTTTCCAGAGGAATTTTTATATGTTAAAGTAGACTTACGGGATCCTGGGGGTTGGGATAATGTTAAGGAAAGATTGCCTTTTGCCCTTAGCAAAAAATTTTAACATAGAGGCAGCTGAGCTCCCAGAGGAAAGTAGCTCTACCGGTTTCCCAGGAATTGTCAAGTGGCTGTAGGTAGTAAGGAAATTTATTTTTTTCTTTGCCATTGTTTTCCACACAAAGGGAAAATTTAACAAAAGCTATTTAAAATTTACAAGACAATTATGCAATATAACTAATTACTAAATCAATATACAAAAACGAGTAGTTTTTCTAGCTAGAAATACTAGCTGGTTAGAGTAAGTAATGGAAGAAAAAAATATCCACGATAAAAGTTTTAAAAAACATATTCAGGAAAAATTGGGCAAGAATATACCAGACCTACATCAGGAAAAGCATGAAGCCACCAGCACACAGAAATGTCAAGTTAAGTGAATAGGAATGGTATATGCCATTTTGTTATATGAATTATTTTATGTTAAGGGCACTGAGAATCGATAGATGAAGAAAGAAGCCCTCTAGGAGTTTCCTTCATCTGACTAATAACAGAAACTTCTAAGAAATGAGGACAACTGAGGCACCTGGATGACTCAGTTGATTAAGTGTTTGACTATTGGTTTCAGCTCAGGTCAGGATCTCAGGGTGGTGATATTGAGCCCTGTGTTGGGCTCCATGCTCAGAGTCCACTGCTTGAGATTCCCTCTCTCCCTCAGCCCTTTCCACAGCTCACACTGGCATGTGTATGCTCTCTTGCTCTAAATAAATAAAATCTTGCCAAAAAAAAAGAAAGAAGGACAGCCATAAATCTCTTCTGCAGGAGTATTATACCCACAAAGAAGACAAAGTTGGAACCAAAGTGGACTTTCACAAACAAACTTTGCAAAATAACATTTGCCTTCCATTAGTTTGTCCACAGATTTACCTTTCCCTAATTTGCTACACTGAGATGCTCAAAACCCTTTTCCTTTGTCTTGTTATTTCTCCACAAATTTATTTCCCTTTCTTAAAGTGGTACATAGCCTACATGTCTGACCGCCTCTTCAGAGTTTTTTTTTCCTTAAGTGATCTCTAAGACCAATGTGGGGGTTAAGCTCAGTGACCCCAAGATCAAGAGTTGCATGCTCCATTGATTGAGCCAGCCAGGTGCCCCAACTCTTTAGTTTTCTCATCATTTCTGTGAGCCCCCCCCAACATATACATATGAAATAAGCCTCCTTCTCCTGTTAATTTGTCTTTAGTCAATTCAACTTAGAAGTCATCAGTAACTGAACCTAA
The DNA here is from genome assembly GCF_963455335.1 of Martes martes. NCBI lineage: Eukaryota > Metazoa > Chordata > Mammalia > Carnivora > Mustelidae > Martes > Martes martes. Next base: position 76,898,354 of record NC_137891.1, on the reverse strand, counting down.
GAGAGTAGAGGATAAGTTTTTTCCCTCTCCATCAACATCATCTAAAAGTTACAGTAGAAAATTACCAATGTAAGAAAGTATGAGTAGATTGGATCATTTGCTGAATTCCCTTACTTGTTCAGATTTCTTTCTTTTCTTTCTTTCCTTCTCTCTTCCTTTCTTTCACGATTTTTTTTTTTTTTTAATTTGACAGAAAGAGAGAGCACAAGCAAGGTGAGCAGGAGAGGGGAAATCAAGCTCCCCAATGAGCAGGAAGCCCAATGTGGGGCTCAAACCGAGGACCCTGAGATCATGATCCTAGCCAAAGGCAGATGCTTTCCCACTTAACTAACTAAGCCACCCAGGTACCCTGCTTGGATTTATTTCTAGAACAGAATTAAATCTCCAAGAAAAAAAAAAATAGACACACATACATTAAGGGTGACATTTCAAATCAGTAGAAAAATGAGTTTTTCAGCAAATGATATCAGAATAACTGACTACACTTGAGAGAAAATTCAGATGGCTCCTCCATTTCTCCTCTTACATCTCCCAGCAAATTCTAGGCAATATCCAGAAGAGGAAATCCAAATGACTAACAAAAGGAAGTACCCAATTTTTCTAATCATGAAAGAAATGCAAATTAAAACAATTTACTACTTTAGACCAATGATATTGGAAAGAACAGAACATGGTTCAACTGTGTGCACTACTAATGAAAGTATAAACTTGAATGAAACTGCAGAGCAATTTGGAAAGTTCTAGTGAAGCTGCAGATGTGTGTATTGTGAAAATTAGTAACATGAAACCTCACTAAAGTAGAATGGGTAGGTTTTGGCAGGTGGAGCTCTGCCCTAACACTCTAGTCAGTTGCAGACCCAACAGAAGACACAGATTTGACCTTACAGGAACTTCCTCTTGCAGGTGGATACTCCTCTACTAGACCAGCCTAAGGAAGAACCACTTTCTTTACCTTCCCCCTGCCCACCCAACAGTGCAAAAAATGCAGAAGACCCTTGAAGTCAAATTCCCAGTTTACTCGATGAACTTTCAGTTTATAACAAGCTTCCCAACTTACCTCTTTTCTCCTTAAAAAAGGGCACCTTGACTTTGTTCCCCAGACTTGCCTATGGTTTTGCCATAGCTTATTTGTCCCAGATTATAATTCTCTTTTATTCCTGAATAAGCCCATCTTTTGCTGGTAAAATAACTAGCAGTTTCTGTTTTTTAAGGTTAATAGTAGCTATGACCAACAACTCTACTCTGGGGCATATGTTAGAAACCCTCACACATATATGCACAGAGAGACATATAGGAATATTAAAAGCATGACTTCATAAAGTGAAAAACCGATAATTACTTAAACACTCATTGACAGGAAAATAGATAAATTTACTATTATATTCATATGATGAAATGTTATACAAAGCTGAAAATGTATGAATGATAGGTAATACGGTGACATGAGCAGATTTCAAAAACAACATTGAATTTTTAAAAAACAAACTACAAACAAAAAATAAAACTCTAAGTTTAAAAAACACACTAAGATACCATGTATTGTTTCTTTCAGCAGTTTTAAGATCTAAAGTGATGTACAATGAACTGCACATATGTAAAGTGTACAATTTGATGAGTCTTGTTTTATTATATACTCCTGTAACTATCACTACAATCAAAATAATGAACATAGCCATTGCATACAGAAGTTCTCTTGGGATCAGGGCGCCTGGATGGCTCAGTCCATGAAGTGTCTGCCTTCAGCTCATTTCATGATCCAGGGACCTGGGCTCTGCATCCCTGCTCCTGGGTAAGTCTGCTTCTCCCTCTCCCACTGCACCTCCTTCCTTCTCATGCTCGCTCTCTCTCAAATAAATAAATAAAATCTTGTAAAAAAAATAATAAAAGTTCTCTTGGGCCAGTTTATAATCTATTTCTGTTTCTTCCCTCTGTGGCACATCCCTGGGAATCCTCTGATTATTTTGTCACAATAGATTCATTTGCATTTTCTAGCACTTCTTTCACTCAGCCTCACTATTTAGAGATCTATCCATACTGTTCCATCCATTGTTCATTTTTTAAATTGCTAAGTAGTATTCCATTACATACCATGATTTGTTTATCTGTTCACCCATTGTGGGCATTTGCGTTGTTTTCAGTTTGGGGCTATTTCAAAGAAAGCTACTATCTTACCAATCTTATATAAGTTTTCATGTGAACATAAACATAAACATAAACATTTCTTTAGGAGTGGCACTGCTGAATCATGTGGAAGGTGAAGCTTTAAGTCTTTAAAAACTTGGCAAAATATTTTCCAAAATAGTTATTTTACATATCCGATCAAATCTTTTGTTCATGTTTTAACTGGGTTGTCTCAACATTATTGTGTTTTAAGAATTATGTATTTATTCTAGATTCAAATATTTGTCAGATACATGTTTTAAAAATACTTTCTCCCCGGGGTGTCTGGGTAGCTCAGTGGGTTAAAGCCTCTGCCTTGGGCTCAGGTCATGATCCAGCCCCACATCAGGGTCTCTGCTCAGCCGGGAAACTGCTTCCCCTCTCTCTCTGCCTGCCTCTCTGCCTACTTGTGATCTCTGTCTGCCAAATAAATGAATAAAATCTTTAAAAAAAAAAAAATTCTTTCTCCCAATCTGTGACTGAACTTTTCATTCTTAAGTGTCTTTATTTTATTTCCTTCTTTATTTTTAAAATGTTCTTTATATATTTGACAGAGGGAGAGATAGTGAGAGAGGGAACACAAGCAGGGGGAGTGGGAGAGGAAGAAGCAGGCATCCCAAGAGCAGGGAGCCCCACATGGGGCTCAATCCCAGGACCCTGGGATCATGACCTGAGCAAAAGGTTGATGCTTAACAACTGAGCCATCCAGGCACTCCTTAAATGTCTTTTAAAGAGTAGGAGTTTTAAATTTTCACAAAGTCAAATTTATCAATTTTTCTTTTATAGTTTATGTATTTGATTTTAGTTTAGACTTTAAGAAATTTTTGCTTAACCCCAAATCACTAAGATTTTCTCCTATGTTTTCTTCTGTAAGATTTATCATTTTAGCTCTTATATTTAGGATATTTATTATGATCAATCTTGAACTAACATTGTCATGTGGTATAAAATGATGATTGAGACTTCTTTTTGCATATGGCTGATTGTCCATCATCAGTCACTGAAAAGATTATAATTTCCTCTTTGAAGTCCCTTGGTATCTTTGTCAAAATTTAGTTGTCCGCTGGATATCCACACACAAAAGAATGAAGTTGGACAGCTATCTCACATCATGTACAAACATTTAATCAAATGAATTAAAGCTTTGAGATGTCTAAAATAGTCATTATTTCACTTTCATTCCTGAAATGTATATTTACTGTATATAGATTTTTAGGTGGCTGTGGTTTTTCTTTCAGCATTTTAAAAGTGTTGCCTCATTGTCTTCTGGTTCTCAGTCATTCCAATGAGAAATCTGTTGTTGTTCTTACCTTCATTTTTCTGTACATGTCTTGTATTTCTGGCTGCTTTTAAATTTTTTCCTTATCACTGATTTTAAGCAATATAATTATCAGGTACTTTGGTAGTGTTTTCTAGTTTATTCTGCTCAGAGCTTAATGTGCTTCTTGGACATATGAGTTAATCGTTTTAATTAAATTTGGAAAAATTTCATCCATTAGTTCTTCAAAATTTCTTTTCCCATGGTCTCTTCTCCTTTCTGGGAATGCAATTATATCTAATGTTAGGACACTTGTTGTTGTTCTATAGCTCACTGATATATTTTTTTCCTGTCTTTCCTCTGTTTCATTTTAGATGATTTCTATTAAGGCTTTAAGTTAGTTAATCTTTTTCTATAGTATATAACTTTTCGGTAATGTTATCCATACCATTTTCTTTTCAGACGTTATATTTTTTACCTCTAGACATTTATTTGTGGTTTTTTTGTTGTTGTCTTTTAGATTAGCAAAGTTTTTAACTGTGGTGAAACAAACAACATAAAATTTACCATCTTAACCATTTATAAGTATACAGTTCAGTAGGGTTAAGTATATTTACATTGTTGGGCAATAGATTTTTTCCAGCATCTTTTGTATCTCCTTAAAATGCTCAACCTTCCTCCTTGGACATATGAACTACATTTATTCTAAAGCTTTAAACATTTTTGCCAATTATTTCTATCATCTTTGGATCTATTTATATTGATTGGGGTTTATTTTAAGATTTTTTATTTATTTATTTGACAGACAGAGATCACAAGTAAGCAGAGAGGCAGGCAGAGAGAGAGAGGAAGGGAAGGAGGCTCCCTGCAAAGCAGAGAGCCTGATGTGGGACTTGATCCCAGAACCCTGGGATCATGACCCGAGCCAAAGGCAGAGGCTTTAACCCACTGAGCCACCCAGGCACCCCTGTATTGATTGGTTTTTATTTTTTAATTTTTTAAAAAATATTTTATTTATTTATTTAAGAGAGAGAGAGAGAGAGAGAGAGAGAGAGATCACAAGTAAGCAGAGAGAAAGGCAGAGAGAGAGGGGGGGAAGCAGGCTCCCCACCAAGCAGAGAGCCCGATGTGGGGCCAATCCCAGGACCCTAAAACCATGACCAGAGCTGAAGGCAGAGGCCCAACCCACTGAGCCACCCAGGTGCCCCTTGACTGGTTTTGAAATTTCATTTCTTTCTTGCCGCTTTGCATATCTGGTAATATTTTCTTTTTTTAATTTATTTTTTATTTTTTTACAAAATGCCAAATATTATTTATTTCATAAGATGGGTGGTGGGTACCTAGGTAGTCAGCTTACTGTTATACTTAACATCAGTCTTGAAATATTTCATAATAGAAAGAGTTCAAACAGGACAAAGGCTTAAGGTGTTTTTTTCTTCTTTAAGACGAAGGAACCATGAAAAAGTTAGAAGAAACAACATGTATGTCTTAGTGGCATTTATAATCTTGAATGAAACTTTTGTTTTCTCTCCAAATGTATGTGTAATATGCAAGAAATAGCCTTGAAATTAAATAGTCATAAAAAAATCAATGATCCAGTCTTGTGTTCATTTACTTGATTTTTGCTCTGAAATGTTGTTATGGAGAGTATATATATTTCCAGACTGTTCATAACTTTTAGAATAATTTAAGGCAGCTTGACTGAATCTGAGCAAACTGAAATCCTTAGTAGGGGGAATTAGGTAACATTCTATGGGCTCATTCTTCCAGCTCTTTAAAATAGTAAGAAACCATTTCCTTAGTCTTAGGATTGGATACCAGAAAGATTTGGAAAAGCTCACCAAATTATCTTCTGTTTCTATTCTACACCTACCAGAGGGACCAGACATAGCAATACCATGACATTATATAGTTGTAGGAGAACTCTTGCTACTACCAAGCATGCATCTGTGCCTTTCCTTCTTTTTTATTTTCCATTGTGAACATGAAGGACTATGGTAGTTGTTAACGTTTTTTCAAATATTTCTGGGGGCGCCTGGGTGGCTCATTTGGTTGGGTGTCCAACTCTTGATTTCAGTTCAGGTTGTGATCTCAGGGTCCAGGATTGAGTCTCGAGTTGGGCTCCCCATTCAGCTTGGAGTCTGCTGGAGACTTATTCTCTTCCTCTCCTTCTTCTCCTCCCACGTGCTCTAAATAAATAAATAAATAACAAATATTTATGATTCTCTATGTTCTAAGACATGGTAGGATTGTACTTTCCAGTTTTTTGGGGGGGATGGTGAGGTCATGTGAGTAGTTCCAGTCAATACATGGTAGGTGGAAGAAAAAAGTGTCAGTTCCAGACCAGAATTTTCCATTCTGTGTGAGGCCCTCCAGAATCCTCTTTCCATTTGTCACAGCAACCTTCAAGTTTCAGGATGTGTCTGCTGTCTCATCCTGAGTCCTAGAATTACATAGATAAGGAGCAGAGTTCCCAGCTGATGTTCAGTAAGATTATAATATAACCAAGAAATAAAGTTTTGCTTAGAAAATATTACAAATCCTTTTGTGTCATTCACTTCAAATGTCCCTTCAGAGAGGCAATCTTTGACCACTCAGTCTAAAAGACACCAGAAATACCAGTTAATCCATGATACAATCCCCTTTTTAATTATCTCCATGGTACTCCTTATTCGCAGAAATAGTTTTATTTATTTGTACTTATTTATTGTATTCCCCTCCCGAACCCCCCCGCAAAGACTCCATAATTTTCCTATTTCATTCACTGAAGTATCCCCAGCATTTTGAGGATAGAGTGACAAGAAGGAATCAGATCATCCTGATTCTCATAGGCCATGGTAAGACGTTTGTATTTTATTCAGGTGCAATGTAAAGCCACTGAAAAGTAATGACATTCTGACTACTTTTGGAGAATGGACTGGAAGAGGGTGGCAGTGGAAGTAAAAAGAGATCATCAATAGACCGTAGCATTATTCTAGGCAAGATGGTGGTGGGTTGAAACAGCATGGTGTTTGTGGGTCAATGAGATTGGGGTTGTTAATGTGGAAAATACAGAAATAGGCATAAAGAATGACTCTCAGGTTTTTGGCTTTAATAACTATGGAAGTGGAGGTGCCATTTTTGAGGTGGGGAATATAAAGGAAAAGAAGTTTGGGGGAGATTGTGGAAAAAAGAGTTGGAAATCTAAAATCCTCTGTTGACATCTTAGTCAACATATACATTAAGCTGCTGGATACATACAAGTTGAACTCAGATTTGAGATGAAGATAAAAACTGGAGAATTTATAAATCATTTAAGATCCCTTGAGAGAATATCTGCAGAGAAAAGATAAATTTCAACATTTAGAGGGCAGATTAGGAGGACCTAGTAAAAGGGGAAAAGATCAACCAGGATGGAAGAAGAAAACCAAAAATGTGGGCTATCCAGAAACCAAACAAAGAAAGTATTTTGAGGACACAGTGGTCAACTGCCTTGAAAACTTCTAAGCACGCTTTAAAAAAAATTCTTTATTTGGCGGGGGGAAGCGGGGGAGGAATAGAGAATCTAATGCAGACTCTGCCTCATTCAGGGCTGGATCCTGGGACCCTGAGATCATGGCCTGAGCCAAAACCAACAGCTGGGCACTTAAAACAACTGTGCCACACAGGCGCCTCAGCACTCATTTAAGAGAATAGAGTTTCAATTTTTTCAGCTTTATTGAGGTATAATTAATACACAGAGGATATATGCAATGATAGGAAGGATTGTACATTTGGCGATGGGATGTGGAAAAATGCCTATCCCATGACTTCTTTTTCTAAAGTAGAAGAGAAATTCATTGGCTGAGAAAGAAGGTACAAAATAGTCATTGTGGAGACTGAAAAAATAAGTTTTCTAGAACACTGGGATAGGATGACCATTTTGGGGTCTGTGATCTTGAATTTAAAGAAAGCCTATCAGCCTGAAATCCAGTTCTTTGTGGACCTGAAAGAGAAAAATACTGAAAATTGCTCTATAGAAAGAGCAAGTACCGTAATTGTTGTAGCTTCTTGTTTATATCCATGACAATGTTAAAGAAAATATGTAGCTAGAAGAAGTTGTAAGTAGAGGGAGCAAAAAAGTGTGAGAGGTGAGATGTGTATCTTCATCTTACATAGAGTGAGGAGCTGCTGTATACTTTTGATAATTGAAAATTTGAGCAATAGGTATTTAAAGTACACACGTTATTTAAATTACAGATTTACTGGGGCTCTGGGTGGCACAGTTGGTTAAGTTGGTTTCCACTCAGGTCATGATTTCAGGGTCCTGGTGATGAGGGAGCAGGAGGCTGGCTGAGGACAAAGCAAAAGCTGGCACCTTGCACCCCCTCTCCATCCGCTCCCCTCGGTGATAAGTGTAGCAATCCTCAGGCACCCCTGACCGCCATAGACGAGAAACAAATAGTTAACTTGCAGAGATCACAATCCTGCAAGACAGGAATCTCCCAACTATCTTGATGTTAATGGCTTGCCAAAAGACAACATTGATCAAGCCTCTAGTATCCCGCACCTTGTAGGCCCTCTTTAGCATATGAAAGCTCCATTGGAACCTCCCTTTCCCTCACCTTCCCCCAACCGCAGAGTACATAACCTGCCATCTCTCACAACCCGGAGCAGCAGCTCTTCCTGCCCGCGGGTCCTGGCCCCGTACTTTAATAAACCACCATTTTGCACCAAAGATGTCTCAAGAATTCTTTCTTGGTCATCGGCTCCAGACCTCAGCCCACCGAACCTCACCTAGGTTCTAGAACTTCATCATATGACGTCCAACGTGGGGCTGTGAGTCTACATTTGGACTCTGAGCTTCGGTGCAAAATTGGTGAGTACTTTCTCTATCCTTTTCCTTTAGTCTCATTTCAGGGGCTTTTCAAGGAGTATGGTCTTATTGGAACACTTGCATGTCAGTTGCTCAGGCTGTAATCCTCTAGCCCGTGGCTGCTCTACCGGGAGGAGAGCGTCTGCCTTTTGGCTGTAAGTTAGTACCCTGGCCGGAATGGCAATAAGACCCAGAAACTTGATACCCTCTCTTTATTCCTGTTCTTATATAAAGTTGTCTCTCTTGGGCACGGGACAGCCACCTAAGTCACCAGGACGGCTGCCAATCTTAAGACTCCCGTGTGAGGTTTCCTCCTGATTGATCTAATGTGATCCCCTCCACATCCCTGGTCTAGCCACTTCTGGCCACGGGACCTCCACTGGGAGCCGGCCGAAACCAGTACCCGATTGAATTAAAATGCAACCGGGGACCGTTTCCTGGGGAAGTTGGCTGTAAGCACCACATGTGTTGGAACGTCGCATAGACCGTAATGGATTTCAGTCTTTACTGTTTCTTGTCAGTGTCTTCTACAGACTACTTAAAGCTATGAAATTGGGTAATTTCCCCTTGCCAAACTTTTCTAGTATTTCCATGGGTTAAAATGGCAAAACAGTATGCAGTTTTCAGTACAGACGATGGCATGGCATGGCACAGTATTTTGGTTCATTCACCAGGCACCCATCAGCAGCCTAGGATGTGATGGGGAAGAGGAGGGATGCAGCACCCCTCCAGGGCCTTTTATGGCAGGAATGCCTTCCCGGGGAAGGCAGGATGGTGATCAATAGCAACATCTTGAGGGACGCCTCTGGTCGCTTTTGACACACGAGAACCTCTGACATATCCTGCGTGGCACGCCACCCAGGAGTCAGGGGGGATTTGGTAATGGACTTTCTTTATGTTTCTGGGAGCATGGCCTCAGTAGGCTTCTTCAGTTCCCAAGGACTCTACCTTGGGGTGCCTTTTAACCCACTGGAAATAATTTGGATTGCATAACTTGGAAAAGGACTGAGCTCCTGTAACCCTGCATGGCCTCAGTGGGAACTATCAGTTAGATTTCTTCTGCAAGAAACAGGGCAAATGGACCTAGGATACCTTCATTGCTCATACCTAGGCCTTCATTGCTCTGCACCAGGACCCCGAACTAAGGGGCTTTTGCAGAATGTGTTTGCCCAAATGAGTCAGCTAGTAAACTTAATCTTGACATACTGGATGATAATTATGTTAGTAGGACTTCAGATAAACTCAGGTTGCTGGGCCATCCCTAGCAAAGGGTACTCTGACTTTATCTCTCTCTGTTTCTCCTACTAGATGTGGGGGCTTCTCCTTTACTCATTTCCCGTGTTAATGGCTATAACTGGAGCCAACTGGGGTTAGTCTAACTCAAGACAGAAACCTTAAGGAATATTCCCAAGCAGTTGCCGAAACTCCCTTTGTTTCGGGGAAGTTTCCCTGTCTTCTCTGGCCCAACTTGGACTGCTTAACCCCTACACCCCTGCTGGTGGGAAAACATGGTGTCTGCTCCACTGTTGGGGCTTATGAGCTCTAAAACCGGGAATCCTTTCTCTGCCTCCTGGCAGCACTTTATTTCCTCTGTTTCCCCCTTCTTGTGTTTCTGCACCAGTGTGCGTGCAGCCTGCATGACTAGCCTCTAGATCACGCACCACGGCTCCTTCTCTCCTCGCTGTCAAGGAGCAAGAAGAGCACCCCCTGGATCTAACACCCCCCACTCCAGATCTCCCCACTCGTGTCTCAGATAAACATCCAAAGTGGAGTGGGCCCAGGTGGAACATAAATCAGTTTGGAAATAAGCTAAGTTTGTTGGTTTAATTAAGATAGACATGTCTTTGAAGTTAGAGCAGTAAATGTGAAGCTTTTATTCTATCAAAGTTTACTGAAGGTCAAATAAGCTCTTGTTATTTGTTAAAATTTGTTAGCAAAGAAATGACTAAACTGATGGTTAATCGTCTGTCTCAAAGTTTTAATGGGTAATTGCTGAAGTAGCTTTCAAAGTCTTTGGTAACCTAAAACTTTAAAGTTTTGGTTGGATGACAAATGGAACTAAATTATGGACATCTAGGTCTTAACCAAACAGGATAAAATGCTAAGTCATTAATTACTGGATGTAGGTTTGTGCTTTTGACTTCTTACTGCAAAGAAACTAAGAGTATTTAAATCTGTTGGTAAACATGTTTTGTGCTTAACTGATTGATAAATTTGCCATCTAAAGAATTCTGTTATAACAGTTCACAATTGGTTAATAACTGATTAAGGTGTTTCTAAGAGTATAAAATGCTAAGTGTAACTAAGACTGATGGAAAATAAGGGAAACAACACTGTGGAAAAGTAGATGATATGTAAGAAAGATTTAAGGAATGGAAATGCATTTTATTAAAGATAAAAGGTAAATTTGTCCTAAATAAGATGGTTGTTTGGAAGGAAATGACTTGGGACAAAACCTGAATGCAAAGGAAAGTTGTAGAAGGTTTGTGAAGGGAAATCTTCAGAAAAGGAATTTTAGCTATGGTCAGGACGGACTAAGATTGAAATGAATGGGTTTTAAAGGTACATTGGTGTAAGACTGAAATTCTCTCTGTTCAAAAAGGAACACGTTTTCTTAGATTAATTGATCTGCTGTTAAGAAAATATAAATGGTTTTCTCTTTACCTGCCCAGAAAACCCAGTTTCTATGTTTTGTTTTATCAGGTGTTTAGCATCCCTAATTATATTTAGGCATGTGCTCTAAAACTTATAAGATTTTAGCAAATGTTGACAAGATTTAAGTTGTAAATCTCTTTAACTCAGGCTTTTCCTTGGTATGCTAAGTTACTCATGAAGTACTGCTAAACCAATGATAAACCTTGGGTCACATTTGGGAAAATGCTATAACTATTCTAGAGATTTTATGCATTTCCTAAAGTTTTAATGTTTTGAGAGATCATTGCTTGATATTGTAATTATGGAAATGTTATATGTCACAGAAATAACCTGATTTCCTTGCCAGCTAAAGTGTAAACTCTCGTCTCATCAGCTCTAACCATATCCATTCTGAGTTTTTGTCATTTATAATTGTTTTATTTCTCTTGTAAAATGAGCTTTATCTTAAAGGAGATTAATATAAAGGACTTTCAGGACAAATACAGATATTTGATATACTTGAAAATCCTAAAACTGAAATGGGTAAGAATTTCCAAAACTAACTAAAGCTGCATTCACCAGATTTAGTAACATGGGACTAAGTGAACAAAAAGATTATAGTGTTGTGTCTCTTAATGTTTTGTCTTGTTTTAGATATTGCTGGTTTTTTAATGTTTGCTCTTCCAGACTAAGGAAACTTTTTTCTTAAAATGTCTGTGACTTACAGAAATGTAAAATTATTTATTTGCAAACAAATCAAAAGCATTCAACTTTTCTCTCTATCTGAACCCTCTGAAACCAAAAGGTCTCAATAAGTATTCTTTCTTCCTTGGCAATCAGTCATTTGCATAAGTTCAATAAGAATCTGTTCTCCTTGTAACAGGACAGCATTAGAAACTGGTTATTTTACCAAGGCTTTTACTAGAATGTCATATTTGAAAAGCCTCAGATATAACCAGACAGTTTAAAGGAACTAAGGTTGACTTCATGAAACTTGGAGCCGTAAAGCCCTTTGGAACTGTTGGCCTGATACCTTGCTTACAGAGTTCCCAGCAGCCTTACCAGGTGAGTCAAGAATGTCACTCCCTGGCAGGGGCAGGACCTCAGGAAGAATTTGCCCAAGTCAACAGGTATTGCAGGCATGTCTGATGGCAAGTAGGTGGCTTGGCTTCTGGCCCGGAGAGGCTACAAAAGTTCAATCTAGAGATTCCTTATAAGAAGTTCCAGCAAAGCAGATTCTAAAAGATCTATATGATCACTCACTGTTCTTGCTGAGCTTATGTAAACAATTAGGCCAAGTTTGTTAAAACTGGACTTGTTTTTCAAATGACTTAGTCCTGATTTGGCTATCTCTGGAGATGAGGGTTATTTCAGAGAAAAAAATTATGTTTTAATAACACACCTTTATGGATGTTAAACTCTAGGTTTGGTAGTATTTAAATGTTTGTTTACCTAAGCTAAACAATTTGAGGTAAACTTCAGAGAATTTGCACAATAGCTTCTTTAGTCGATCTTATTATTTTGTGGAGATATTAGCAGAACCCCATGGCACATGATTAAACAACTAGAAAATGGGATTGATTCCCCTACAATTGTATAACTTAACTATGGACTTGTGGAGATAATGGATGACCCCTTTTCTTTATGATTGGATTGGATGATGCATGGGGAACTTCCCTTATCTCTTGACAAGTTTTCTCCCACTTGCCAATGATCCTCTGTATTCAGGATATTGTTAAGGCTGGACCACTCAAAGAGCTTCTTAATGGTTTCATCCTTTAGTCATATTTATCCTAGAAGACACCTCTGTTGAGGTGCAATTGCAAACAGATGCTTTAGCTAAGCATAGAACAGCCCTCCTCATAAAAAGAGCCTCAAAGCTCACTATGGGACAGTCTCTGACTGTAATGACTTCACATCAGGTCCAGATTTGTCTTAGAAACCAAAGGCCACCAATGGATGATGGAGGCCGACTTGTTAAATACTGGGCTATACTTACAGATATGCCAGAAATAATACTTAAAACTTGTCAAACTTTAAACCTAGTCACCTGTATGCCTGAACCTGACCATTGTCCTTCTCTATAGAGCAAAACTGTTCAGAGGTTATTGATCTTGCTTACTCTATTTGGCCAGATTTAAGATGCTCCTGTTAAAAATACAAATGACAGTTGGTTTACTGATGACAGTAGTTTTCATAGAAAGAATAAGAAAAGCTAGGTATGCCATAGTGCTCACTAGCACTTTGCAATTGCCAAAGCCTAAAAATAAACATTAACACTGATTCCAAATATGCCTTCCTGGTACTACATGCCCATGGAGCTATTTGGAAGAAAAAGGGATTGCTGTCAAGCCATAACTCCCCAATCAAATATGGGCCCAAGTTACAAAACCCTCCTTTTCGCTATACTAAGGATGGTATATATCAAATCTGGGATACATATTTGTGGCTCACACCCACTATTAGACAGCTTAGTCAAAAGGCAGTTTAATGCCGGGAATAAAGAAATCATACATATGATACTTGGGCAAATAACACGACATCTAGGATGGCTGTCATTAGAAATGTGTTCCCAAATAATAGTACTCCAGGCTACTGACTGGTTTGCTACTGATTGGCAAGGCAACCTGGCATTACATGGCCAGCTCCAAATGGAACCCACTGGATATGTGGAACTAACCTGTGGCCCTGGCTTCCTCCAGGGTGGATAGGTCGCTGTACTTTAGGATTTGCCTGGATTCATGGGCACATTACTTAAAACCATCACCACTCCAGCTAATCTCCCCGATTTACAAAATAGGATGGCCTTAGATGTCCTGACAGCAGCACAGGGTGGCACATGCGCAATTATCAAAGCAGAATGTTGCGTGTACATCCCAGACTATCACAAAAATGTCACAGGACTAACAAAAGATATGAATGCCCAGATTAAGGCTCTATAAGATCTTTCTCTCTCTCTCTCTCAGGGATTGGTTAAGTTCCTGGTTTGAAGGAGGACTATGGCCAACAATTAAAAATCTCCTTTTTGGGCTTCTCATTCTTATTGCCTTATTAATCTTAATATGTTGCTTTGTTCAGTGTTTCTCTACTTGGTGCCGAGACTCTATTGCTGCAATGACTTCACAGTGACAGATGATCCTGACCAGGCACAGAGACACTTTTTCACTGTCAGCACTGGATTCAGCTGCCTCCGCCTTTCCTAACTCCCCTACACATTCCTCAATGATCAATGTTGACCCCAGTAGGTAGGGACAGCTCTACGCCCCTATTCAGCAGGAAGAAGTTGCGGAAGATGAAACCTTCCACCTTCAACTACCTTAAAGATTTAAGGGTCAAAATTGTTCAGGGGGAATGATGAGGGAGCAGGAGGCTGGCTGAGGACAAAGCAAAAGCTGGCACCTTGCACCCCCTCTCCATCTGCTCCCCTCGGTGATAAATGTAGCAATCCTCAGGCACCCCTGACCTCCATAGACGAGAAACAAATAGTTAACTTGCAGAGATCACAATCCTGCAAGACAGGGATCTCCAAACTAAGCCTCCAGTATCCCGCACCTTGTAGGCCCTCTTTAGCATATGAAAGCTCCATTGGAACCTCCCTTTCCCTCACCTTCCCCCAACCGCAGGGTACATAACCTGCCATCCCTCACAACCCGGGGCAGCAGCTCTTCCTGCCCACGGGTCCTGGCCCCGTACTTTAATAAACCACCATTTTGCACCAAAGATGTCTCAAGAATTCTTTCTTGGTCATCGGCTCCGGATCTCAGCCCACTGAACCTCACCTAGGTTCTAGAACTTCATCACTGGGATGGAGTCCCAAATTGGGCTCTGCACTCAGTCTGCTTGAGAGTCTCTCTCTCTCTGCCCCTCCTGCTCGTGCTCTCTCTCTAATAAATAAAATCTTAAAGAAGAATTATGCATTTACCGTGGGAGAACTAAAATACTAGAAAGTAGTTTAAATGATCTAAATCTTCTCTCTTAAGACAGGTGAATATACAATATCAAAAATTGATCAAACAATTAGTGATATAGTTTAAATTATAAATATGGAGGCAGGGGCACTTGGTTGGCTCAGTGGGTTAAGCCTCTGCCCTAGACTCAGGTCATGGTCTCAGGGTCCTGGGATCAAGCCCCGCATCAGGCTCTCTGCTCAGTGGGGAGCCTGCTTCCACCCCCCTCTCTGCCTGCCTCTCTGCCTGCTTGTGATTTCTCTCTCTCTCTCTCTCTCTCTCTGTCAAATAAATAAATAAAATCTTAAAATAATAAAAATAAAAAATATTAAAAAAATAAATATGGAGGGAATCACCAGATGAAATAAAAACAGAAAGTTAAAAGTGATTGCTTATGGAGAATTCTGGTTTCTCATTAGAAACTCTTCCTGTACTATTTAATTTTTCTCAAAATAAATGTATGCTTTACTATACTTTAATAAAATTAAAACAAGAACTATTTAAGTGTGAATGACGACCTATGTCAGGACCAACCTTTGATAAAGTTTGGTAGGTTTTATCAAAGTGACATTTATTTCCATCTCCTTTCCATGTCCACTTCTTAGCCGTTTGGGTACTGTTTCCTCCCAATATCAAAGGGATATACTCTCTTCCGGCCCTGACTTCCTCCCCTCTTCACTAAGGAAAATCTCATCTCCAGTTTTTTTCTGACTCTCAACTTTGATAAACACAAAATAAGCCTATTCTTGGGCTCATTCTAAAAATGACTTGTTCTTGGCTCATAGTAAAAGTCAGTAATAATCTAATAACTGAAATTCTTTTCCTCCTGTTCCCATCCCTGCCAAATACTCTTTAATGTGTGATTCCATTTAGGAAGAGAGTTTTATGTGCATGTTTTTGTTTTGTTACTTCTTCATCTCAGAAACAGAGGTAAGTTCAGTGGATCAGACTCTTCACTTAGTAGTATATTATATATGGTTCATGTAAAGTACCTTGTATGATGGATTTATCCCTCTATTTTCACCCCCCCGACTCTTATTCTCTATTCACTTCAAGAATTTTCATTTTAAGTGAGTTCAAAGGAATTAATCTGTATTAGACTGTTAAAGGCCCTTGGATAAGTGGAGGAAGATTATTCAGAAGTGTGGGAAAGAGGCCTTCCCAAGGGATTTCGAATTATACCATCTTTACAGGGTTCATTTCATTCTTTTTATATAATGATTCAGTAGTCATTATTAACCCAGGCTGGAATCAGGATAAAAGTTATTGAGATGTTTTCTTATTACGAAATCTACTTGAAGATTTAAATAGGGTATAGTGTAATATCCCAGTTTTGGAGGTGCTTAACAAACTGATCCCTGAAAATGACCCCTAAAAATATAGACTTGCAGGTGCTTAACAAATATTCTCACGCAATAATGATGATGTAAACTTATATAGGCAAAGGTAAGGATGAATGACTGACTTACCACACAACCTTATGTTTTTACAACACAGATGATACTCATCAAATTGATAGTTTTATATGCTTCATAAACATGTTGGATATGGGATAAAGAGGTAACTTACAATTAACAATTATTTCCACTATTAACTGATGTCTAGTAATAACATTATGTAACCTACACAATGAAGAACATCTACTTCCAAGAAATGCAGCACATTGTTTTATGTTTCCTGTATCTCATTTATTCAATAAAAGTTTTTGTCTGATTAAAAAATGTTATTAGTATTAACACTCTACTTAATGTAAGCAATGATTTTCTAGGTGAAGAAAATAACTGTGACTCTTTCTGAAGATTAGGGCATATTGTGCAACATATTTTGCAATTTCCTTCCCAGAAGTGTGTGAAATTTCTAACAAAAAAAAGATAAAATATATTGAATTGAGGCACTTCAAGTCAGGAACTAGCTTCTATTTTCCTGCATTTTCTTTTGTACTTCCATATAGTCTGCACTGTGTATTATTTCAGTCATATTTGTATTTTTCTTTTAACTTTTATTTTCATTTTTATAAAAGATTTTTTTGGGGGGGGGGAGAGAAAGAAATAGAGAGAACAGTGGGGAAGGGGCAGAGGGAGAGGGAGAAGTAGACTCCCTGCTAAGCAGGGAGCTGGACCTGGGTCTCAATCCCAGGACTCTAGGTCATGACCTGAGTGGAAGAGGCTTCACCAACTGAGCCACCCAGGCACTCCTTTACCTTTTAAAAAATACTCAATTTGGGGGCACCTGGCAGGCTTGGTTGGTGGAGTCAGCAACTCTTGATCTCAGGGTTGTGGATTCAAGCCCCATGTTGTGTGTAGAGATTACTCAGAAACAAAATCTTTAAAAAAATACTCAATTTTGTAAGTTTCCTCTCCTAGATTAAAAAAAAACTGGGAGCAAGATCCTATTTGACTTCATCTATGTGTATTTCTTAGGAAAAAGTTAGTGACTTGCTCATAAATATTGCTTAAAGAAATAAATGCACTTTTTTTTTTTACATTTCATTTCAAATAACTTCAAAAAGGTTTAGTCAAACATAGTAGTTCTCCTCCAAAAGTTTATTTCTCACCTTCACTATTCGTATCACTAACAGAAGAACAACTCCACATTAAGACAGTGAAACGTAAAAAGAATAAAAAAGGAACATGGTCTTCTGTATTATACTCCCTTAAAACAAAAATAGGGAAGCTGATATTTTTTGAGTGAAAATAATGGTATGTGTTTTGGGCTGCAGATATTCAATTTTATATTTTAAAAAAATACTACTTTGTAAGGAGGCAGTGTAAGTGAATCTTGGCTCTGCGGTTTGTTGTCAACTACTTGACTTTGCCGAGCCTTACCTTCCCCGAGTGTAAAAAATACAAACATCTACCTCTAGGACTGGTTGTTCAGAGAAATCTAATCAGGCTGACTGAACGCATTTGACACAGAGCGCCCATATGGCTCCTAACATTTTAAATAATAAGTGAAGTTAGTTATCTCGGTGGTTCCGCCAAGGCAGTATCTGTAGGTAAACAGGGAAAAGAACGCACAGTTTAAGTCTTATTCTCCGGTTGGCATTTTATTTTCTTTTTTAAAGATTTACTTACTCCAGAGAGAGCGAGCGAGCGGGCGAACGCGCGCTCAAGCGGGAGGAGGGGCAGGAGGGAAGGGAAAGAATCAAGCAGACACCCGGCTGAGCAGGAGCCCAGGGTGGGGCGAGGGGCGGTGCTCATCCCAGGACCGGGAAATCGTGACCTGAGCCAAAACCACCAATCCGATGCTCAACCTACGGAGCAACCCAGGCGCACCCAGCCAGGCTTTTTAAAAACTGGATCCTGGGTATTATTTTCGTATCTCATAGCGTGTAATTAAAACGAAGTTCAAAACTAATGGTTTAGCGCTCACGTTATTTTATTCCGGGCTCTACGTGGAGCTCAGAAAACACACTGCCTCATAAGGACTACAAGACCCCAGGACAAAATATTCCAGGCCAAACACTGACTCAAAGATTCCCTACCTCACAGCGTTTTCAATGCGTGCATTTACGAAGCGGGAGAAAACGTACGTTCAGAGACGAGACGAACGCACAATCTTTAACTGTGCTCACATCCCCAGTGAACTAAAAACAAGAAATGTTGACGAACACTGAGACAATAATGTTGCAAAAATTCTCCGACGGTATCCAATTACTCCGGGACACCGGCGCGGTGTGCGACAGAAAGTTCAGCAATTCCTGCGGTACGACAGGGGCGGTGCTGCGGCCGTAAAGGAGCCCCGGGAGCCCACGTGGGCTTTGAGACCACCCCCGGCGACCTTGGAGGGTCTTGGCCCTGCCGCTAATGGCTGGCAGGGTGCAGGGCGGAGGGCCTCGGGCCCTGGACCTGCTCCGGGCTCTGCCCCGTGTTAGCTTAGCCAACCTAAAGCCGAATCCGGGCTCCAGGAAACCGGTAACTAGCTGGTGGCGGTGCGGGGAATCGCTGGGGGATGGGACGATGGAAGCGGCCATTCCCTCCCCGTCGTTTTCGGGGACTCTTTTTTCCAAAAGGGTGTTGGAATGAACTAGGGTTGCCGAGCCCTTGTTCTCCTTAACTGCACAGAGGAGAGTCTCCCCATATGGCCCCAATTCTTAGTAAGTTTTATATTTTAAAGCATAATTACGTTAATTAGGGCGGAGGAGTGAAGTCACAGAAACTACAAAATGATAGTGAAAATTGGATTTACCAACTGAGTCACCCAGGCGTCCCGTGAAAATTGAATTTAAAATGAAGTATGTTCTTAATATCTTTATTTTCGTGGGAAAGATTTTAACTGATTATGGTAAATGCCTCCTCTGCAAATCACTGTAGATAGAGAAGCTGTTAGTTGACATACTGCCTTTTATTTATCTAATTTTTGAAAGCTTTTATTTTTAAGTAATCTCTACACCCGATGTGGGGCTCTAATTTACAGCCTTGAGATCAGGGGTCGCTTGCCTGGCCCACTGAACGAGCCAGGCACGGTGATATACTGTCATTTTTAAGAAATCAGTTCCTTGTTTTCAGGAAGTGAGAGAAAGTTAATTTTAGAAAAATATTTTTTGTACAAATTAAGGTTTCAGTAATATACATACATAATGCTAATGTATTTGCAATTCCAAAATAAATGTTTCGGAATACTGTATAAACCTTGTTTGTTGGGGATGTTTGATTCTCGGATTTTTTTCAGTTGCAGTCTATCACAGAATTCTTATGTCCATCCCATTCTTGGAACTTTGCCTTTGAAACACAGCTTGGACTTCGGTTACAAGAATTCACTACATCCTCAGAGGCAAAGATGCTAACTTAAGAGTGTTGGGGGGTTAGAGCAACGAGAACAGTGCTTGACACATAGTAGTGTTAGTACTGATTGATTGAATAAATGAATGGCATCACAAAAAAATGTGTGGTGAAAAGATAAAATACAATTTAAAAGTGCAGCTGCAGATCATACAAAACTCTCTTCTGTCCTCCTAGGAAAGACGGCGAAGAGGTCAGAGAAGAGGTAGAAAATGTGGTCGAGGCCATAAAGGAGAGCGTCAGAGAGGAACCCGGCCCAGACTGGGCTTTGAGGGAGGCCAGACTCCATTTTACCTTCGAATCCCAAAATATGGGTTTAATGAAGGTCATAGGTGAGATTGCTTTGCTTTTTAAAGTAAAAATCCCTAATTTTCACTGACAATCACCAAAAAAAAAATAGCTTGGTAGAAATTTGAATTCACTTTGAAGCAAACTTTTGTTGCTGTTTCTCTGAAACATTTTTGGTAATGAAATTTCAGCTGGATTAGTAGGAAAAAAAGCACAGACTTTGTACTCAGACCTGCAAATGGAGATAAGAATCCCTGCTTCTGTGGTTGTTTAGAGGCTGAGCAATAATATATATAAAAATTTGGAAAATTATAGTCATTCAGTAAAGGAAAACTACTCTTGTTACTTTGAGCTCCATTAATGCATCATTCGAATAAAGGGTTACATTTTTGACAAATTTGTTTAAATGAGTGAAGTAAATGCTTAGAGAGGCAAGTTATTTTAGTGAAATGAAATACTAGTTTTGTTTCATTAGCAAAAATCAAGCAATATTATATTTCTGTTGTACTCAGGAGGGTTTTATTTTATTTTATTTTATTTTTAAGATTTTATTTATTTATTTGACAGAGAAAGAGATCACAAGTAGGCAGAGAGGCAGGCAGAGAGGGGGAAGCAGGATCCCCGCTGAGCAGAGAACCTGACATGGGGCTCCATCCCAGGACCCTGGGGTCATGACCCGAGCTGAAGGCAGAGACCCTAACCCACTGAGCCACCCAGGCGCTCCAGGAGGGTTTTATTTTGTTAAGTCATCTAAATTGATGGAGGAAAGTACAGGACAAAGCTTTGAGTTGATTTGAAGAAATTATAGGGAGATAAGCTTGACTGAGTTTTCCAATTGTTACTTTGTTTTGTAGCTTCAGACGCCAGTATCAGCCTTTGAGTCTCAATAGATTGCAATATCTAATTGATTTGGGTCGAGTGGATCCTACTCAGCCTATTGACTTAACTCAGCTTGTCAATGGGAGAGGTGTGACCGTCCAGCCACTTAAACGGGATTATGGTGTCCAACTGGTAGAGGAGGTAAGTCTGGGCTAGATTTTTTTAGTGTTAATAGAAGGCTGTATCTGAATTCCATATAATCAGTACTCTGCTTTTTAAATTTTTTTCTTTTGAGTTGTCATATCACCATTACATAGTAGTGATTGTATTTTGAGGAAGTTGGCATGCTATATCGAGGGGCCTTTGTACTCTGTTTCTGGGGTGCTTTTTAGTGTATCTGTTCAGCTTGCTCCCTCAGTCCCTTTGGTTCTCAGTTAAGTGCTCTATCAGGAAGATATTTTTTGACATCCTTCTGTAAAAGAATTCTCACTACCGCCCCTCACCCCCCACAACAGTCATACTTTTGTCTGCTTTACCTTGCCCAAAGTACTTTTCTTTGAATATATGAATACCTGACCTTTATTATCAAGTAGGGCATTTATGTTTTCACTCTCTCCTTCACTATAATGTAAGTTCTTTGAGGACAAGTACTTTGGTTCATTGCTATATTTTCAGTATTGGAAATACTAGCTCATGATAATTAGTTATGGAGAAAAGGAATGAATCAAATCCAGTTCCAGTTGCAACAAATTTTTCTATTTATAGAAAATGGCCAAGAGTTTCATCAACAATTAAACTTATTCATTAATACTTTTGTTTTTTCTAAGTCAGTAATACAGTTATGTAAGTGACTTCGTGTCCACGAAGTCAAGAGGGAAGCATGTGTTTATGGAAAAACCTTTTAGAGTCCTTTGAAAAAGTGAACCTCATGGATAAAAGTTTTCCAAATAAAATGATTTGAAAAGAGAATACAAAATACTCAAGTCTCAGTATTCTATTCTGGCTATATAAGGGAATACACATGTAAATTAATAAGGAAAAATCTTTGACTTTGTTAGCCAATAAATGCTACATTCCAACAGTTTTCAGGCATGTGTCTATATTAAATAAGGAAAATAATCCTGAAAACTATACCAGGGCAACAATTGAGTAAGTACAGTTAGTTACATATCACTGATAGCTCTGTAAATTGGTTGACCTTTTCTGGATTTCAGATTTGCAATAAGTAATTGGTAATAAGACTGTTTTACTCTTTTAGCACAAAATTACCAACTTCAGAACATATGTTTTCAAGGAATAGTAAAAGAAACCTAACTAATAAAAAGACATTCCTAAAAATGCTATTTATAATACTGAAAATGCTGGAACTAACTCTAATGCCCAAGAATAGGGAAATAGTTGGGCAATTTAGAGTAGTAATTAAAATTCACGAATAATATGGCAAGACCTTATTTTATTGAGTCAAAGGGGCCATTGATTCTGAAAATGCAGGCCAGTATCATAGATGGAAAAAAATGTGAGAAAATGTGTCTTAGCACTGATGGAATATTTTTGAAATACATGAAAACTTCATAATTAATAAAAGGAACTTGATTGGGAGCCAGCTTGTTTCAACCACCACAATAGCAGAAAAATTCTATCATCACAAAAAGAATGATAATACCAGCATCTTTTGATTAGAATCTGTTTTGAAATTAGAGTAAAATGTAGTACATCCTAATAAAAGTGACTAAAAACAGAATTTTGGAAAGTTCAGTTCTACATTTTTTAGTATTGACTGTACTAGGGAAGAGTAGACTAATATTTTTGTCCTTTTAGAGTCTGTAATAGAATCAGTAGCAAATGTAAAGTGAATCTCTGTTGTATTCTTAGGCATTTTTTCCTAGAGTGGGCTGATCCCTCCAAGGTCAGATACTGTTGTCAGATTTTTTTTTTCAACATTTTTTTTTAAAAGTAATCCCTATACCCAAAATGAGGCTCGAACTTACAACCCCAAGATCAAGAGTCATATGCTCTACTGACTGAGCCTACCAGGTGCCCCTGTCATCAGAGGTTTTGTTCTTCAGAAGATTCCAGCCCACTTGTCCCCTTGCTAACAATCTCTTGGTCTTTTGCTAACTAAAGGATGAGGAAGATAGGTTTTTTTTCATTTCAGTATGGCAGAATGTTGTGTTTAAGAACACAGGTGCTGTGACTAGACCCCTGTGTTAGAATCCTGTGTGAGGGGCGCCTGGGTTGGTTTTGCCTCCTGACTCATGGTTTTGGCTCAGGTCCTGGTCTTGGGGTCTTGGGATTGAACCTCGTGTGGGGCTTGGTGCCCAGTACAGAGTCTACTTAAGACTCACTCTTTCTCTCTCTCTCTCTCTCTCTAAAATAAATAAATAAATCTTAAAAAAAAAAAATCCTAGCTGTGTGATCTTGACAAGTTACTTAACCTTTCTGTGCTTTGGTGTCCCCATCTATGAAGTTGGCCTAGCAATAATTTCATCATTAGGTTGTTAGGAGGATTAAATAGTCTACTATTAATGAAGTGCTGGGGATGGATGCTTATACTGCTTTTTGCTAAATAGATAAGATGAAAATGTAGTCATCCCTGCTTACGGAGGATGAAAATTGGTAAAACAAAGTGGCCTAAAAACATATTAAAAAAAAAACCTGTATGTTGTTTGGTAGGACTTTAATGCAGAGGTATTTACTGTTGCATTATAAGCATTTTGGAGGAGAAAATGCAATGTAAAAAGGAAGCATGCCATGCTTACTTTTAGACAAGCTGTCTACAAACAGGCTTTACTTTGACCTGTTACAGGGTGCTGACACCTTTACGGCAAAAGTTAATATTGAAGTACAGTTGGCTTCAGAATTAGCCATTGCTGCAATCGAAAAAAACGGTGGTGTTGTTACTACAGCCTTCTATGACCCCAGAAGTCTAGGTAAGGTGTCCTGCAGTTCCTTTCTTCTCCCTCTTTGTCTCCAACCAACTTCTACTTGAGGATTTTAAAAGTAATTCCAGCTCTTTGACTTGTGGTTTGGATACCTGGGATTTCTGTTTTAGGGCTTCCTGTTAATGGTGTGATTTCTTCTAATATACCTCAGTCAGTATGTCATAAGAAGGTTTTTTGTTTCTAAATATGGGACTTCCATATGATGTTACCTGTGTTTAGAAATTCAGTATAATTGTTGGTAACCCAGGGATAACTTTGATTTTCAAGATGCAAATATTTGAAAATGAAGTATATCAATTTGCTTACTTAAGATAAACCTATTTAATAAAAAAAAAGTTCTTGGAATGAAGGTCTCATCTTGGTATTATTCAGAAATCAATAATTAAAAGAAAATCATATGTGTATAACCATTATTTGTATCTTTCTTTTTTATTTAAAATTTTTTCAGAAATTCTGTGTAAACCTGTTCCATTCTTTCTGCGTGGACAACCCATTCCAAAACGAATGCTTCCGCCTGAAGCACTGGTACCGTATTATACTGATGCAAAGAATCGTGGTTACCTGGCCGATCCTGCCAAATTTCCTGAAGCAAGACTTGAACTTGCCAAGAAGTATGGTTATGTTTTACCTGATATCACTAAAGATGAACTCTTCAAAATGCTTAGTACTCGAAAGGATCCAAGGCAGATTTTCTTTGGTCTTGCACCTGGATGGGTGGTGAATATGGCAGATAAGAAAATCCTAAAACCTACAGATGAAAATCTCCTCAAGTATTATAGTTCATGAATTTCCTTCCAAGAAAGCAGAGTTGTAAAAATTCTGGAAGAAAATGGACTGAAACATACATATTTCTCATCATCTTGTCTTGATTTGTGATTCTCTAGATGTTGATGTTAATTTTCCATGTAGCCCTATTTCCATTTTTATCTAAAACAAATAAAAAATGGAATAAGCAAGGGCTACGTAGGGGAACTGAGTCTGTGTGGGTTCTTTTTCAATTAAAGAAACAAACTCCCTGGTTTTCTGCCAGAGGAAGATGGTAACTTTTAGGGTATTTCTTGTTCATTTTTTCTTGATCTTTTTGTCCAGGTCTTGTGTTTCTATTCTTGCAAATCAGAATGAATGTGCAGGTGGAATGGGATTGACTTTTTTTTTTAAATAGTTTTTTTTTTTAAAGATATTTATTTGAGAGAGGATGAGAGCAAAAGAGATCACAGAGGGAGGGGGGAAGCATACTCGTGGCTGAACAGGGAGCCAGATGGGCTTGATTCCAGGACCCTGAGATCATGACCTGAGCCGAAGGCAAGGCACTTAATTGACTGAGCCACTCAGGTGCCCTTGGAATGGGATTGATTGCTAAGCCTGCTCAGTCAAGTTTAAAGCAGTTACTCATGGTGGCCCATCTCAATAGCCTCAAGGAAGCTCTGCTATCCAGTGTCAAAGTGGAGAGCCTTCAACTCTGGATTATTAAGATGTGAGGTATGAGTTTAAGGGTTAAAGCCAGTAAATAAGTAGTACAATATTTACTAGCAAAACTGAAGCGAAAACTCCAAGAGAATTCATTTTCTCAAATCATCTGATAAGAGTAGACAGTAATGATTAAGCCATTAACCATTTTCTTGAAGAAGTGTTTAATTCTAACATACTTTACTTACTTCATTGATACTGGAGACTTGTTTTTCAGTCATTTTAAATGATTTTTGAAAACCTCTTCATTGATTATATAAGCCCTAAAAACAACTGGTAATGTGAAAGTTAAACTCAGTTAATGTAAAAGATTTAGCAGTCAGTAAGCTTATATAGTTCTGGCAAAGATTTGTTGACCTGGACCATACAATAACTCAATTGATCCTGCCGCAATTAAATCTTGAGTAATTTAAATCTTGAATAATCATAATTTTCCCATAGGAAAATAAAATTATTCCTGGCTGTTTGTTTTCTTAAAATAAAAAATTTAAAAGCCTAAATGATACAATATTTTGTTTTGTTAACTTATCTATCTTCTATATTGCTGATCTGACATTCAATTTATAAAGTAATATATGCACCTAGAGTATGTATAAATTTTTTTTTCCAGGATTGTATAATTTGGCTTATTAAACCATTTCTTCATGAACCAGAACTTACAAGAATCACTATTAGGACTGTCTTCTATGATAATCACCTATGAATTTCAAGGAACAGGCAAAAGTTTTTAAAAATTTTTTATTTTTCAAAGATTCCAAGTGAGAGTTGGGTTTTAGGATTAGTTTTGGGTCCACTGATAGGAACCACAAATCACAGTGGTTTGAATGAGATAAAAGTTTTATTTATTTTCTTTCACAGAAGTCTGAGACCTTTCAGAGCTGATTGCTGGCTCAGCTCCACAATCTCAGAGCCTATGGCTTCTCCCTGTTTAGCTCCCCCACCCTTAGAGTGGGATGTGCATCTTCATGATCCAAATAGGAATCAGTAAGAGCCAACTTTTCCTAAGAAAGTGTCCCAGCAGCTGCCACACAAAACTTCTGTGTAAATCCCATTGGCCAGAACTTGGATAAAATTCTCTTCTGCAGGGGAGCCTGAACTTTTTACTTTGGTAGCTTATGTTCTTAGCTGAAAAATTCCTTTAGGATGGATAAATAAGAGTGGATATATCGGACAACCAGCAGGGGATGACACCTGTTTTGGTACTGACCAAACTTCAACCCTGAGATTAACTGACATGAAAGACAACATAAAAAGTGCAGAATTCTTAAATTTGCTTAATAGTATATTCACCATTCCGGAATGCTGAGTTTAGTAAGAAATATTAAGTCAATAAGTTGATTGATTCATCAACATTGGTGAGGAAAATGTTTTCAAAGGAATGATGCCAAAGCTCCAGAGAGTATCCAGAGAGTCATTTACTTTTTCTCTGTGCTTGTTTTTTCTAAACATTTTAACAATAAATCTATCTTACACTTGCCATGTTAGGTATCTAAACAGATATTTAGTATAATGTATGGAGGAAGAGATATGATAGGTTGCAAGGAAAAATAGCAAGGTACAAAAATGTTTTGGTTTTTAAGGTTTTATTTGAGAGAGCTTTTGCACAAGCAGGGGGAGGGGCAGAGAGAGAGGGAGAAGTGGACTTACTGTTCAGCATGGAGCTGGACTTAGGGCTCCATTCCAGGACCCTGGGGTCATAACCTGAGCCAAAGGTGACACTTAACGAATGAGCCACTTAGGTGCCCCCAAAGAAAATGTTTTTATTAATGATTACAGTGAGTCACTAAAGGTTGAGTAGAATACATTTTTCTTAACATTAAAAAAAAATCACTGCTGGGAAAAGTTCCCCCCAAACTTTCTGTCATTGAAGATACTTATTTTGAAATAATGTAAAAACAAAGCATAAGAAGTAAAATCCGTTACCCATTTCTCAGAGGTAACTTAGCCACTGTTAGTTTAGGGTCTTTTATTTATTTTTAAATAAAAAAGGGATAGACTGTTGCACTGTTCTGACCTTGCTTATTACATCTAATATATTTCAAAAACACTTTTTCTGAGTATTTTCCATTAGGGTATTTAAACTTGTGCCTTTTTTCTTAAGCCATTTTCAAATAGGATCCATTAGAGGAGTCACTTCACCTTAACTGTGTAAAATGCAGTGACACTTTGTATAATCCAAGAGATGTTTTAAGTGACCTCTAAGGTCTCTGAGCTCTAATGCCCTTATGATAAAGTCTGCTTCTCCCCTCTCTCCCCCGACTATGCTCTCTCTCTCAAATGAAATGTTTAAAAAAAAAAAAAAGAAACTTCCTTAGGGGCACCTGGGTGACTCAGTTGGTTGGGTGTCTGAGTTGATTTTGGCTCAGGTTGGATCGCAGGCTCACCCTCTGGCCCTATCTGGCTCCACGCTCAGCAGGCAGTCTGCTTCTCTCCCACCTCTCTCAAACAAACAAATAAGTCTTAAAAAAAGAAATGAACTTCCTTAAATTTAAACGCATCTATTCTGTATCTGGGCATGAGATATGGAAACAAAGCCAAGAGATACCATTTTTTGTGTACCAGAGTGTGGGGACATTGCTCTAGGTAAGTTAGTGCCTCAACTTATTTGTGCTGCTGGATGTTTTCCTTTTGTGATTCAGTTCACAACTGCTCTTTCTGAGGGGCTGGTATTGCCTCAACAGGAAAAGTTCATAATTGGAAATGAGGGAGAAGTTAGTCATGTAAAGATGAATTCCCCAGGCAAAAGCCCTCCAGTCTCACAAGCACTTTTGAGGGCCCTTAGGTTCTCCTTCCCCTTCCCCTCCATGCACAATGACTAAGTCACTCTGTGTTAAAGATGGAAAAGGAGACAGGCAAACACAAGACTTGCTTAATTGTAGCTATGGCCTACAGGTGAAGGGAAATCAGGATAGAACGATAGAGGGAATAGTGAAAACAGGAAACAGATGCCTGGTGATGTAATGCTTGGATAGTACTTAATTCGGTGAGTCTGGGCTTAGTCACAAACAGCTGTATCCTGATCTTAGTATTATAATTGTGCAGATAATTCTCAACCCAAACAGGCACATTCCACAAAATCTGTCCATTCTGTTTTTTTTTTTTAAGGTTTCAAATGTACTTCATTTCTTCAATCATGCCGTATGTTAATGGGTACACAGTGCTTTCACCTGGCATCAATTGTGAGTTGGTTTTGAAACAATTCAGTATTACACCAACTGGGATAATTACTGATTTCTCCATTCCTTTGGGGCGACTCTGCCAACAGGGGATAGGGTCCATGCTGTTCCAATTTGTGTTGATGTATATGCCCACACAGCAATACAGAAAGTGGCTCCCCTAGCTAATACAGTATTACCACATTTGTCATGGAAATCAGGTGTCCTTTTCTGGTGGCTCTGCCTTGCCATTGTTTGCGGAATGCTTTGAACTGCTCAAAGGGCAAATAAATTAAAATTACGAAACAATTCTGCAACATCTCATGAGCTCAAAATTCAGGTCCCCCGAGTGGATTTCTTTAGACTTTTCTTGGAGACGACTTAGAGTGGTTCTGGCCACGGGAAACATCCTGAAGCTGAAGACAGAACGTGCAAGAGCAGCTGCTGCTTTACTACAACTTCGTGCCAAGTCTCCTTGCAGAAAGTGTCCATTCTGTTTTATGAAGGCAGTCCCTAAATTGCTGTATAGCAGGGAGACACAAATCTATTTTAATTATGTAACAATGCTGGACTCCCAGGTCCTGCTCTATTGCTGGTCATTTACAACGATTATGAGGGCACAAGGATTATGAGGGCAAGAACACAGTGGCAGATGGTAGAGTAGCTTTATCTTGTTAAGATCACATCTCTTGGAAATCTTGAGTAGAAAAGCAAGAAGCTTTCTGTCTAGATTGAAGTCCTTACCGGGTGTGTGGCTTCAGCCTGTTTTCGGTATACAGAATGGCCTATTTGCATTAAAGACTATAGAAAAGTTGAAGCTGATATACATTAAAAAAGATTTTTTTTTGATACCTCAGAAATAATTACCATGGATTTCCTGTTTATTGAATTCCTGAGTTTATTTTCTTTTTTAAATGTTACTCTTCATTTATTGGAAAATGGAGTGGCTCTGAAATAGTAGAAAAAATGTCAGCTAACAGCAGAGTAACCCAACTTTGTGTCAGAGAATAAAGTATGCTAATGCTAATACAAACTGGCTGTATCTCTAGATGCTTTGCTGGAGAGCCATATAGTGTGGTGGAAGTTAGCACAGCTTTCCCTGTCAGTTCCCTGTTTAGTTGTCTGAGGTGTGAAGCTGGGATCATAATTCCCACCTCTTTTTCTTTGTGTGTGTTTAAAGGTTTTATTTATTTATTCCTGAGAGACAGAGAGAGAAGAGGCAGAAGCAGAGAAGCAGGCTTCCTGTGGAGCAGGGAGCCTGATGTGGGACTTGATCCCAGGACCCTGAGATCATGACTTGAGCCCAGTGCAGACGCTTAACCCACTGAGCCACCCAGGCGTCCCGTAATACCCACCTCTTTCTGTGCCTGGGGACTCCACGAGTTTATCTGTGGAGAGGCACCAAGCACAGAAAGCCAGTTTGCAGAGCCACCAGGAGTGATTGACTTGGGCTCAGATCCCAGTAACATCCTTGTGGCCACAATTTAACTTCTATGTGCCTCAGTTTTCCCTGAAAATGGGGATAATAATAGATTCTAACACATGGTTATGATGACGGTTGAAAGAAGTCACTACTTGTAAAGCACTTAGCACAATATCTGGCACATAAGCGCCTGTGTTAGTGAATTGTCTCTTTTACAGTCCCTCTGATGTGGTAGCCATTCTGTACATGTTACCTCCTTTTCTCCTTAAGATTTTCATATATGGTCAGTATCTTCTTAATGAAAGGGTTCCTGAATCTGCTGAAAAAAGCACTCTTCGGAGAGTCAGCATGGTAGGAATTAGACCCAGAACCAGGAGAATTAAGTTGAATTTCAGTGATGTAGCCACTCATTTGCTCTGCCATTAATTTATAAAAGGCATCTATCTATCCAGAAAAGGTCCTGAAATTGAGAGGAAAAATAAAAAATCTGGAAACTAGGGGTGCCTGGGTGGCTCAGCCGTTAAGAGTCTGCCTTTGGCTCAGGTCATGATCCCAGGGTCCTGCGATCCAGACCTGAGTCAGGCTCCCTGCTCAACGGGAAATCTGCTTCTCCCTCTCCCACTCCCCCTGCTTGTGTTCCCTCTCTCGCTGTCTCTCTCTCTCTGCCAAATAAATACAAAAAAGTCTTAAAAAAAAAAAACAAAACCTGGAAACTACAAAAGGGGAAGAAAAAAAGGAAGTGTTTTCTTTTAAGATTTAATTTTTTTATTCGAGAGCGATAGACGAACTGGGGGAGGGGCTGAGGGAGAAGCAGACTCCCCATGGAGCAACGAGCTCTACAGGGGGCTGGATCCCTGGACCCAGGGATCCTGACCTGAGCCGAAGGCAAATGCTTAACCAACTGAGCCACCCAGGCATCCCAAGGAAGGAATTCTTATATCCTAAATGAAGAGGTCAGTAGGAGTTGTTTATGTGTTGTGCCATTATCTTCAGATCTCTCATTTTATAACTCCACAGCTTTGTACCTTTCGTCTGCCTTTCTCCTCTTCCCTGCTGCCTCCGTGTTCGTTGATCCCCTGGCAAACCATTACCACTGCAGCCCCATTCCAGGGTAAAGATGATTCTATCCTCCTCTTCAAAGAGGCTCTGTAGCCTTGGCCTGGCTAAGGCCTGTGCCTCTCCAATAAGCACTGACATCCCTGTTTTTAAAAGGTCAGGTTCACGGAGGTGTGATTTTGCATCCAGTAAAGGTGTTTGGGTGTGCAGCTGAATTGTAACAACTCTACAGTCCTGTGCCCGACACTATCACCATAGACTATTTCCATCACCTGTACAGATGCCTCTTGTTCTTTAGTAGTCAGTATCTTTACCCAAATCCTAGCAACGAGCAACCAGTGACTTGATTTCTGTCCCTGCAGTCTTTTTCCATTTCAGCGATTGTAATAGGCATGCAGTGGTATCTCATTGTGATTTTGAATTGTATTTCCCTAATGACTTAATGATTCTAACATCTTTCATGTGCTTTTATTACCATTCAAATATCTTGGATGAAGTATCTTCCTATTTTTGTTCATTTTTACATTTGATTGTTTTCCTGTTATTGACTTTTGAGTGTTTTTAATATGTACTGCATACTAGTCCTTTATCAGTTTTGTATTTACAAATATTTTATGTTTGGGACTTGTCTTCATTTTCTTAATGCTTTTTGAAGAAGAGCTTTTAATTTTGATACAGTTCAGTTTATTAATTTTTTCTTCAATGGATCATGCTTTTGATATTGTATCTGGGGTCTTTGCCCAACCCAAGGTCACAAAGATTTTTTTCTAATTTTTCTTCCAAAAGTTTCCTTAATTCTAGGTTTTACTTTTCAGTTCTATGATGCTTGTCAAGTAAATTTTGGTTTAGGGTGTGAGAATGGGTCAAAGTTATTAAAAATTTTTTTGACACATGAATTTCCTATTGTTTCCAGCATCATTTGTTGAAAAGGCAAACCCTTTGCAACTTTGGGAAAAATCAATTGATCAAATGTGTTTGAGTCTATTTCTGGACTCTTCTGTTTCATTGATCTATGTGTCTATCCTTTTATCAATATATATGATGTTGATGACTAGAGCTATCTTAGAGTCTTTACTTAATTTATTTTTTTCAAAGACCAGGACCCTGAGATCATGACCTGAGCTGAAGGCAGAGGCTTAACCCACTGAGCCACCCAGGCTCTCCTTAAACTAAGTCTTTAAATCAGGTAGTATGAGTTCTAACTTTTATATTTGCCAAGTTGCTTTGGGTATTCTAATTCCTTTTATTTTCTTTATACGTTTTAGGATCAACTTGTCAGTTTCTATTAAAAACAATCTGCTGGGATTTTGATTTGGTTTGTATTGGATTCTATAGACAAGTTTGAGGAGATTTGACATCTTCACACTATTGAGGCTTCCAACTATATATATAGTATACCTCTCCTTTTATATTTATTTATTTAAAGATTTTATTTATTTATTTGACAGAGAGAGAGAGATCACAAGTAGGCAGCACACAGGCAGAGAGAGGGGGGTAGGCAGGCTCCCCGCGGAGCAGAGAGCCCTAGGTGGGGCTCAATCCCAGGACGCTGAGATCATGACCTGAGCGGAAGGCAGAGGCTTAACCCACTGAGCCACCCAGGCATCTCTCCTTTTATATTTAGATCCTGATTTCTTTCAACAGTGTTTTGTATTTTTTAGTGTATAGATCTTGGAACTGTTTGTTAGATTTATATCAAAGTATATGATTTTATTTTGGTGTTAATATAAAAGATGACACTTTCAAATTTCAATTTCTTTTTATTCAAAAAATATATTAATAAAATTGATTCTATAAATTGTTGACTGCTTATCCTGCAACCAGGCTAAAATAAATTATTCTAGCAGCTTTTTGGTAGTGTGTGTGTGTGTGTGTGTGTGTGTGTGTTTCTTTATAGACAGTCATGTCATCTGCAAATAGTGACAACTTTATTTCTTCTTTTCCCATTGTATGTATCCCCCACCATTTTTTTTTTTTGTATTATTGGACTAGCTAGGGCCACCAGTATGATGATGAATGGAAGTGATGAGAATACACGTCCTTGCTTTGTTCCAGATCTTAGAGAGAAAGCATTTAGTCTTTCACTATTAAAGATGATGCAAGCTATAAATTATTTGAGCATAAACTTTGTGAATTTGAGGAAGTTTTTAAAAATTCCTTTCTTAATTCTCAGTTTGCTGAGTTTTTTTTAATTTTTTAAAAGATTTTATTTGTTTATTTGACAGACAGAGATCACAAGTAGGCAGAGAAGCAGGCAGACAGAGAGAGAGGAGGAAGTAGGCTTCCCGCCAAGCAAAGAGCCTGATGATGCGGGGCTCGATCCCAGGACCCTGGGATCATGACTCCAGCCGAAGGCAGAGGCTTTAACCCACTGAACCACCCAGGGGCCCCATGCTGAGAGTTGTTGTCATGAATGTTAGTTAAATTTTGTCAATTACTTTTTCCATATTTATTGAGATCATCATATTTTTTTCTTTTGTTTCTTGATATGGTGAAGTACATTGATTTTCTAATGTTGAGCTAATCTTTCAATCCCAAGATTTGTTAATATTTTATTAGGATTTTTTTTTCACCTATGTCCATGAAGAATATAAATTTGTAATGTTTTTTCTTGTTAATTTTTTTTTTTTTGGGGTTGGTGTCAGGATAATGCTGTCTCATAAAATGAACTGGGAGGAATTCTCTCATCTTTTATCATCTGAAAGACTGTGTAAAATTGATACTATTAAATGTTTTATACAGTGTGCCAGTGAAACTATCTGAGTCTGTAGTCATCTTTGTGATAAGGTTTTTAACTACAAATTCAATTTCTTTAATAGATACAGGACTATTAAGGTTGTTTATTTTTTTTCTCAAATAAGCTTTGTTAATTTGTACCTTTTAAGGATTTGGTCATTCATCCACCTTGTCACATTTATGGCGATAAAGTTATTAATATAACTTTGATATCCTTTTTGTTCGGTAGAATCTATAGAATCTATAGATGTCTCTCCCTAGTTCCTGTTTGTAATTTTCACCTTTTTTGATCAGACTAATAGAAGTTTATCCGTTTTAATGATCATCTCAAAGGATGAATTTTTCATTTCATTGATTTTTCTCTATTTTTTGTTTTTAATTTTCTTAACTTCAGCTTATTATTATTTCCTTTCTTCTGCCTGTGTTGGATTTAATTTGCTCTTTTACTAGTACATACTATTTTTATTTTTTAAAAGCAACTTTATTGAGCTAATTTATATATCATAATATTTACTGATTCTCGGTGTGTAATAGTTTTTGGTATACTTACAAAATTATACAACCATCACCACAGTCTAATTATAGGACAGTCCCATCATCACAAAGGGAAACCATGCCCATTAGAAGCCACTACCCATTCTTTTCTCCCTATCCCATCCTAAAACAACTACCAATCTATCTCCTGTCTCTGTAGACTTGCCCATTCTGAAAAATTTCACATAAATTGTATCATAAGGATGTGATCTTTTGCATCTCATTTCTTTCACTTGGTTCATCCACACTGTAGCATGCATCAGGAGTTCATCCTTTTTTTTTGCTGAATAATATTCCATTTTATGGATATACCACATTTTGCTTATTCAGTCATCTTTTTTGGTTTTTTTTGATGGGTACACAGGAATTTTTATTATACTATTTTTGTGTGGTTCAAAAATTACACAAGAAAAGTTTTTTTTGAAATTGTGTAAATAAAGGGGAACATACAGATAAATTTTAGCTCTTCCGGGGGCTTGAGACTATTCTCTCACTCACTCTGTTGTTTGATATAGAGAAGGTGGTCAGTTTAACAACATGAAACAAAACAAAATAGAAAAAAGCAATCAGCCTGAAGCCCTCTTACTGGTCAAGGTATTAATTCCCACCACAGCTTCATGCTCGATCACCTGGCTCTTTTACACATACGCAGTCTTACACTTTTCCAACGAGTATTTATTATTAGTTAGGCCATGATTCAGAACCCCAGGGTGGGGATCACCATGCACCCAGGTCCCCCTTCACCACCCTGGGAGAAGCACGGAGGACAAAGAAGAGGTGGGAGGAGCCAGTTCAGATCTTCCCAGGAAACGTGCCTTCTGCCTGGTGGTCGTCCCAGGCTGACACCCAGGCTATGGGGCAGAGGGACTTGTACACACGCCGGTACCATTCACACATGGAGACATCGCCCCCTTTAGCAGTCATTGCCTTCTCACAGCGGGGGAAGTCCAGGTAGTTCTGCCAGCAGTTCCTGGTCTGGTTCTGGCTGGGGAAGGGGCTGTAAAAGGGGCAGTCTGGTAGTTCTTGATTTTGGTCTTGATGTCTTCTGCCATGGTGCTGACTCTAAACATACCACAGCAGCACCTCGCAGCTCAATGTGACCTTCAGCCTCATTCATCTGTTGATGGACATTTGGGTTGACTTCACCTTTTTGGCTCTTGTGAATTATGTCACTATGAATGTTGGTGTACAGGTATCTGTTCAGTCTCAGCTTTCATTTTTTTTGGGGGGGGGGGTTGCATACCTACAAGTAGAATTGCTGGAGCATATGGTAATTCTTTAAGTTTTGAGGAACCACCAAACTGTTTTCAGAAAATGATTTTTTTTAGACGTAAAAACACCTCATATATGCAGGGCACTGTGCAAAGAATTTTCAAATATTCACTTATTCTATTGAGCATTCAAATGCTTGTTTATCGAACACCTCCTAAGTACTGGACCCTGAGTATGCCATGCTGAATCAAACAAAATCTTGCCTTCCCACAGTTTAGTCTGATTGGCAGAGATACTCAAGCAAATGGATTTTACATGGTAATGGTAATAAATGCTGGAAATGAGTTTTATGTGGGACAATGAGAACATATAAAAGGAGTTTAATTTCATTGGGGAGGTCAGGGAAAGTATTCACAATGGTGTGTGTATGACTACTGCCTCTGTCTAGTTCCAGGGCATTTTCATCACTCCAAAAGGAAACCTGCAACCATTAAGCAGTCACTATCCATTCTCCCTGTCCCTGGCAACCACCAGTCTTTCTATCACTATGGAATGATATATTCTGGATATGTCCTATAAATGAAATCATACAATATGTGGTCTTTTGTGCCTGGCTTCTTTCCCTTAGCCTAAGGCTTCCAAAGTTCATTCATGTCGTAGCATATATCGAACCTCACTCCTCTTCATGGCTGACTAATATTCCACTGTATGTATATAGCACAATTTATTTATCCATTCATCTGCTGATGAACCTTTGGGCTATTTCCACCTTTTGGCTATTGTGGTTAGTGCTGCTTTGAACATTCATGTGTAAGGATTTGTTTGTCTGTTTGGCGGTTTTCTTGGGTATATACCTAAGAGTTGAATTGCTGGGTCATCTGTTAATTCTATGTTTAACTTTTTGAGGAAATGGAAAACTGTTGTCCACATTAGCTGTACTATTTTACATTCCCACAAGCCATGTACCAGGTTTCCAATTTTCCACATCCTTGCCAAGACTGTCATTGTCTGTTTTTATTTTATTTTAATTTTAATTTTTAAATATTTTATTTATTTATTTGACAGACAGAGATCACAAGCAGGCAGAGCGGCAGGCAGAGAGAGGAAGGGAAGCAGGCTCCCCGCTGAGCCGAGAGCCTGAGCCTGAGAGAGAGAGGGAGGAAGCAGGCACTGAGCAGAGAGCCCAATGTGGGGCTCGATCCCAGGACCCCGGGATCACGACCCAAGCTGAAGGCAGAGGCTTTAACCCACTGAGCCACCCAGGCACCCCTATTGTCTGTTTTTTAAAAATTTTATTTATTTATTATTTTTTTATTGTAGTCTTTCTAGTGAGTGTGACATAATCTCTCATTGTGGTTTTGATGTGCATTTCCCTAATACCTAATGATGGTAATCATCACCTTCATTAGTTTATTTGCCACATATATATCTTCTTTGGAGAAATACCTATCCATGTCCTTTGCCAGTTTTTAAAATTGGTTTATTTGTCTCTTTACTGTTGACTTGTAACAGTTTTTTTAAAAAAATTATTTATTTATTAAATTTCTTTTCAGTGTTCCAGAATTCATTGTTTATGTACCACACCCAGTGTTCCATGCAATATGTGCCCTCCATAATACCCACCACCAGGCTCACCCAGCTTCCT
This sequence comes from Martes martes, assembly GCF_963455335.1. NCBI lineage: Eukaryota > Metazoa > Chordata > Mammalia > Carnivora > Mustelidae > Martes > Martes martes. The sequence continues at coordinate 76,861,463 of NC_137891.1, read as the reverse complement.
ACCCCCACCCCTCCAAAACCCTCAGTTAGTTCCTCAGAGTCCACAGTGTCTCATGGTTTGTCTCCCCCTCCAATTTCCCCCAACTCACTTCTCTCCATCTCCCAGTGTCCTCCGTGTTATTTCTTATGCTCCACAAGTAAGTGAAACCGTATGATAATTGACTCTCTCTGCTTGACTGATTTCACTTAGCATAATCTCTTCCAGTTGTAACAGTTTTTATACACTGAAGATACAAATCCTTATCAGATATGTGATTTACAAACGTTTTCTCTCATTCTGTGGTCTGTTGTTTCACTGTTTTGAGCATATCCCTCCATGCACAAAAGTTTTTAATTTTGCTGAAGTCCAAATTATCTATTTTGTTGTTGTGTTTTGGTGTCATATCTAATGATTTCCTAATCTGAGATCATGAAGATTTAATCATAGGTTTTCTTCTATGAGTTTTATAGTTTTGGTTTTTACATTTCGGTGTTTGACTTACTTTAAGCTAACACGGGAGTCCATCTTTATTCATGAGGGTATCAGTCACCTCAGCACCATTCAATGACATGAGTATTTTCCCCATTGAACTGTCTTGACATCTTTGTTGAAAATCAATTGACTGTAAGTGCAAAGGTTTATTTCTGGCTTCTGAATTCTATTCTATTAAGCTATATGTATAATTTTGTGCTAATACCACACAGTCTTAGTTACTATAATTTATAGTAAGGCTTGGGGGCACCTGGGTGGCTCAGTGGGTTAAGCCTCTGCCTTCGGCTCAGGTCATGATCTCAGGGTCCTGGGATCGAGTCCCGCATCAGGCTCTCTGCTCGGCAGGGAGCCTGCTTCTCCCTCTCTCTCTCTCTCTGCCTGTCTCTCTGTCTACTTGTGATCTCTCTCTGTCAAATAAATAAATTAAATATTTAAAAAAAAATCATCTATATAGTAAGGTTTGAAGTCCAGAAATTTCAACTTTTTTCCTTTTCAAGGTTGTTTTGGCTCTTCTGAGTCCCTTCTATTTCCATATGCATTTGAAAATTGCTGGTCAATTTCTGCAAAAAGACAGCTTGGATTTTGATAGCAATTGCATTAAACTTGTAGATCAATTCGGTAAATATTTCCACCTTAACAATATTAAAACTTCTAATCCATGAATGTGGAATGTCTTTTATTTAAATCTTCTTTAATTCCTTTTCATATTTTGTATGAGTTTTATTTTTTTTGATAAATTTATTCTTAAGTATCCTGCTATTTTTAAAGCCATAGTAAATTAAATTGTTTTCTTAATTTCACTGTTGAATTGTTTATTGGTAGTGTTTAGAAAAACATATGATCTTTGAATATTGCTCTTGTTATCTTATAAGCTTGCTGAATTCATTCATTAACTGATTTGTTGTCGTGGACTTTTTTTGGATTTTCTTTTTTTTTGTTCAAGATTTATTTATTTATTTGAGAGAGAGAGAAAACATGAGTTGGGGGAAGGGCAGAGGGAGAGAGAGAGAGAGAGAGAGAGAATCTCAAGCAGATTCTACACTGAGCGAGGAGCCCAATGTGGAGCTCTGTCTCATGATCCTGAGATCACAACCCGAATCAAACGCTTAACTGACTGAGCCACCTAGGCACCTCTGGATTTTCTATATACAGGGTGATATCCTTTATGAGTAGTTTGCCTTCTCTTTACAAATTGGATGCCTTGTGTTTCTTCTTTTTCCCTTTCTTTCTTTCTTTCTTTCTTCCCTCTCCCCTCCCTCCTTTCTTTCTCTTTCATTCTCTCTCCCTCCCTTCTTCCCTTCCTTCTTTCCCCCCTTTGTTCCCTTTCCTTCCTTCCTTCCTTTCTTTCTTTCTTTCCCTAATTGTCCTTACTACAACTTCCAGGACAATGTTGAACAGCAGCAGTGGATTCAGTCAGCCTTGGTCCTGATCACGAGTAAAGCTTTTAATCTTTTCACCATTGACAACATGTGGGTTTTTTATACATGCCCTCTACTAGGTTGAGGAAATCTCTGTTTCTATTTTGTTGAATTTTTAAAAAAATCATGCATGGGTGTTGGATTTGTCATCTTTTATCATGAATGGGTGTTGGATTTTGCCAAATGCTTTTTCTGTTCTTTGAGATGATCATGTGGTTTTTGTCATTCATTCTTTTAAAGGTATATCACTTTGATTTTCAGATATATTAAGCAAACCTTGTATATCTGGGATAAATTCCACTTGGTCATAGTATATAATCCTTTTTATATATTGTTGGATTTAGTTTGCTAGTATTTTGTTGATTATTTTTACATACATAATTACATTTGTCTGATTTTTAAAAAATGTTTTGATCTTGTTTAGTATTAGTGTAGTACTGGGGAAATGGAATGATTTGAAAGTGCTCTTTCTTGGGGCGCCTGGGTGCCCCGGGGTGGCTACCTTCAGCTCAGGTCATTATCCCAGGGTCCTGGGATCGAGCTCTGTGTTGGTCTCTCTGCTCAGTGGAAAGCCTGCTTCTCCCTCTCCCTCTGCCTGTTGCTCTGCATACTTGTGCTTTCTATCTCTCTGCCAAATAAAGAAATAAAATATTTTTTTAAAAAAGTGCTCCCCCCCCCCTTTTTCGGAAGAGTTTGTGAAGAATTGGTGGTAATTCTTTAAATCTTTGGAAGAATTCACTAGTGAAGTCATCTGATCCTGGACTTCTCTTTTTGGGAAGTTTTTAAATTAAATTTAATTAAGTAATTTATTTGGAAGTTTTAAAAATTATTTATTTAATCTCTACCTGTTAGACATCTTTCCAAATTTTCTATTCTTTTTGAATCCATTTTGGTAGTTTGTACCTTTCTAGCGGGTTACCTAATTTGTTGGCATACTACTGTTTACAGTGTTCTCTTATAATCTTTTTTATTTTGGAAGGTTGGTATTAATGTCTCTTATTCATTACTGATTTAGTAGTTTGCTCTGCATGTGGCAAAGATTACCTTTTCTATTATTTTAAGTAATATTATTTAAGTAATCTCTACGCCCAACATGGGGCTCAAACTCCTGACCCAAAGATGAAGAGTCAAATGCTCTACTGACTGTGCGAGCCAGGTGTCCCTTATTTTAAAATCAAGACATTTTCCAGTGTATAATGCATTTAAAATGAGAATAGTAGACATACTACATGCAATGCCATAAAATTGCATCCGGTTTGTTAAAGTGTAAGAATTCTATACTTTTTCTTGTGTACTTCCTACCAGTCTTTAAACTTTTTCTTAGCAATGCCTTTTCACACAGAAGCTTATTGCTCTTTCTCTTCTTTGCCTCCAGTATTTTTTTTTTTTTAAAGATTTTTTATTTTTTATTTATTTATTTGTCAGAGAGAGAGAGTGAGTATAGGCAGAGGCAGAGAGAGAAGCAGGCTCCCTGCCGAGCAAGGAGCCCGATGTGGGACTCGATCCCAGGATGCTGGGATCATGACCTGAGCCGAAGGCAGCTGCTTAACCAACTGAGCCACCCAGGCGTCCCTCCAGTATTATGTAACATCAAGTCATCACTCAAAGATGATTTCATAACACAAGACCATAGGTCTCAAGGGCCAAAGACTTACAACATAGTAGATGTTACAATGAGTAAGTTGTTTATCTTGAACATAAAGAATGACTGTGGTCCAGGGAGGTTCTTAGGGGAGGTGGATCTCTGTTTATTGCCTCTCCACTGTGTAAGTAGGGACAATTCCTCAGGTAAGAGCTGCCCCAGAAATAGGTCATGGTTATCATTCTTGTTCCATGGATAGAGAAGCTGCTGAAGGGAGAGGTAGGAATTTGCTCTTTCTTGCATCAGGAGTCATAGCTGATGAGAATTTGGGCACAGCCCACCTGCCATATAATGATGTTGGTTACAGGGGCTAGTGTCCCTGTAGAGACACATTGATTTAACAAAACTAATGGAGCAGTGGGGGTGCAAAAGTCATTCTAATGTACACTTACTGTTTCTCATTTGTGAATGTCGTTTGTAGCATCCCTGTAATTTCATTGTATTGATTGAAGAATGAGATGGAAGAATTTCAGAGAAAGTGTTAGATGTTGCTGGAGATTGAAGTTGGAGAAGAAGCTGGTGTCCGTTCTCAAATGAGCTGAATGGGTTGTTCATGCCCTTTTCCTTATTTACCTAACAATCTCTTGGCCACGTGTATACAGTAGCTATTGAGAGTGAGATGTTAGCCTTCTACTTTGACAAACGGAGTGAAGGACCCACAAAAGTAATGAACAATGACCTCTTTGCAGCTCGAAGTGGTTTCAGATGGTTCTCCTTTCTTCAAGTGGAGATTCAACATTTTTTTTAAAGATTTTATTTATTTATCAGACAGATATCACAAGCAGGCAGAGAGGCAGGCGGGGTGGGGAGGGTGGGGGGAAGACGGCTCCCCACCCAAAAGAGAGCCCAATGCAGGGCTCATCCCAAGAGCCTGAGATCATGACCTCAGCGGAAGGCAGAGGCTTAACCCACTGAGCCACCCCATTCAACATCTTTAAACAAAAAACAAAACAAAACAAAAACCAAAAAACCCCCCTAAGATTAGGCAAGGCTGCCACCTAGTGGCCAAATATAAACATTTCTAGGGGAATATCCCCGTTTGACCTTGGCCTGACTAAATTACTTATTAATTATTCATGAATTTATATATTCAACAAGCATGAAGTGCTTACACACCAGACAGAATGCTAAGCACTGGAATACTAAAATCAGACAGGCAGAGTTATTGTCATACAGATCAGTAGAAGGGAACAGATAATGAATGAATAATTAAACTGTAGTTTGGTAAATGCTATAAGTGATTTGCTCCAAACACTCAAGTTTGCCTTTAATTTTAAAGGAATTAGAACTCCAGTCTAGGTATGGCAAACCTAAGTTCTTTGTTGCTTGTAGATAGTTACCATAAAAAGGAGGAGGAGGGGGAAAGGGAGGGGGGCATGAGGACGGGGGAGGAAGCAAACCGAAAGTAACAACAGTGGCTTTTACACTGATTTTCACTGAAGTCTCCCAGAGATATTATAAAGCTGTTTAGATGTTGACTTTCCCAAGTTTCCAAAATTGACATTTACAGTACCTCCTAGCCCTTTAAGGATACAGACAGAATAGATAAACCCTTACTTTTTGAGATCATATATTATGTATACATGTTTGAAATTCAACAGCAAACTATCTAAGGAAGAAAAGCCCAGAAGTTGTGCATTCACAAGCTAGTGTTAAATGTGGTAGCAAAGGGGTTTAAAACAAGAGTTTTTGAATGAGGTGGTCCTGAGTGTGTGTCAGGAGTCAGCAACTTACTCCGGAGGGCTATTGAAGCACTAAGCCTCAGCGGCTTCCTTGACAAAACAGCAAAAGTGGAAGTGAATTCCTCATAAGGCTGTGGTGCTCGGTATGACCGAGAAGGTACATAGGTCATTTAGTGAAGGTCCCATAAGAACGAACACTCAATACTCTGGTGAAGACATCATACTGATCACTTCAGGGAAGATAGTCCCTGACAACACAAACTACTTCCCTGATGTGACAGACTCATAATAAACTGCTTGGGCTAGGTGTCCCTGCAATCGCATGGCCAGAGGTGAGGCATTTCGTGCGCATCTGCTTTTCTTCTCTCACCTGGAAAATTAATCTCTCTAGACCAATAGGCTGGGCATCTGCTATAATTTAGCCAATGCCAGCTGCTAGGGAGATAAATTAGAACATGGGAACATTGCTTTGAGAACTGTTTTAATGGTAAAGAGTGGGCAAAGCAGTAAGTGGGCATGCTCTTAGATGTTGTCGTTACAAAAGTAAGGGTTGATCATTAAAGGAATTTCATTTAGGGAAATTAGCTGCTCTGAAATTAGTGATTCAATGTCACCAATTCATCTCAACTAATACATGGCCATGGTCTCTGGTAGAAAAGAAGAAATTGAGTTTGACTTCCAAATTTTTAACATCTAAGAAGACCTTTACGTATAATTACGACTTTCTGACTCTATTGACACAACCTCATGGAAATTCCACAAACCAGCAGCATTGGCATCCTCTGCAAGCTTGCCAGCAATGCAGAATCCCACTCCTCACCCCTCACCTTCTGCCCAAGACTCTGCAAGTCTTTTTTTTTTTTTTTTTAAAGATTTTATTTATTTATTTGACAGAGATCTAAGTAGGCAGAGAGACAGGCAGAGAGAGAGGCAGAGAGAGAGGGGGAAGCAGGCTCCCAGCTGCGCAGAGAGCCCGATGCGGGGCTCGATCCCAGGACCTCGGGACCATGACCTGAACCGAAGGCAGAGGCTTTAACCGACTGAGCCACCCAGGCGCCCCAAGACTCTGCAAGTCTTAACAAGATCCACAGATGGTTTCTGCAGGCTTTAAAGTTGGAGAAACTGTGTTACAAGTTAGGGCGGGCAGACTGCAGTAGCACACGATGAACGCTAGGAGGACCCATTTCTTCATATTTCCTACGGCTTCTAAAGGGTGAATTACAAACTGCCCCTCTAAGGTGTTTCTGCATTTCCCCCCCATTGGAATAAATAACATTTTGCTCTTTAAACGAAGACAAAACAAAGATGATACAAAATATGTTATATATGACCTACAAGTTGTATCTGATGAATGACTGTGGAGAGGACATATTTTAAACATTCTCTATTCAAGTCTAAAACACTTTATTTATTTATTTATTTTTTAAAGATTTTATTTATTTATTTGACAGACAGAGATCACAAGTAGGCAGAGAGAGAGGCTGAGAGAGAGGAGGAAGCAGGTCCCCTGCTGAGCAGAGAGCCCAATGCAGGGTCATGACCCGAGCGGAAGACAGAGGCTTTAACCCACTGAGCCACCCAGGTGCCCCTCAAGTCTAAAACACTTTAGAAAGACTAAAACAATTACTGTTCTGAAAATTCCGGCAAATATTTGAAAATAATATGACACTATTTGTGCCATAGGTTGGGACGGAGCTGCAATAAAAATGAGTAAATCGAAAAACTAAAAAAAAAAAAGAACAAAACCAAACAACCTAAAAAACTAAAAACTAAAAAAAAAGTAAATAGAAAACATTTTGCTTTAAATTGTGTGTGTATGTGTGTATGTGCGTGTGTGTTATAACTTATTACAAGAAGTACACTCATTAAATGTGAAAAAAATATAAAAACAAGGATGGCGTCATTTTATAATGACATAAATAAACTCCGATGAACCTTTAACCCATTAAACTTCATCATCAAAGACATCTAGTCAAGGTCACCGGTAAAAATGAACTTCCTGCTTCTTTCCTTTAGAATAAACAAAGAAATCTATAAATTGAGACTCCAGGCTTACCAGCCACAGGGAACTCCACAGCGAGGCTAAGTGACCAAATAGAGAGCTTGTCATCATCCTGCAGGTCCCCCCACCCCTCCCCCCCACCTCCGTTGCCAGGGGCCACACTCCCCTGGCTTCAGTCTTCACCCAGTGAGGGCTGCCCTACCTTTTTAAGGAGGGCTGAGACCCTGTAGCTGCTCCTTGAGGCACTTTTGTCTTCTCTGCCTCCAGACGGGAGGAGCAGGCTTCTAGGGAAGAGGTTCCCGACTCCTGTCAGGCTTCAGCCACTGGGAGCCTTCAGAGAGTCTTGTCTGTCACATCGGTTTGTTAGCTTGTGCTCCCCGCCGCCCAGTTAGCATGGATATTCATCTCCTAAGTTACTATGGTAAATGGCACATGACTATCGATTCATGAAGCCATCTGAGAGAGAAATGAGAAGTTCAAAGAAGTTCCTAAGTCTGAAACCTCCATAACCTTATCATTGAGGGAATAATCCTCAAAGAATCCAGTTTTGGTGATAATGTGTACAGCTGGGTTCTCTCTGTCACCGTTGTTGGGGCTGTTTTTTGGCACAATGTTTTAGAGTATTTGCTAGGATAAAAAATAGTCATAGGTTTCCCCTCAAAGCCATATATTACGCTAGAAATGGTGTTCTAACACCAGGAGCCTGACATGCTGGCCTACACATGCAGACAGAAGGCAAGGGCTCCCAACTACTTTTGTAGTAGTAGTAGTAGTAGTAGTAGTAGTAGTTGCTGTGTGCCTGCCCCCCAGATCTAAGCTATTTATTTTCATTATACAGATACAACCAGAAAGAGCAGAATTTTGGTCCCTGGAATGAATGAATTGTCACATCAAGATTAAAAATATTCTTCAATTATTTCCATTAGAAATACCAAATTGCACCAAAAGCAAGTGCAAGGGAATGGGACTGATGGTTTTTAAAATGTGGTGTGTGTGTGTGCATGTGTGTGTGTGTGTGTGTGTGTGTATTTAAAGAAGGATTGTGAAATAAAGGCTTTTCCAGTGGGCCTGAGTAACCCCATCAACCAGCTGACCTCACCCTCTTCCCTACCCCACCACTGTCTCCTCCCTGCTCTCTGACGATGCATGTGGCACGTGGTCAGAACTGGGAGAAGGGGTCCTGGTCTTTGTTCCACACCCTCCTCTGACAGCTCTTCCACAGCCAGAATCTTTTCCATCCTCCCCCACCCTTACCACCCCCAGCTCTTGCTTGGTGAGAAAGGTGTATGGTCTCATGGCCAGAAATAGAATTCAGTGTTCCAAATCTTATAACGCAAAAGAAAACCAATGAGGCTGTTTGGGGTTCCCAAGTACACTACATACTAATGAGCTAAGTTTAAATAGAGATGAAAAAAAAAAAGTTATTTAGACACTTGCATTGAACCGTAAAGAATGTTCCTCCCTCCTTGCCACCAGCCCTTTGAGCTGGTCTGAATCCGAGCTAAATGGCTATACACATTTAATTGTCATCAAGAGGGGAGCAGATCTCAGGGTCTCTGGCAGAACTAAAGAAAATCGGTTTCAGGGGTGCCTGAGTGGCTCAGTGGGTTAGGCATCTTCCTTTGGCTCAGGTAGTGATCTTGCGGTCCTGGACCAAGCCCTGCATCAGGCTCCCTGCTCAGTGGGGATTCTGCTTGTCCCTCTCCTTCTCCCTTTGTGTTCTCTCTTTCTCTCTCAAATAAATGAATAAAATCTTAATAAAAAAAAGAAAATCTGTTTCACTTATCCATCTCCCTCCCGAGAGTCACTGATTCCCTTACAGATTTCTTTTGAAAGCTTGCAAATGGGAGAGTGGCTCATTTTATCCTGTCCTCCACGTGCCCTGTTCAATCCAAATAAAGAGGTGCTCCTCTATAAAAGAGTTCTAATTTGCTGCAAGTATTATTTTATTTTATTTATTTGAGAGAGAGAGGGAGTAAGAGAGCACAAGCAGGGGGAGAAGCAGAGGCAGAGGGAGAAGCAGTCTCTCCGCTGAACAAGGAGCCCAACTCAGGGCTTGATCCCGGAATCCCGGGACCAAGACCTGGGCTGAAGGTAGACGCTTAACTGACTGAGCCACCCAGCCACGCTGCTACAAGTATTTCTTGAAGGTAGAAAATACCTGGGATTTGTGCAGTGCTGACAACACGCGGACCAGGGCTAAGTTCTTCATCTGAATGGACACAAGCCTCACAGCAGTCCCCGGGGCGGGCTGTCGGCTGTCGCTTGTGAGTTCTGAGGGATGGTGGGTGGGGTGGGAGTTCAGGTCATGCCTGGTGGTGGTCGTTACTCTCGTCTCACTGCACACACCTACGTGTCTCATGTGGCATCAGAGGATGCCCACAGACCCTTGATGTTTCAGGCAACAAAGCCCTAGAGGACCATTTGGAAAGGACTGTGTGTGTGTTCTGAAAGCCTCTGACACCTCTGCTAAGGTCAAGAAAGTAGTAGCGCCAAACCTCGGAGCAGGGGTGTCTGAGGCTTGCCGCAGCTCCGGGAGAAATCAGTGGAGCTTTGAAGAAATGCTGCCAGTGACCATGATAGCCCAGAGACCAGCAGCCAAAGGTGGACACGTGGAGATTATGACCAGGCCAGGGGCACCTGGGTGGCTTGGTCAGTGAAGCTTCTGACTCTTGATCTCGGCTCAGGTCTTGATCTTAGAGTCATGAGTTCAAGTCCCCCGTTGGGCTCTAGGCTGGGTGTGAAGCTTACTTAAAACAAAAACAAAAACAAAAACAAAAGGACCAGACCAACAAGCCATTTGGGAGAGTTGGGCTCTGAACTGAGAAAGATCTAGAAGTATCCTAATTTATTTTTATTATATTTGCCTTTTTTGTATGTATGAGAGTGACATGATTTAAAAAAAACCTGTATCTAAATAGATCTACTAAGGATTTTTAATGAAATATAAAACAAAAAAAGTGTGAAGTGATGAGAAAGCCCTGTGGCGTAGTTTAATTGGCAGTGTTTTCTTTTAGTGGCTCATGAAAGAACAGTACATCTTACAACTGGCAACATTTCAGACTTGTTAAAATATGGAATTTATTAGGATTTATTTACTTATTTGAGAGAGAGAGAGAGAGTGCAAACATGCTGGGGTGGGTAGAGGGGAAGAAAGGAGAAGCAGAGGGAGAAGGAGAGAGAGAATCTTCAAGCACACTCCCTGCTGAACACAGAGCCAGACGTGGGTCTCAGTCTCGTGACCCTGAGCTCATGACTTGAGCTGAAATCGAGTCAGTCACTTAACCGACTGAGCCACCCAGGTGTCCCTGGAATTTCTTCGTTTAATTTTGCAGACAAGGAATTGAGGCACAGAGAGGTTAAACAATTTACTCAAGGTTGCCCAGCTAGTTGGTGATAGGATGCGAACAAAAGAGTCTGCCTCCCGGATCTGAACCCTGAACTCCTGAGGTACATGCTCATGATCCACCTTGGTCTGGTTCTGTGCTGTGATTTTGGCTGGACTCCTCCAGCCTGGCTTGCCTTTGTTCCTGTCCGTTTTCTGGACCCGGTTCCCTAGCCTCCACACGGAGCATTTCAGTGTGTGTCTTTCCATTCGAATCAGCCACGGTCAGTTTCTTTCACTGACGACTATGCCCTTTAAAAGGTCACCTGTAGATTTCACCACAAAGTGACTGTGCCCAGGGGGAGGTTCAGTTTGTTGAGAATGAAAAGGGCCTGTGGACATGGGAAGTAAGAACCTAAATGGGCTCCTTTGCTTTTACCTTTTTTTCCTTCAAGTTCTGGTCCTGGTGTTATCATTAGGCCTTCCGTGTTTCCCACTGAAACTTGGGATTTTCTGCACATTTCCTTCACGTGTACATTGATGCCATTTCCTCAATCCAGTGAGTGCTACGGGGTAGTTGCAAAAATTTATGCCATCACAATATCCAGACTGGATTATTTGCTTTTAGAGCACTTTCAGTTTTCTTCTGTAGTAATTTAGACTCTTGTAGGTTTATTGTTTATAATTATTTGTTTGATATCAGCTCTTCCCATTATGCTAAGCTCATGGGGCTAGGGATCTGGGCCGTTTTGTGCCTGGTATTAGGTAAGTGCTCAGAAATCATCTTATTGACCTGGAATTTTAGAGCCTGAAGTCTGAGACACCCTCTGATTACACACTGTTAGTTCACAAATGAGGGAGCCGGCTGAGGTCTGGTGAGATGATGCACCTTGTTCTCTGTCACAGAGGGGGAGGGAAGGGGCCGTCTGCCCTGGATCTGGATTACATCACTCCTAGTTCCTCCTTCAGTCCTCCAGGCCTGGTCTCTGTCTGGGTCCCATTGTATATATCCTTCCTGCATATTCTATAGAGAAGTCAGGCCAGTTTATTATACCTAAACAAATGTGTTTGTAAACGGTAATTTGCAGTGGTTCAGCCACAAGTTAGGAGATGGGCTAGAAGGAAGCAAAACAATGGATGAAAGTCAAGGTTGAACCCAGGCATCCTGGGAAAGGAGAAACAGCAGTAAGAAATGGAGGGGCAGATCAGGAAGGGAGCCTCCGCAGACCTGGACAGGAGCCTGCGTTTCAGGAGAAAGCAGTCTCTGAGAGCAGCTTATGTAGCTTCTGAGAAGCAGGGAGACTGGTGTACCTCTTTGCCCCGTTCCCCACACCTTACAATACGTCCTTTGTTCCCTTACCAGAGGCAGTTCTGCCTGGGGGGCTTTCTGAATGGGGGGATGGTTCACAGAGAAACCTCTGAAGATTGAAGCAGCCCTTGGATACAGATGGTGTCTGGAGTCCTGTCGTGCATGTACCAGATAACTCCTTTTCCGGGACTGTGTCCCTAGAGTCCCCTGCCCACGATGTCGGCTTGACCACGATGACTAGGCATGGTGGTCACGGGGAGCCTGGGTCACCCACACTTGTAGTCTAGAAGGCAGCTACTGTGGAATCAGCCGTGGATGATTCACAGGGAGGCAGTGGAAGTGACATCAAGGGCAAACTCTATTTTGCCTCAGAAAAGGGGTAAGAGGTACTCAAAGTCCTACTGTGATTCCACTTCATACAGAAACAAGGGAAAAAGAAAGGAATGGATGAAGCTCTTCTCTTCTACTTGGAAACCTTCAGGAGAACCGATGAATCCAGCCCCATGAAGATAAAGGGGTGGGACTGGCCGTCTCCTCGTCCCTTGTGGGCGATGGGGCCTCAGGGATGCTGGGGACAGGGATTGGGGGAGGTGGTCAGAGTGGTTGCTCACTCCACCTGCAATCAGTCCACTGCTATCACCCTTTCACAGAAAGCCTAGTGAAGCCTCTAGACCCTCCCCACCACTGTCATGTGGGCATGCCTAGGAAAACACAACTGATCAAACCATGAACTCCTATTTTATTTTATTTATTTACTTATTTATTTAGAACTCCTATTTTAAAAAGAGGAGAGATGCTTATATCATCTACCCGAGGAAACTAATCATATGAATGGGAAATATTAACTATTGTAAATGAGCGGAAGTGGGAAGTTAACCCCGTCAACTAGCTGGAAGCAGCCTAGTGTGAGGGCAAGTGTTCTTGCTAAGAATACAGATTGTTGGGGCACCTGGGTGGCTCAGTGGGTTAAGCCTCTGCCTTCAGCTCAGGTCATGATCCCAGGTCCTGGGATCAAGCCCTGCATCGGGCTCTCTGCTCAGCGGGGAGACTGCTTCCCCCTCTTTCTTTGCCTGCCTACTTGTGATCTCTGTCTCTGTCAAATAAATAAATAAATAAACCTTTAAAAAAAAAAATACAGATTGTTGTTAAAGATCCTTCAAAGGACTGAAGCTCACCTTGAGCCTTTATTTATTTTTTTAAAATATTTTACTTATTTATTTGAGAGTGAGCATTGGGGGGGTGGCAGAGGAGAAGGAGAAGCAGACTCCCTGCTGAGTGGGGAGACCAACTTGGGGCTCGATCCCAGGACCCCGGGATCATGACCTGAGCCAAAGGTAGACGCTAAACTGACTGAGCCACCCAGGTACCCCTCACCTTTAGGTTTTGATGGATCCATCCTCTACCATGCCAGCAAGCCAGTTTTTCTCATTTACCAGGGATAATGCTAACAGCTCCTGAGAATGAGATTTTGGTGGGTGGGAATCCGTCTCAAAGTCTAAGTTGAGGAGAGTGCAGTACTTGAGAGACAGAAGAGGAAATGTTAAAGAAGCTTGGCTTGCAGGCCTACCTCCCATTGTGGTAAATGCCTGGCTGACCCCTTCCCTTGGACCACTCTCCCCCAGATGTGTAGAAGACCAGATAGGTCTTAGGCATACACCTGCTCTGATTAAGCATGTCTGGCTTTCGTCTTTAGTAACTCTCTTCTGAACGGTGTCTTTTGCGATGGCTGTTGGAGAGGTAGACTTCTTGGAATATGGCATCGGTCATTCCCCCGCTGCTCCCAGGACTCCCGTGTGGCACAAGGCTGGTCAGTTTGCCAAGGAGGTGCCCTGCTCCTCCCCCTTCAAGATGCTGAAGTGCCTTTGAGTCATTTCACCCAAGCCTCTGTCCCTCACTTAGGAACTGTGAACTGGCTTGCCTGTTTGCTTTATAAAACTCATGTTCTCTTAAGATCCTTTCTAGGTGAGTTTCCTCTTCACTGCTTTTTATGATGATGCTAATATCCTAGAACGCATAGGCAAATTCACTTTGAAAAACAGATATCTCTTACAAATTGTCCTGTTTCTTTCTCTGCCTGTTTGGTGTAAAGAAGACAAGTGGCTCGTAGGTGTGGGGTCTGTGTAGGAAGTCTCCTACATGGCCACACTAAGAATGTTTATTGTAGAAAGGGAACTTTTGCCCTGTGAAGTCACCTCCTCCCAGTCACCAGTAGCTTTCTGATATTCTATCACAGGAAATTCCTGGTGGTCCACAAAAGCAGTCTTCTGAGCACAGCTGCAGAGAGAGAGAGAAAATAATTGCTGAATTTGACAGTCAGGTCTGGGGACCCATGTTCAAGGGTGGCCCAGCACCTGGGCTCTGTGAAATGTACACTGGAGGCTCTTTGAACAATGTCGAAATAATCCAAGGAACCAAGGTCAACTGACCTCTCATTGTAATGCATTTAATGCAGAGAAAAAGGTACGGGAGGATGTCTTTTGTGTCCTAACATGGTATTAGGGGAATTATATTTAGGTTTGGTTCCTTTGAAACTATAGTGACTTCTCCCCATCCTTACCTAACACTTGATGTTAATTATCAAAACCTTAGTTTGAGAATTTGGATAAATTTTTGACATGTTTGACATGTTTGAAGCACCAGATTTTGAACGAAGAACTGTTTTCCATCAGTGATTTTGACTCGGAATGTCAACCTGCCCAAATACTTTACAGATAGTTCTCCAGCAGCCTCACTTCACAGCACGACACAGGCCAAATCCCTTAATTCCCCAGGCCTTAGTTGTCTCATCTGTAACTAAAGGAGAGTCATGAATCTCTAAGGGCTCTTTCAGAGTTCAGATCCTGTGATCTAAGCCTTTCCATGTCTCTTGCTAGGAGAGGAGCAGGCAGCATCTGCTCTGCTGACTGGGTACGGAGCCCAAGCCATATTTCTCTGGGTCATGCCCAGGACTGAGAATGTTAGAGTGCAAATGTTCTTTTTCCCAGAGTACCTGTGGCTCCAACTGTGGTACAAGAATTAGAATGAGCAAGGCAAGCCTGGAAGAACTGTACAGATTGAATTAGAAATTGACTCCCCTAGGGGTACCTGGCTGGCCAATTGGTTGAATGTCTTGACTCTTGATTTTGGCTCGGATATCGATCTCAGGGTCCTGGGATTCAGCCCCACTTTGGGCTACACACGTAGAGCCAAGTCTGTTTGAGATTTCCGCTCTCCTTCTCCCTCTGTCTTGGGCTCTCTCTAAATACATGAATAAATAAATCTAAAAAAAAAAAAAAAGAAAAAGAAAAAAGAAATTGACTTCCCTAAAATAATTATGACCCTTCATTTGAGGTTGATTCTGGGCTCTTTGAAGACCACTTCTCTAGTTATTTCTTTGGGAGTCCCATGGGACAGATGTAGGCTTTGCATTACATCTTTAATGTTCTCTACCAATATGTTTAGAGTGCATTCAATGTGCCAAATAGTTTGCTTGATGGCAAAAATCTCATCTGGTATTTTTTGTCGTGCTGCAGTAGGATTGGCCCGAAGAACACTTATATGTCTTCATTATTCTCTCTGTGGTAAGCTAGAAGGCCAAAAAGTGCCATGAATTGATAGGACCCAAGGCACTGATGAAGTAGGGAAGGAGCGATTCAATAGTCTTTGTGGCCTTCTGTTGGCAGTTGGCATTTTCTAGCCACACAACTGGCGGCTGCTACATACCTCCCACCAGCCACAACAATTCGTGGAAATTAATAAATGCATTTATTGGGAGAGGTCATGGGTAAAACAGGAAAATCAGTCCCCTAGCTTCCCAGACAAATACTCTGGGATCGAGTTTCAATAGAAACCAGCAGCTCCTTCACAGCACTGAGTATTTATAGCAAACAGAAGTGGTTCAAGTTCTTAGGTAGTTCAGCAAGGTTAAGTATAGTTCTTGTATTTGTTTAGTTAACAAATGTGTTTGGAGGAGGTTTGTCCCACAGAATACCAAGTACTAGGAATTTTGGAATGTGAGAAGACTGAATTAATGAACCTAATTTTCCTCCTCTCAGATTGTGCTCATACAGAAACAGAACTTTTTTTTTCCCCCTTAAAACTGACATACAGTTCAATGGGGTGAAAATAATCTTTTCAATAGGTGGTGCTGGAAGAAGTGGATACCCACATGCAAAAGAATTAGATCAAATCCCTTCTTTATATCATACACAAAATTAATTCATAACAGACCACAAACCTGAATGTAAGAGCTAAAATGATTACATTTTTAGAAGAAAACATGAATAAATTTCTGTGATCTTGACTTAGTCAATGGTTGTGTAGATAATGACACCAAAAACATAAAGAACAAAGGAAAAAATAAATTTGACCTTATCAAAATTTAAACTTTTTGTGCTGCAAATGATATATCAAGAAGGTAAAAAGACAGAATGAGAGAAAATATTTAGAAATCACATATCTAATAAGAGACTGGTATCCAAAATATATAAAGAACTCTTTTTTTTTTAAGATTTTATTTATTTATTTATTTGACAGATCACAAGTAGGCAGAAAGGAAGGCAGAGAGAAGTTGGGGGGGGGGGGAAGCAGGCTCCCTGCTGAGCAGAGAGCCGGATGTGGGGCTCGATCCCAGGACCCTGGGATCATGACCTGAGCCTAAGGCAGAGGTTTTAACCCACTGAGCCACCCAGGCACCCCTAAAGAACTCTTATAAGTCAAGAACAAAAAGATAAGTAACCCAACTAAAAACATGGGCAAAAGATTTGAATAGACATTTCTCCAAAGAAGATATGTAGCTGGCCAATAAACACATGAAAATATGCTCAACATTGTTAACCATTAAGAAGAGGCAAATTAAAACCACAAGGAAATACCACTTCAAAACCACAGGATAGCTATAATAAAAAAGACAACAATACCAAGTGTTAGCAAAGATATGGAGAAACTGGAAGTCTCCTATACTGCTGCTGAGTATGTAAACTGATGCAGCTGGTGTGGAAATTAGTTTGGTGGTTCCTCAAAATGTTAAACATAGGGTTGCCCTATGAGCCAAAAATTCTACTCCTAGGTATATGCCCAAGAAAATTCAAAGCATCTATAAACTTGCACATAAATACTTATAGCAGCATTTTTCATAATACCCAAAACATGAAAACAACCCAGATGTCCACTAATTACTGATTAGTTTATATAATAATAAATTTATTTAATAATTTATATAATAATTTATTACTTATAAATTTTGTAATTTATATAATACTTAATTATATTCAAATATAGCACACTCTGCAGTGTCATTTGGCCATAAAACAGAAAAACATTCCACTGCATGCCACACCATGGATGAACCATGAAAACATTGTGTTAAATGAGAGAAGTCAGGTGCAAAAGACCACGTATCCTAGGATTCCATTTATATGGAATGTCCACAACAGGCAAATCTATAGAGACAGAAGGTACCTTAGTGGTTTTCTAGGGTTGGGGGTTGTGAGGGAAGTTTGAGGAATGATTACTAATGGGTTTCAATATTTGGGGGGATGTGATTATCCTAAATTCCGATCATAGTAGTAGTTGTACGTTTCTGTGAGTATATGAAAGTCATGGAACTGTATACTTTACATAGGTGAATTTTATGATATATGAATTGTATCTCAATAGGTCTTTAAAGTAACTAGGTGGGTATGTGATGAGATATTATGATGTACCTGCACTCTCTGGGCCTGCGGTGCCTCCTGCTCCCCTTTTCTCCCTCCACCAGATCCTGGTCCCAGGCAGCCCAAGGGAAACCTTTTCCAGCTGGGCCATGAGAAGCGGAGGGGTTGTATTTTCCTGCTTGTTCTTTCTACTTGTCTGAGTCCCAGAAATAGAAAGATCTTGAAGAAATCCCTCGCTCTGTTTGTGGTTACCAGGAAAAGAAAAAGGTGATATGTCACATTGAAAAAAACCTACAGACATACTAATGTGCCTTTCTCTCTGGAGCTTTAAAGATGGTCTTTAGTTCTTCATGGAATTTTCTGAAAGTGTAAGTATTTATGTATTATACATACATAAATATGTTTTGTAAATAGTATTTACAAAACTATCACTACCATGTTAGGACACAAAAGACATCCTCCCGTACCTTTTTCTCTGCATTAAATGCATTACAATAAGAGGTCAGTTGACCTTCGTTCCTTGGGTTATTTTGACATTGTTCAAATATGTAATACATAAATATGTAAGTATTTATGTATTGTACATACATAAATATAAATATGTTATTTATTACGTGTAAATTGACACTATATATGACACTCTGTCTAGTTCTTTTCCTTTTGTGTATCCACAATACTCATATAGACATTGATATGCTTCTGCAGTTTTGCTATTTGATTTTTTCTATTTCAGAGTCTTAGTACGCTTTTCCCTTATAATGTGATTTAATGTGGAATCCTTTTTATTAACCATAACTGGTCGTGGTGGCTGTAGAAATGCACCTCTTGGGATTTCTACTTGCAGAGAGCGTGGTTGGACACAGCCTTATTTGCTGAGCAAATATTCATGTCTACATTTGCACAGAAAGCAACGCCCATGGCTGCTTTCAGCCAATGGCTAAACACACCAGGGATTCTAAGACCCATTCCTGGGATACCTCTGATGGGTTACTTTGCCTCTAGGACCCCATGTCAGCCTTGCTGAAACTTTTCCAGAACAACCTTCAGTCTTCCACCCTTTCATCACCCGACGCTTCTCCCCTCACAAAGTGGGAGACTAGATCACATGGGACATTTGCCCTTGATTGCTCCTGGTAGACTACACTGGCCACTTAAGCCCTTTCAGGGCTCTTGGTAGTGTCTCACTGTTATTGATACTTTTTGAGCTTTTAATGTTTTTGTTCTAGTTCAGTCATCAACCCCTGCCAGAGCATTGTGGCCTGTGAAACTGATCCCTGCCCTGTGTTTGGCTTTCTGGACAATTTGCATTGGGACAATGGTGAACCTTTTATTGTAAGAGCTGCTCAATCCTGTGCTGGTAGTCAAGGATTTGATGGACCTCCTGTGCTTTCTACCACTCAAAAATCGACAGAAGAAACTTTTTGACTCTGTTTCCTCCCCTTTGCCTGGTCCACACATCTTAGTGAGACAGTTTGGTCACTGAATTTGACAGTCCCCAGGGAGGAGTGGTCTTCTCCTTGGATGCTTCCGGGTAATGATCAGGACAAAAGAAGTGGTGGGGGTGACCATCGAGAACTGTGAAGGGTTTATCCTACTTGCTAAAAACCGTAGCCTGCTATCATGTTAGTGTTGCTGGCAGAAGACATGAGACTCCTGGGTCCCGGAGGGGGAGGACTTGCTACTCATGGCAATCGCAGTTGTCAGAGCTCCTGAGCCCAATTCCCACGATGTGATGAGGGGCAGGTGAAATCTGCACATGCCGTGGGTTGCATACATGAAAAGAACCCCAAATTCAAGGAACCGAAATCTTTAATAATGGGCAAAGAGACTGTCTGATGTTTGCCCTAGAGAGAAGCATTATTATACTGGAAAGTTAACATAGCCGTCCTTTGCTCTGGAGGGAGACAGGGTATTCATCCTTCAGGGCTGTGTGGTAGACAAATATTCTGGACAAAAGAGTCCAGATCAAAGACAGCCAGTGCCTTTGCTCACAAAGTGTGCAGAGAGACACCCTGGGGAGTTGTCAATAGTTATATAGACCTCTTTTTAAAAAATTGGGCTACTTTCCTTAGGATAATTGAGAAGCATGCTCCTTCCTTTTACCTAATGGCAGTTCTAGGCTGGCCTGGTGGCACACTTCCTAGGGCAGGCCAGCCAAAAGGAAAGTCTTACACATGCAAAATTCTGATTCTTCCACCTAGGTTCTCTTGTTGGATTAACACAGCCCTAGATGATAAAGATAATGGTCACATGATTGAGTATGTTGCTTACCAATTCTTCCTACAGTGGCCCACATAGGCCAAGGTGGGGGAATAAGTGTTGTTATGGGCTGAATTATGTCCCCCTGCCCCCACCTCCCCCCCAGTCGTATGTTGATGTCCTATCCCTCAATGTGACTTTATTTTTAGATATGGCCTTTACAGATATAATTAGTGTTAAATGAGCTTATAAGGGTGACCCTAATCCCATAGGACTGGTGTCCTTATAAGAAGAGGAAGAGACACCAGAGATTTGCTTCTGTTCAAGAACAGACAAAAGACCATGGAAAGACACATTGAAACAGTGGCTGTCTGCAAGTCAGGAAGAGAGGTCTCACCAGCAAACAGCCTTGGCACCTTAATCTTGGACTTTTCAGCTTCCAGAATTGGGAGAAAATAAATATCTGTTGTATAGGCACGGAGTCTGTGGTATTTTGTTATGGCAACCCTAGCAGAGTATCACAACTGTTCTTGTACATTTTATAAAAGTGCCCTTGTCCCTCTTGTACTTGACCTTTCCAGAGAATCATCTTGGTTTGAATGGTGAAATATCTCACAAAGGGTGAAGTTAGAGGTACTAGAATGAGTCCACACTAATTTTGTGGTATTGATAGAGGGAGAGCAAAAACCCTGGCACTTGGGGAGGGAACACCTGAGAGCTCCTGAGGGGAAATGAGGGACATTAGTGATTGTTCTCTTGAGGACCTCTCAAAAAGGAAACTATCCTGGTGCAGCTTCTCTGTACTGTTGCAACTTACTTAAATCTAAGACTGTGGGATCTGCCACCTTCCTCCAGGTGACTCTGACCACAACTGATCATCATTTACTTTTTTTTTTTTTTAAAGATTTCATTTATTTATTTGACAGAGAGAGAGACAGAGAGAGATCCCAAAGTAGGCAGAGAGGCAGGCAGAGAGAGAGAGAGGGAAAGCAGGCTCCCCGCTGAGCAGAGAGCCCGATGCGGGGCTCGATCCCAGGACCCCGAGATCATGACCTGAGCCGAAGGCAGAGGCTTAACCCACGGAGCCACCCAGGCGCCCCCATCATTTACTTTAATCTTACTGAGAAATTTATTGGGCGTGGCAGCGGAAGCCTCTCATGCCGAACACTTTCAGCACCAGTGGATTTCCCACCCCCATTCCCGGAGTCATTGTTCCATCATCCTGCGAGGGCGAGTGGATACAGCTCTTGCGGTGCCATGTACAAACAGGACAGATTTCATCCTAAAAATAACGACTGGGCTCACTTATTGGAACTAAACTGAGACCCATACGAGCTACCCAGGAGGCCGTGTCATTGGGATTGTCAAACTTTTCACATACACCCCGATGATGTAGGTGTCCTGTGAATGGTCTCCACAATTACAAATTACAACAATTACTTTTTTTCCTGGGAGCACCATGTGCTTTCTCAGTATGGTATGTCTCGTCTGGAAGCCAGGTGTTAATTGGCCTTTCTCATGAAAACACAGGGACTTCATGTGTAAGGGTGGCCAGAGGACACTTTCCAATATTAAGGAAATACCATCAGGGGGTGAGGTAGCCCTCAAACAATTGGGGAGATCTCTCGCAAAACAGCTATGCCTTGGTTCTCAAGGGAGTGTCCTGGAAGATAATTGGATTGTTATTTATATGCACCCCACAAGCGACGTTTCTTGTGATGGGAGACATCCAATGAGAAGTGGCATGGAATCTGCCCCTGATTTTAGCTGGAGAGAATAATGATATAACCTCATCCTTGAAAGTCAGTCTAAACTCATTGGCCAAGATTGTTATGACTGATAGCATTACCCTTGATTCTCCTTCGTACCTGGATTAATGCCTTCGGCCAAGTTACAAGATCAGTACACTAAGGTAAAGAGAAAAAGACCCTGGTGATTTTTGGGATTTGTTCAGCTTCTTTGGATCCAGGACACTCAGGGGCATAGTTGAGATCAGTACTGGCTTCGTCCTGCTACTTGGAGTTCCTTAGGCATTAGTTTTAATGAAATGCTGAATGAGATGAATTGAATGGGTTTTGTCCCAGCCTCTGTTGGTCAGATAAATTGGAGAGGATGATAGAGTGGCATATTTATGGGAAAACTTACCAGAAACCAAGATGGTGCAGAAATGAGGGGTGAATATTATGGGGAAACAGTTTTCCATGGATCTCTTGAGTTCCTGCAAATCTTGCCTGCAGAAGTATGAACTGCTCTATGTTCCAGATTGTCTTTTCAAGGATACTTATGCAGCAAATCTTCTTGGATGATAGAGATAATATCTCCCTGGGGAGCAAAGGACAGGCAGGCCTACTGCTGGGTATAGAGGATTCCCTAAACTCAGGATTCTCTTTTGTATTGTAATGCAGCTTGTTGTGTGTGTTCAGGTACTCATCTGGGCTCACTACGAACAGGCTCAATGGTGACTGGTGATTGCAAGAAGATTTTATTTGGGGGCTAGAACAGCATTAATAAAAGACTAAGACACTTGGGATGTTTATTTTATTTTATTGTAGTAAAATATACATAACACAAAATTTACCATTTCAACCACTTTAGAGTGTACAATTCGGTGACATTAAGTATATTTGCTATGTTGTGCAACCATTACCACTATCCATTTCCAGAATTTTTTCATCATCCCAGATAGAAACTCTGTATCCATGAAACAATAATTTCCCATTCTCCTCTCCCTCCAGCCTTTGGTAACCACTATTCTACTTTCTTTTTCTATGAATTTGACAATTCTAGATACTGCATATAAATGGGCTCACACAACATTTGTCATTTTGCGTGTGGCTTATCTCAGGTCGCATATGTTTTCAAGGTTCATCCGTGTTGTAGTCTGTATCAGAATGTCATTCCTTTTTAAGGCTAAATATTTTAGCTCCGCCTGATGTGAGGCTTGATCTCATGACCTTGACATCATGACCTGAGCTGAAACCAAGAGTCTAACACTTAACCGACTCAACCACCCAGGCACTCCTCAGTTTCCTTATTTTAAAAAGCAGAATAATAACATTTATTCTTTTATACAATAAACACTTATTATTTTTTTTAAAGATTTTATTTATTTATTTGACAGATCACAAGTAGGCAGAGAGGCAGGCAGAGAGAGAGAAGGGAGGAAGCAGGCTCCCCGCTGAGCAGAGAGCCCGTTGCAGGGCTCGATCCCAGGACCCTGGGATCATGACCTGAGCCGAAGGCAGAGGCTTTAACCCACTGAGCTACCCAGGCGCCCCACAATAAACACTTATTGATACCTATTCAGTGCCAGGCATTCTTATAGAAGATACGATAAAAATGAATAAACAGAGAACTAAATCTATGCCCTCATGGAGCTTACATTCTGTGGTGTGAGAACTGAAACAGAATAATTCTCAATTCATGTGTTCAACAAGGAAATGGTGTTTATTTATCAAGACTAATAGTTCATTCACCAAGTCCTATGAGCCTCTCACTTCAATTTTCCCAGTAAAGCCATCTGGTCCTCAGCCATTTGGTCCAGGCTAATACATCTTAAATTGCCTACTCCTGGCCAATTCACCACCTGTGAGATCATATTTGACATCACCTAGCTCAGGCCCTAAACCCTTAAAAACACTCTTTAACTTTTAATTTTTAAATATTACTTAGATTCTGTCAAGGTGGTCTGCTCCCTTACTGCAAGAAGTCTAAGAAACTTGACTTGATCTTTCCGTTTTTCCAGTGGTTGTTTGGGCATTTGGGGTTACAAACAAACAATAAATTAGGGTTGTTATAAAGAGAGGAGGTGAGAGAGCTAATGGGAAGGGGCCTTGCTGGGCAGATTATTTGACTCATTTGACTTTACTCTGAGTAAGAACGAGAAGCAGTTAGAAGGTTTGGGCCGGAGAAGTGGCATGATCAGATTGATCATGTAGCTGGAGCGTTCCGGCACCTGCACTGAGCAATGAGTGAAGTCAAGGAGGATGCCAGGCCACTTAGGAGTCTCAGGCTGGGGGTAGGAATGGACTTGTCAAGGGTAGTTGCACTATCTGTTCTGATGTGGAACTCACAGGATTTGCTGATGGATTAAATGCAGTATGCAAGAAAGAAGCACACTTGCCTTATAGGATGTCATGAGCTTTCAATGCCATGATGCTTGTCACTTGTCAACAGCAGCCTCTTGGAGGATTTATACATGCTTCTCCCATGCCTGGAGCCATGTTTCCTTGCCCTTGTCATTTGGCAAACTGAGATGTCACTTTCCCTGAGGCTTCTTTCCTGATGCCCTCTGTCAGGCTTCCGAGTCTTCTTTGTGCTTCCATCATTCTCCCTCCTTCACATGTGCTTCCTTGTAGCCCAAGCACTGTAGACTGATACTGGCCCTTACTTGTGTCTGTCCCCCTGCAGACCACCTTCCCTATGAGCTGGCTTCATCCGCCTTGTTCATTATTGAACACACTGCATCCAGGACTAAGTCTGCAACATAGTCAACAATCAGCCCAAATTTGACTATTATTGACAGCTTAATAATCATCTGTCATGGGGCGCCTTGTTGGCTCAGTCAATTAAGCGTTTGACTTCAGCTCAGGTAGTAATCTCAGGGTCCTGGGACTGAGCCTCATGTGGGGCTTTGCACTCAGCAGGGAGTCTGCTTTTCCCTCTTCCTCTGCCCCTTCCCTGCTCGTGCTCTTTCATACTTTCTCTCTCTTAAATATATAAAATCTTAAAAAAAATTAAAAAATCATCTGTCATGGGAAAAAAGGGTAGTTCCTTTATCTCAGAAATGAAGTTTGGGATTCACTCACAGGGGTACCAGTTACATTGAAAAGCCAGGGACAAGTCTCTCTCAACCATGGCTAGCTGTGGGCGAACAGGCAAAGTAGTAAACATCATGGATTTTTTTTGCACTAACTTATTTAAAACATGTTATTTGTCTTAATTACTGAGTTTTTTGGTATCTTTCGGAAATTGTTGTTGTGTGTGTGTGTGTGTGTGTGTGTGTGCGCCTGGTAAAAGTGCCTTTCCCTCCTCACCATGGTCCCGACCCTGCTGGAGGGCAAGTGGGTGATAAGGAAAGTGCTGTGGGATGTGGGTGTAGGGCATGATATCTTTCTGAGTGTTACATGAGGAGTTTTGAAGAGAAAGTCTTGGAGGCCCCAAGCTGGGCTTGCTAGTCTGCTAGGGTAGCCATAATGAAGAACCACAGACTTGGCGGGAGGGGTTGCTCTGGAGGCTGGAGGTCTGAGACAAGGTGCCAACAGGGTTGGATTCTGGCTTGTAGACAACTCTCTTCTCTCTGTGTTTTTGTGGCTTCTTCTCTGTGTGCTTAGAAAGAGAAGGATCTTTAAAGTCTCTTGCTCTTCTTAGAGGAACATCGGTCCTATCTGGTTAGAGCCCCACCCTTATGACCTCATAACCACCTCTCTGAGGGCCATATCTCCGAATACACTCACTTTAGGGGTTAGGGCCTCAACATCTAAATCTTGGAGGACATAGCTCAGTCTGTAACAGTGGGCGCCCTGCTTCCAGGCACACATGCTGCCTGGGTGGCACTTTGGCACTAGAAGACCAATGGATCAGGGTTGGAATTTGGATTGTCTCTCTGATTAGCTGTGTGATCTTGGGCTAATTATTAACCTCTCTGAAACCAGCTTCCCCATCTTCAAAATAGGTGAATATTTCTTATCTTACAGGGAGAAAAAGAGGCTAATCTGAGATACACACACACACACACACACACACACACACACACACACACATCTTGTACACAGTTCACAGTATAAACATTAGGTTCCATCCCTTTGGCAAACCAGTTGGAATTCAGGAAACAGAAATTGGCACTGTAATTGAGTTAAGCAGTTCTGCTCATCATCTTTAGGTAGCCAGAGAGGGAAAGAGTAGTATTACACAGAAACTATGTACTATTTTTCTGAATTTTAGTAGCTGCACATCCTTATCACACAATGTTAGATCTTTGAGAGGCATTGGTCCAGAGTCCAGGGCCCCACAGATATCTGCAGGTCCAGTAAGAACCTTCCTAATGCAGCTGAATAGGAGGGGAAAGTGCCGAGTCATGGATTTGTTTCCTTCTGAGTCTGTGTGGTTCTTATCACGTTCAGGAAACATTAGCACACCCAGCTATTAATAATGGTGATGAAATGAAGTTTCTGACTAAATCTGGGGTGGAGGTAAGGGTCACCTGCCCAGCTAAACTACACTTCTATCTCTTCAGGAAGGAAGGGACCTATCTGAAGGCACTCTGTTAAGATAGGAATGTACATTCTGAGAACCCTCAACTTCACGCAACAGGGCAACCAGAGCCTCCTAAAGGTCATGGTTGAGGGGGAGGTGTGGATGTTGTCATTGGCAGATTTTTCTCAACCATTTCCAGAATCCCTTAGTAGGCAAAGAGTCCAGATAAAGACACAGTATCTAAGGCCTTACAAAAAAGTAGGATAATGGTCCTTGTCATATTGAAGAATGAAGTATTTGTTTAAATTAATAGAAGATTCTACTTATCCCTCAAAATTGATGAAATATTTTTCCTGGGAGACTTGTTCTAATTATTTATTCCTCTCTGAGCGCACCCCCCTTAAAAAAGATTTTATTTATTTATTTATTTTTAGTAAGAGAGCAGGAGTGGAGTGGGGAGGGGGCACAGTAGGAGGAGGAGCAGAGGGGAAGAGAGAGGGAGAGAAAGAGAATCTTGAGCAGACTCCACACTGAGCACAGAGACCGACTTGGGGCTTAATCCCACAACCCTGAGATCATGACCTGTGCTGAAACCAAGAGTTGGATGCTTAAATGACTGAGCCATCTAGGTACCTCTTCCCTCCCCCCACCTAACTTTTTTTTTGTTAGATCATGAGATTTCACAGATGAAAGCCCATTCCTTTCTGTACTCCTCCTGCTCTCTCTACATCCCCTCAATGGGCCTAACTGGTGTTGATAAGCAGGGGTAGTATCAGATAATGATTGCTGTTTGGTGCCTAGAACCTTCTGGAATTTATGGTTACCAGAGTGAGTCACAAGAGAGACTTTGACTCTATTTTTTCTCTCAGAAGGTGAAGGACAGTTATGGCTGTGCCCCTCAGTGAATAGGTATCTTATGCAATTGCCTGCACTAGTGGGTTCAGAAGCTCATTCTTCTACCTACAACCTGACTGGAAAACTTCACTCGGGTGATGGAATATGTATTATGCTCCCATTGTCCAACAAATTCAGACCTAACCGACATAAGGGAAAGTTCATTTCAACTATTTTTGTTCCCTTCCCCTTATCAAATTCATACTTGAGAAGTTTTCACAACAGAATTTGATTTCCAACACTTAAATCAGGTTGATAATTAACTCAAGGAACCCAGGAAGAATTCCTTTTGCAATGAGTTACCACAAATAGAGTTGTAGAACTTAACTAAAGCAACAAACTTGCGTAAGACACTCAACACCTATGGCTGCACCACTCACTTCAGTAGCCACTAACCGTACGTGGATCTTTAAACTTAAACTACAATTAGTTTAAACTAAAAAACTCACTGCCTCAGTCACACTTGTCACATTTCATGTGCTCAGCAGCTACATGTGCCTTGTAGCTACTGTATTGGGCAGACAGGTACGTTTCCATCGTCAGGGAAAGTTCCCTGGGACAGTGCTGGTTTACAGCCCAAGTTTCATCACCTGAGAGGAGTAACAGAAGAGATAACTGCACTACTACACGTGGAAACACTTTGTTCATTGTGAAGTGCAGCACAAACTGTGTCATTAGCCTTGACTTGTAATTTGGGTGGCTACAGAGTGGATTCCAGATTTCCTGAAGCAAAGTTTCATGGAATAATCTGACTCCCTAGTGTACGTGTCTACTGGTTTTACAAGTCAGCTCTGTTTCTCCCATTATAGTCAGCAATGCTGAGCATTCACTTTTCCTGGGCAGAAAGAGATGGAAGCCCTGTGCTCTCTAACTCGTGGTTTCCCAGATGGTCCTCAAAGAGCCAGCAGCTCCCCCTGCACAAACTCTAGGACTTCTCGGTACCTCTACCCTTAGCCTCATATTCTGAAACAACACAGTACCTGTGGGAGGACATAAAACTATCCTCCCCCCAACCTCCCTCCTCACCCAGAGACCCTAACAGCCTCTACTTCCATGTACTTATTTTGGGAATTTTATGATAGAGATGTATACTGGAGAAGTAAGGGCTTTGACCCTAACACTCACCTTCTGCACTTAACTGTGTGACTTTGGCAAGTATGTTACCTTCCTGAAGCAAAGTTTTTGTTTTCTTTAATTTGTGTAAATGGGGATAAGGTTTTCACTTTGCATAGCTAGATGAGCTAATAGGCTTAGAATGCTTAACAAAGTACCTGGCACATAGCACCTGGCACATAATAGATGCTGTGACGAGCAGTAGATGTATTTACCCAAGAGTTGTTCTCAGTTCTGGGGGAAATGGTGCTTTTTCTTTCTCTTGCAGTGCAGTGGAAGATTCCCAGATATTTCATTGTCCGGATCTAGGTCTGTCTAAACATCTGTGGGGTGGGTCTAAATGGCTTCAAGTAAAAGCGCCAGCAACAATAGGCATGTTGCAGTAAATCCTGTTGGTAGACCACCTAACAGCCATCCCCTCCCCTCCCTTTATTCTCTTTGATAACAGAATCCAGATTTTGTTTCTGTGTTTGGCATCCAGGATTCCTTCCCCAGGTCCAGAGTGTTGAATATACATTTTTAAGATTTTATTTATTTATTCTGAGAGAGAGAGAGAGAGAGAGAGAAAGAGAGAGAAAGAGAGCAGGGGGAGGGGCAAAGGGAGAGGAAGCGGGAGAGAAGCAGACTCCCAGCTGAATGGGGAGCCCTTTATGGAGTTGATCTCATGACCCTGAGGTCATGACCTGAACCAAAATCAAGAGGCAGCTTAACTAACCACTCAGGCATCCCCAGAATGTTGAATCTTGATTGGTCCAAGCTTTCAGGTTAATATTATTTGTATTGCTAGTGACTGATATAAGAAAGTGATATAACTCTGACAAGTGAGATATAGAGGAAAGTGTGTGTCGGGGGGGGGGGCAGAGCCAAAAAAGATTTTTCTGTCCTTAAAAATGAAAGAAAAACAAAAGAAGCATTGGACAATGTTCTTTCCATATTTTGAAAGGAACATGGAAGTGAAATATGGCCCCTGCAATTACGGACCACTTCCAATAGATCTTCCACCACAAAAAATTAAAATAGAGGGTTGGTGGTGATGGAAGGCCTGAGATTATTAATATTTTGATAGATTCTACTTTTTTCTATTCTTTTTGTGGTTTATCATCCTTCTAGGAACTCTGAATTAGAAATTTGATACTGTCTTTGACTCTTTCCTCATTATTTACCCCTCATATCTGGAGAATTGCCAAGCTCTGGTTATATCATCTTGGTTTTTCAGTTTACCCAAGGTAATCAGGTTTTAGGAAAACACTGGATTGTACTGTCCAAGCAAATGAAATTGGTCTGAGACAGAAAGGCCATGTAATTTTTTCTAATGGGAGCTGTGTTTTTTCAGGAAGGAAGTCTACTCGGGAAGCTAAATCAAGGTCAAAAGGCTTCCTGGGGGATGGATGGGAAAGGAGACAAAGGTGCCACAGCAATTGCCTGATATCCCCGGTGCCCTACACGGGTCTCCTGGTCTTGGCGGCCCTGCTCTTCCTACTTCTGGAAACTCACTCTCCCCACCCTCTCCCCATCTCCCTGCAGCTGCTCTCTCAGCCCTTCTCATTATGGCAATGAAAATGTAAAGATGTTAAGAACCCTCAGTAGACTTGAGGCTTTCTTCTCAATTAGTAAACATTTCTGATGATCTGAAAGGGTATTATCACTCTTCTGAAAATGCTCAGCATCATGAAAAGCTGTGTTTTCTCCTGCCCCCAACAGCAGGATCTGCTCCTAATTCATCACACCCATCCACTAGTCTTCCCGGTGGGCTGTTGGGCAGTTAATACACCTGTTTGCTGAACTTCCTAGTAGAGTTGACCTCAGAGGAGAAGTGTTGCAGCAGGCAGTGAGAGCCTTTCTGTCGGATGTGAGGCAGAAGATTTGGGCACATGTAAAGGTCTGAAAAGCTCTGATTCTACGCTGAGCTCTTGTGTTTTCCTCTCTAGCCACGCAACTTGCTGTTACTACTCTCATCTGACAGAGGTAAGCAGAGATTTTTCAGCATGAGGTTTCATTGGAATGCTCTAACTGTAATGCTATAACTGATTCCATCTTTATAACAAAAGAACTTTGGCTTTTTCATCCCAATGAGAGAAGAAAGAAATGAATAAGAGGAAAAAAATGTATAAGGGAGAGGAATAGCAAAGTCAGGGAAGAGAGCTTAGTGATTAAAAAAGTGGTAAAGAGGGGCACCTGGGTGGCTCAGTGGGTTAAGCCTCTGCCTTCGGCTCAGGTCATGATCCCAGGGTCCTGGGATCGAGCCCCGCATCGGGCTCTCTGCTCAGCGGGGAGCCTGCTTCTCCCTCTCTCTCTTTGCCTACCTCTCTGCCTACTTGTGATCTCTGTCTGTCAAATAAATAAATAAAAAATCTTTAAAAAAAATAAAAAAGTGGTAAAGAAAGACAAAGAAAATACCTGGTTAGAGGCTTAAAAACCGGGAAAGAATAATAACAAACAACCCTGTTAGCCAAAAAATTTCATATACAAATGGTCCGTGAAATAGGAAAAACAAACAAACAAAAAACCACAACAAACAACTAGGTAGAAACCAAAATGAAAAAAATAGAGGTATAAAAGAAGATTGACGCGTGTCAACTTGACTACTTTTGCTAAAATAATTTTTTTCTAGTGCATTTTAAGAATGATTTACTGCCTTATAATTAGCAAAATTTTCTGATACTACTAATATTGTAAGATAACTTTCTTGCTATTATAAGTGGCAGTTGTCTGCTATGCTTTTCATCATCCTTTTCCTTATAGAACCTAGAATTTTATTTTTTTAAAATTTAAAAAGTTATTTTAGAGAGGGGTGAGGGGCAGAGGCAGAGGGAAAGAGTCTTAAGCAGACTCTGCACTGAGCGTGGAGCCCAGCTCAGGGTTTGATCCCACCATCCTGAGATCAGTACATGAGCCTAAACCAAGAGTCAGTTGCTTAACCAACTGCTCCATCCAGGTGTCCCAAACCAAAAATTTTAGAAATGAAAAGGGGTTTAGAGAATATCTCATGTTTGCTCATTTTAGAGAAAAGGAAAACTTAGTCTGAAGAAGGGACTTTCCCAGAGTTGTGTTGCTGGTAATGTAGGAAAGCTAGGACTTGACCTTCCCTGAGGTGGGCTTGGAGCTGGTCAGGTGTCCACTGGGGCCTCTTTTCTTCTAGGCTTCCCAGTTCCTGTCCCCCTACCTGTTAAAATTTATTTGGCTTGTGGCTCATTCTGACTGAGTCTTATGAATTTATTTATTTATTTTTTAGATTTTATTTATCTTTTTGACAGAGAGAGAGACAGCAAGAGAGGGAATACAAGCAGGGAGAATGGGAGAGAGAGAAGTAGGCTCCCTGCTGAGCAGAGAGCCCCATGTGGGACTTGATCTCAGGTCCCTGGGATCATGACCTGAGCCGAAGGCAGATGCTTCATGACTGAGCCACCCAGGCCCCCGTGAGTCTAATGAATTTAAATTGGTATTAACAAACTACTAAATAAGTAACATTCTAACAAGTATATCAATTAGTATTTAAAAATTGCTAATTATTTAATATGGTAACATGTTACAATTTCATAGCTAATATTTAAAGAAATTTTACTATATAAATTTTACTATTTATAGAAATTTTACTATAGAAATTTTACTATTACATAGCTAATATTTATAGAAATTTTACTAAGTGTTGTGTTTAGTATTTTACATGCATTAACTCACTTAACCCCTAAGTGAGTAATAATATAACATGTTAAGCCTGGAATTATTGACAACTTATTTAACACTTATAGAAATCTTACAATGTGCCAGGTTTTGTGCTATTATGGGTTGAACTGTGCCCCCACAAAACTTGTATGTTGAAGTTTAAACCCTCAATGTCTCAGAATGTGAACTTACTTGGAAATAGGGTCGTTGTTGATGTGATTAGTTAAGTTGAAGTCATTAGGTTAGTTCTTTATGACCATATGTTCTATATGACTGGTGTCTTTGCAGAAGGGGAAAATTGGACATAGAAGTAGACACAAGTATTGGAAAAGGCTGTGAAGACACCAGAGAGGATGACCATCTACATGACAAAGAGAGGAGCAGGTCCTTCCTTCCAGGTCCTCGGAAGGAACCTACCCTGCCTGCACTTCGATTATGAACTTCTGACATCCAGAACTGTGATATGATAGGATAATTTCTCTGTTTAATCTACCCAGTTTGTGAGACTTTATTATAGCAGTCCTAACAAACCAGCACCAGGTGTTTTACAAATATTAATTCATGGAATCCTTACCATCGAACCTACAAAATAGGGAAAATGGAGGGGAAAATAGTGAAGTACTACTAGAAGGAAGCAGTCCATCTTATCCAGAATGTGAAGCGCTCCACAGGATAGATGGTATGGCTCCCCCAACAAAACAATGTTGTGATTTAAAGAGAGAGAGATCTGATATTATAGAATACAAATGGTTTACGGGGCATGTGGGTGGCTTAGTGGGTTGAACAACCAACTCCTGATTTCGGTTCAGGTCATGATCTGAGAGTTGTGAGATCATGCCCCACTTTTGGGCTCTGTGTTCATTGGAGAACCTGCTTCTCTTCTCCCTCTCCTTCTGCCCTGCCCCTTGCATATGTGTGCTTGTGCTCTCTCTCTCTCCCTAGTAAACAAATTAAATAAATAAATAGGTTTGACCTGAGCCGAAGGCAGACATTTAACTGATTGAGACACCCGGTGCCCCTAAATTAAATAAAATCTTAAAAAAAAAAAAAAGAATACAAGTGGCTTAAGATACATAGTAACCACATTCAACATTTGGACCTCTTGGCCTTCTGAGTGAATAAATCAACTGTAAAAATACATTTTTGAGACAATCAGGAGAATTGGCTATGACAGATACTAGATGACAAAGAATTACTGTTAATTTTGCTAGGTGTGACAATGGCATGGTGGTGATATTAGAAAATGTATACCTTAATTAGTTAGAAATCGGTGAAAATGGCATGATGCCTGGGATTTGGTGTAAAGGAATTCAGGAAAAAATGTTTGGGACAGGTGATGTACACCTGATAGTTCATTCTACTATTCCCTCTACCTTTAAAAATATGTTTGAGGGGTGCCTGGGTGGCTCAGTTGGTTAAGCACCTGACTCTTGACTTAGGCTCAGGTCATGATCTCAGGGTCCTGGGACTGAGCCCTGCATTGGGCTCAATGCTCAACGGGGAGTCTGCTCAAGGATCCTCTCTCTCCCTCTGCCTCTCCCCACTTCATGCACTCACACACACACACACACACACACACACACACACACTCTCTCTCTCTCTCAAATAAACAAGTCTTTAAAAAAAAATTAAAAAATGTTTGAAAATGTCCATAATAAAGAGAAAAAAAAAAAAACTATGGATCCTACCATTGCTATTTTACAAATGAAGTAGATGAGGCTAGGAGAAGTTTAGTAAGTGCCTTGGAAGAGCAGAGCTATGACCAGTCAGTCTGGTTACAGAGTGTAATTCCAAACAGGTATGTAATAATATTAATAGTTAATGAAAAAATAATACTTTCATATTCATCCTATTCATTTTATTCCGATATTCATTCTCTTCCAATCTGCTGAACTATGTGTCCCCTTCTGGGTGCACCTTCATTAGATATATCCCTAGTCATTGCCATTACAGAGGTGGAGACAAAAGTCAGAGATGATTTGGGTAAGGTCACATATTCACTGCAGAATGTTGAAACCAAGAGTGGAATCCAGATTTCTTGACTTCTAGTGAAATGCAAACACCTGCTCACATGGCCCAAACACTTCACATTTAAAAGGAAGAACGTAGGGCCAGGACTTCTGGATTGGGGTTCCCCATGGACAGTCTCCCCTTGGTCAGCTCAAAGTGGAAAACAGAGGGAACAACCGCCACCCAGCCCCTACGAGGGTGGCAAACGTCCCCAAGTGCCAGCCTCTTCCATGTAAGCAGTGTCACTGACCAGTTGGCACGAGGAGAAAAATACAGTAGGGCCCTCACAAAAAGCTATTTTGAATGCAAAATGGGGCATGGGCAGTTTCTTACAATGTCATCAGATTTACACTCAGCAAAATTTCAACAGCTTGAGCTAAAAGTCAGGGCATAGGTGGGATGCACTCAGGCCGTTCCTGGGAGGTGGCTTTACATTCCTGACCTTTCTCTTGGCAGTTGGGTTGTGGATGGTACACTTTTAGCCCTAACTTCTCAGAAGCAGCCCGCATTATCCAGTAGGGCCTGTCCATCCAGTTCAAGTTCACAGTGATAAATCTCATAGCCTCCAAGGGTCCTCACAAAGCTGGGTGTGGTGTGCTGATAGCTTGCATGATTAAGTGCTTTCCTGTGTCAAATATAGCTGTAATATACTACAAACAGGCAGTCGAGTTTTATACAAACTGATCTGGCTGCTATCAGCTGCTCTGACATTTTATACTAATACTTAAAATAAATCTAGAAACAGGAAAGAAAGTACAGAATTATTGTTTTAAGCAGCCTGTGTGAGCTTATCTTCAAAGTGGCAGAGGTTCTATTGTATTTAGAGAAACTGCTCACTCCACTGGCATAAAGGTTAGTAGCAAGACTGCCACCACCAAGGAGAGCCAGTTTCCCATGTGAGTGCTGGCCTCGCAGAACAGTGCTTGTCCTTGGCCAGAGGCTCTGTCCAATTTTCATTTTCTTTTTGCACACCTGAAGACCTTACAGTGCACCTGAAAACACCAGATACCTTTTAGAAGTAATTTAGAATTTCTCTTTAAAACAAACCAAGCCATCATGATGTTAAGGGTCATACTTAGAGTCTGAAAGCATTTCCCCTTTTAAAATATTGGTCTTGACCTCTATGTGTGGTGTCTTTGCATGTGTGTATCTCACAGCTGAAAACGAAAGGAAGCTTGTGCTAGTCTGAATTTTCTTTTTGGATTGATTGTCTGAGGGAAAAGTGCCCCATGAAATAGAAACCTAGTTAATTTTTTTCCTAAAGATTTTATTTTTTCATTTGAGAAAGAGAGAGAGAGCTGGAAGAGGAGCAGGGAGAGAGGGACAAGCAGACTCCACACTGAGTGTGGAGCACAATGGGGATCTCCAACCCATGACCCTGAGATCATGACTTGAGCCAAAATCAAGAGTCAGAAGCCTAACCAAGTGAGCCACTCAGGTGCTCCAGTAGCCTAGTTTATGACAGAAAACATAGAGATCATGTCACACCTCCAGTAATTGTCAACTCTGGCAATGCATTGGACTCAGTTGGAGAGCTCTTAAAGCTGTTGAGGTCAAGGTCCCATTTACCGGAGTCCAATTTAACAGTTTTGGAAATTTCTAGGGGCATGAAACATTTAAAAGTCTCTGTAGGTGGTTCCAGTGGGCAACAGGGTGGCAAAACCATTTATTTATTACAATGACTCATTAAACAGAAGTGGCATCTGAGGGCCAGAAAAGAGGAGCTGCTGGGATCTCCTAGAAAGTGTGAGGGCACTACCAGGCTGGGACCAAGTGCTCCTTTCAGCAGTCTTTATTTGACACTATAATTTATTGGTACCCTGAAATATATCTACAAATGGATTAAATGCTAAATACATACTTAAATTCACAATTGTAGGGCTGGGTCTCTTGCTCATAGTTTTATTTCGTAATTCAAATTACTATTTTTCTGTAGACATAATATATAAAAGGATTTTCTTTTTGTTTTGTCATTTCTGGAAACTCTATTTTTTGGTTCCTCCTTCCTCTCTCAAAACAACTTTGCATAGGTTTGAATTATGAAAGACTTTAGAAGACTTATGCTCATTTTCACTTTGTAAAGTTGAATCAATAATTAAAAAAAAAACATGGCAGAGGGGCGCTTGGGTGGCTCAGTGGGTTAAAGCCTCTGCCTTCAGCTCAGGTCATGATCCCAGGGTCCTGGGATCGAGCCCCGCATCAGGCTCTCTGCTCAGCGGGGAGCCTGCTTCCCCCCGCCCTGCCTACTTGTGATCTCTATCTGATAAATAAATAAAACCTTTAAAACAAACAAACAAACAAACAAACAAAACAAAAAAAACACATGGCAGAGTTAGCACAGAGAAGAGCTGAATTAAGTTGGGTGGCTTCACATTGAGTATTATTTCCGATTTTATTTGTAAGAATAAGAAAGCCTGTTACTCTTTCTGTGCTAATATCTTCATTTTTGGCAAATATCTTCAAGATTTTCTACTCAAGTATGTAATATATACAATATATCATTATAGAAATTATATCTCTAGGATTTTCTGGGATACTCCTGTTTTAAATACTCTATATTCATATAAAAAGTAAAAAGGAACTAGAAATTTCAATATTTTGGTATCCAAATCATGTCTCAGAGATTATACTTGAAGCATTATACAAATTCATAGGAAGCTCATGTGTTCTAACTTTTGATTGGGAGAAGAAGGTCACTTGATAGATTCTTCCATTAGGCTGATGGAACCTGTTCAGGGCCCTAAGATGTAGATGTGGGTCCGTACTGGCCTGGAGATGATAACTCCTGCTCTTTTGAGTCTATCTATTCACATGTGGGGAGCAAGTGACCCTTGTGGCCTGCATGACAGCACAGTGCAGGGGCCCAAAAGATGCTCTTGTAAGCATGTCCCAGCTAGCACATCCTAAAAACAGTAGTGGGAGCTGATGAGGTTGCTTTGGATAGTCATGAGCCACTCTTCATTATTCCCTTTGATCATGTAGCTGTCTCCACTCCCTGACTCTTCCCATATCACTTCTTCTACTATCTCAACCCCACCTTCTCTGTGTTCTGGAGCCTTACTGTACCTGGAATTAGGCCTGGCCAGACAATGTGGCAGCAGCCTTTTCACCGTCTTTCCTGCTTCACTCTTGTCTTGCCATTCCTTATTCACCACCACCAACATCTGGTCACATTCCTCTCATCATTAAAAAGCAGAAAATTCATGAAAGGCTTCAAACTACCTCTTCTACCTACTTTCCAGTGCCAGCCCTCAGGTTCACCCCTGGCC
This sequence comes from Martes martes, assembly GCF_963455335.1. Lineage (NCBI taxonomy): Eukaryota > Metazoa > Chordata > Mammalia > Carnivora > Mustelidae > Martes > Martes martes. Next base: position 76,824,638 of record NC_137891.1, on the reverse strand, counting down.
TTTCTTTGGGCTCATTCTTTGCCCTCCAGGATACTGGTTCTCAAATGTGGCTACATACTAGATCACAGATGTCTGTGTCCTTACCCTACAGTCCTATTTATTTTATTTTTTTTTAATTTTATTTATTTATTGGACAGAGAGAGATAGATCACAAGTAGGCAGAGAGGCAATTAGAGAGAGAGAGGAAGAAGGCTCCCCCCTGAGCAGAGGGCCTGATGCGGGGCTCGATCCCAGCACCCTGAGATCATGACCTGAGCCGAAGGCAGAGGCTTAACCCGCTGAGCCACCCAGGTGCCCCTACAGTCCTATTTATTAATCCAAGGTGCAACATGAACATTGGATCTTCCCTAAGCTCCCCAGCTGATCTGATCGGCAGCCAATTTGGAAAACCTCTGCTCAGTGTTTGTCAGCTCCTTGCATGTTGGCTCCTCTCCTGGTCTTTGCTCCTTTGCTCTGAATGTCCTCTCCCACCCACTTTTGGAAATTTGTCCACAGCTTACTCACAAGAGGAGGCTATCAGCGAGTTCAGTGTTAGCTGTGGGCAAGGCAGCCAACGGGAAATTCAAGGGAGAGTCCACACTTAGAGGGCCAGCAAGTCATCATTTTGTAAGAATATGGGAGGAAAGACATTAGGTGGAGAAGGGCCCTCCCTCATGGAGAATGGCCTTTGTCTTTTAGTTCTGGTTGGCTGTGATTCCAGACCACGTTCTCTAATACAAAATAAGATTGAAAATGAGATACTTTGGAGAGCCTGGAGACCATTCCATTCTTGAACTTGTGTGTCCTCTATGAATTCTTTGTACAGCTTGTGTGCTTACATTCAATGCCTCCCAACCCCCACCCACCCCACCACGTATTAACAGAGAGGCAGAGTGCTCAGGCTTCAGGGTCTGTGGTGCTATTGGGAGTGGGAGGAATGGACACAGGCAGAGGTTGTTAACATGCACTCAGGAACTGACCAGTCACAATGATCACTCCCTAAATGTAGGAACACAGATTGGCTTTGATCTTCCCATTCTGCTTGTACAATAAATACAGAGTTAGTGGATTAAAGCAGCTTGAAAATGATCATTGCCTTCAACCATCTAGTTATATCTCATACTCTCCTTCCCCCACAAGCATCTTTGACATTGTCTTCTGATTTGTGCAGGAACTTAATAGATTTTACTTTGGAAATATATAAAGGAAATTTAAACAAAAACCCAAGTTCATGTCAATAAAGGAAAATTTTAGGTCAGTTCCATCCCCTGTCTCTTATAACACACTGAGTGCTATATGCAATTCCTGGTGTTCACAGAGGAGACACCATTCAAATTGCTGTGAATTTTAGATACCATGAATAATAGCAAAGAACCTGAGGCCAGGATTCATTTCAATCCCATCTCTGGTATTTATGAATGTGTGACCCTAAGTTCATTCCCAACCTCTCTGTGCTCCTATTTCCTCATTTCAAATATGGATATGATAATAGCCAGAGGCTGGTGTGAGGTGTAACATAGCAATTCCTTGTGAAGTACTTACCTGGTACTTGGTAGCAAATGTTAATTTAATAAATGTAACTCTAAAAAAGTGGTTAAATGCTGCTGGTGTTTTGATTGGGATGGCATTGAAAGTATAGATTGCTCTGGGGAGCTTAGACATTTTAACAAGGTTTATTCTTCTGATCCATGAGCATGGAATGTTTTCCTGTCTTTTTGTATCTTCTTCAATTTCTTTCATGAGTGTTCTGTAGTTCCTCAAGCATAGATCCTTTACCTCTTTAGTTAGGTTTATTCCAAGGTATCTTACAGTTTTGGGGGCTATTGTAAATGGAATAGATTCTCTAATTGCCCTTTTTACAGTTTCATTGTTAGTGTATAAGAAATCAACTGATTTCTGTGCATTGATTTTGTATCCTGCCACATTACTGAATTGCTGTATGAGTTCTAGTGGTTTGGTAGTGGAGTCTTTTGGGTTTTCCACATAAAGTGTCATATCATCTGCGAAGAAAGAGAGTTTGACTTTTTCTTTGCCAATTTGAATACATTTTATTGCTTTTTGTTGTCTGATTGCTGTTACTAGGACTTCTAGTACTATGTTGAACAACAGTGGCATTTTTCAAAGTGCTGGAACAAATGATCCTAAAATTTGTGTGGAACCAGAAAAGACCGCGAATTACCAAGGAACTATTGAAAAAGAAAAACAAAGCTGGGGGCATCATGTTGCCTGATTTCAAGTTCTATTACAAAGCTGTGATCACCAAGACAGCATGGGGGCACAAAAACAGACACATAGACCAATGGAACAGAGTAGAGAGCCCAGATATGGACCCTCAACTCTATGGTCAAATAATCTTCGACAAATCAGGAAAAAATATCCAATGGAAAAAATACAGTCTCTTCAATAAATCATTCTGGGAAAACTGGACAGCTATGTATAGAAGAGTGAAACTTGACCATTCTCTTATACCACACACAAAGGTAAACTCAAAATGGATGAAAGACCTCAACATGAGACAGGAATCCATCAAAATCCTAAAGGAGACAATAGACAGTAACCTCTTCGACATCAGCCACAGCAACTTCTTTCAAGACATGTCTCTAAAGGCAAAGGAAACAAAAGCGAAAATGAACTTTTGGGACTTCAGCAAGATAAAAACTTCTGCACAGCAAAGGAAACAGTCAAAAAAAACAAAGAGGAAACCCATGGAATGGGAGAAGATATTTGCAAATGACACTACAGACAAAGGGCTGATATCCAAGATCTATAAAGAACTTCTCAAACTGAACACCCAAAAATCAGGTAAAAAAATGGGTAGAAGACATGAGCAGACACTTCTCCAAAGAAGACATACAAATGGCTAACAGACACATGAAAAAATGTTCATCATCACTAGCCATCAGGGAGATTCAAATCAAAACCACATTGAGATACCACCTTACACCAGTTAGAACGGCAAAGATTAACAAAGCAGGAAACAATAAATGTTGGAGAGGATGTGGAGAAAGGGGAACCCTCTTACACTGTTGGTGGGAATGAAGTTGGTGCAGCCACTTTGGAAAACAGTGTGGAGATTCCTCAAAAAATAAAAATAGAGCTTCCTTATGATCCTGCAATTGCACTACTGGGTATTTACCCCAAAGATACAGATGCAGTGAAAAGAAGGGCCATCTGTACCCCGATGTTCATAGCAGCAACGTCCACAATTGCCAAACTGTGGAAAGAGATGCCCTTCAGCAGACGAATAGATAAAGAAGATGTGGTCCATATATCCAATGGAATATCACTCAGCCATCAGAAAGGATGAACACCGAACATTTGCATCAACATGGTTGGGACTAGAGGAGATTAGGCTGAGTGAAATGCATCAAGCAGAGAAAGTCAATTATCATATGGTTTCACTTACTTGTGGAACATAAGGAATAACATGGAGGACATTAGGAGAAGGAAGGGAAAAGTGAATTGGGAGAAATCGGAGGGGCAGAGGAACTATGAGAGACTGTGGACTCTGAGAAACAAATTGAGGATTTTAGAGGGGGAAAGAGGTAGAGGGATGGGTGGGCCTGGTGGTGGGTATTAAGGAGGGCACCTGTTGCATGGAATACTGCGTGTTGAACATAAACAGCGAATCTTAGAACACTGCATCAAAAACCAATGATGTATTTTATGGTGACTAACATAACACAATTAAAAAAAAAAATAAAAGAACATATACACACTCACCATGAGAAGGAAGTACCAGAAGGAAAAACCACAAAAATGTTATTGGAATTACCGGTTTCTTTCTTTTGTTTTCTACTTCTTTTTACTTGGTTCTATTTCTTTTAATTTCTGTGGAAAATTAAAGTCTACGTTATTTTTTTGAAGATTTTATTTATTTATTTGACAGAGAGAGAGATCACAAGGAGGCAGAGAGGCAGGCAGAGAGAGAGAGGGAGAAGCAGGCTCCCTGCTGAGCAGAGAGCCCAATGCAAGGCTCTATCCGAGGACCCTGAGACCATGACCTGAGCCGAAGGCAGAGAGGCCCCACCCACTGAGCCACCCAGGTGCCCCTAAAGTCTACTTTTAAAAGAAAAAAAAAAGTGGTTAAGATTTAGTTTCTTTCTTTTTTTAAAGATTTATTTATTTATTTATTTGAGAGACAGAGTGCACAAGTGGGCATGGGAAGGGGCAGAGGGAAAGAGAAAGAAACTTTAGCAGACTCTGCACTGGCTCAATCCCGGGACCCTGAGATCACAACCAGAGTAGAACCTGAGGCTGAATGTTTAACTGACTGTGCCACCCAGGGGCCCCAGATTTAGTTTTTTGCTGACAGTCTTCATCTTGGCATTAGTAGCACCACTCTCTTTAAATACTTTAGACTAAACAGTTCCCATAAGTTGAAGATGGCACAAGAAAAAAAGGCACCCTGTCCAAGCTTAGGTCCCTGTGTAACTACAGACTATCTGTGTTTGACCAATAGAATCTTCAGAGCATTTTAGCATTTTAGACCTAGAAGCGACATCACAGGTCCCATTCCCTCATTAAAAGGTAAATTTCAGGGGTGTCTGGGTGGCTCAGTGGGTTAAGTGTCTGCCTTTGGCTCATGTCATGATCTCAGTGTCCTGGGATTTAGTCCTGATGTGGGCTCCCAGCTTGGTGGGGAGTCTGCTCCTTCCTCTCCTTCTGCCCCCCACCCTTGGCTCATGCTCTCTTTCTCTCTTTTAGAATAATTAAAAAAAAAAAAAGGTAAATTTCAAGCTGCGAATCGGTCCAGCGACTCAAGATTCTCAGAGCTGGCTTAGCAGCAGAACTGTGATGAGCTTTTTTTTGGGGGGGGGGGTGCTTTCACAGGACACCAGCCTTCCAAACTGCAGTGGGCATGACTTCCCTGATCACATCAGAGCAGGTACTAATTCATCCCATCTTGTCATTTTCATCTGACAGTACTTAAATTAACTGGATGTCAGAAACATGTATCACTTCTGAAAGGACAAATTTGCAACAAAAATACAGAAGAACATTTTCATCCTGACACCTTTGCTGTTCTGCATTTTAACAGTTGCTCCTGAACTTGGTATAACTTGCAGAAGTAAAGCATGAGGACTGAGAGGGTAAAGAGAGGAATCAGTGTGTTAGGGATGAGGGTATTTCACAGCTATTTCCAAAGAATGGGCCTGCAAGTTCGTAGGATTGAACCAAATGGATATCCTAAATTCTTACTTGAATAGAGAAAGAGCGAGATTTTTCCCCTTGTGGGTTGACATATGGTGGATAGTGAGGTCTCTTTATTGTCTACGGAGAGGGTAGAAGGCTGGTAATGAAATCAGTATTAAGCAGCAGCATGGGCAGAGCTGGATAACATCAAAACTACTAGGAAAAATATTTCCACAAAAAGAAAAAAATTCACCAAAAGGAAGAATTGGGTAACTTTAAGATATTTAATGTTATTTCCTCCTCTGCCTCTCCCCCTAGCACTTCTCTTTAATCAACTCACAATTAGGAAGTGTTGGATGATGACCAAGCGTACAACCAAACTGGGCGACTCATCTACCTGTTGCGGGTTTTTTTTGGTCTTTTTTTTTTTTTTTTAACACAATCTCACACCAGGGAAGGTCTTAATGCTGCTTGTCTCAGTCACGTCATCCACACTGACAGCTTCTTAGTATGTGAAATATTTGGATCTAGCAGCCATGAGCCTCGTGTATAATCCAGATCTCATCTGTGAGGTGAAAATAGCTCAGGTGATCACACTAAAAGGACCAGGTACCTCCTCAGTCCGAATTTCACCAAATGTCTTTGAGGTGAATCAGTCACAGGCTCCACAAGCAAAAAGGAGGGGCATGGGTGGCGCATAGATGACATTGTTCAGAGATAGCCGTTGATTAGCTGGCCCTTAGCACTGGGGGTCAATCTGTCCAGGTTTAGAGGATTGCTCTGCTGGGACACCACCTGTAGAGCAGGACAATGCTTAATAAAGCTTAGAACTGCAGCCTTAAACTGGACAGAACCCAAACAGATAACCTTTGGGAAGATCCTTAACCTGAGTCCCTCAGTACCTGTAAGGAAGTCACTGTAAGATTAGAAAATGTAATTACATCTGATAAAGTGATTGCCAAGACATTGTTTGAAGAGGGGGCTTTATCAGCCCTATTGTGTGAAGGTTAATGGAGACCTGGATCTCTGGCCACTAGTCTCTCACCTCCAAAAGAAAGAAATCTGATTATATTAGAAGGTTGAGAAAGTAGCTCAAAAGTCCTTAGAGTTCCAACACTTTGGTTTATTCCATTTGGTATAAGCTAGCCATGAAATAGCACAAATCTGAACACTCCTCCCTACCTGAGCACATGCTTTCAGAGCCCTGACTTCATTATGTTCCAGTTCTGTTAGTCCGACTTTCTCCCCCAAGGAGATGGAAAGAGCTTAAAAGACAGGCACTCACTTACCTTGCATTCCCAGAGCCTAGCACAGATTTTGTTTTATGAGTCAATTCCCATACAATTGCTGACCTGAATTAAACTCGCCCAGAGAAATCTTCGGTTTTCCCACTGATGAGTATTGGAGAAGTGGGCAAGGGTTGAGTAGACCAGAGGAATCCAAGAGGACTTCCCCCTCCCTCCACTCACTGCCCCTATGGACGGGTTGACTATTTACTAAGCTCTGGGGAGAGGAGGAGGAAAGGGTGGGTGGGGGCAGAAAGAGAAGAGAAAATCCCCTAGTGAAAGGATATTGTTTACTCCATTTTTGAACTGGATAGAATTATCTAATCCAAAGCCCTCATTTCTCAGATGGGGAAACAGTGCTCGTAGGAGTCATATGGAAGGATTATAACTTACCTTATTATTTTTTACTATATCATGATGAAGGTTCCACGTGACATTCAGTCACCCCTACTACCTAAGTATTCACTGAGGCTGGTGAAGGAAATGCAGTGTTCACCTAGTTAGCACACATATTTCTATTTGTTCACAATCAGAGAGGAAAAAGGATGGCACTTTAATGAATCAGGGTATTGGCTAAAGATCTAAAGAATTGGGACCCATAAAATCTTAAAAATACATATTGTGTTAGACACTTAGAAAAGAGACATTTTAAATTAAGAAGATCATAAAATGATTTAGAACATGGCACCCAAGTCTTGTTCACCAAGTTAGGTTTGATCAGAAATCCCTTTCACAAAGATGGCGCTGAAGGTGAAGACGAAGGCCCTGCCCCTCCCAAAGCTGAAGCCAAAGCAAAGGCTTTGAAGGCCAAGAAAGCTGTGCTGAAAGGCATCCACAGTCACAGAAAAGAGAAGATCCACACATCACCTACCTTCTTACAGCCCAAGACACTGTGTCTCTGAAGCCACCCCACATATCCTTGAGAGAATGTCCCAGGAGAAACAAGCTTGACCACTCTGCCATCGTCAAGTTCCCCCTGACCACCCAGTCAACCATAAAGAAAATAGAAGACAACAGCACACTTGTGTTCATTGTGGATGTCAAGGCCAACAAGCACCAGATCAAATAGGCTGTGAAAAAGCCCTATTGAGGTGGCCAAGGTCAATACCCTGATCAGGCATGATGGAGAGAAGACATATGTTTGACTGGCTCCTGACTATGATGGTTTGGATGTGGACAGTAAATTGGGATCACCTAACAGAGAAACTGAGTCCAGCCAGCTAAATCTAAATATAAATTTTTTCACAAAAAAAAAAAAAATCAGATTTGACCAAATAGTTCTAGTGGGAGAAATACGTATTATGGTTTGTACTTCATCTCCCTTTGCCTATTTCCACCTTTTCCACAGAGCTGAATCCTAATGGGCTCCCACTAGATCTGAGTAGGTATATCAGTAGGTCTTCCAACACCCCAACCCCCACAGAGGAAAGGAAGAAAGACAACTTTAGCAAATATGCAAAGCAGTTTTCAACTCTCAACTAGTCAGTGTATAAAAGGAGGGGTTGCTAAGGAGAGGTCCACCTGTTACTAATAGATCCTGGAGAAGAGTGCCATGAGCGTAATCTCACGGACCAAGTTCAAGGACCATCCCTAAATGTTTGTTATCAACACAAAATACAAATAACTTACTTGTATATAGCACTTTCAACTGCACTAGACCTCTTTGCTCCTCAACAATATCCTGGTGAGGATAATAGGATAGCTACACCTTCATATTATAGATGGAGGAAGGGGTACAACAGAGAGGTTGAGCAGTCAGTCCATTGGTCACCCAAAAAGGGGGAGTGTCAGGGCTGGGATGATTTTCTTCCAATTACACTTCACAGGCTCCCCGACCTGGTACAGAAACACATTTCTGCAACTCATCCCTTTTCAAAGGAATCAGCCCAGGAGACCCCAAGACCCAAGACTCTTCTTTCTGTGAAGCCTCAAGTCCAACAGGCATTCTAATCTTGGGTCTTGTACCAAGGTCAGTCCATAGCAAGATCCTCTGACTCGGGTAGGGAGGAAAGAGCAGAGGGCACAACCACAGAACACACTGGCAATGACACCATTTCCCTTCTTGGAAATATCTGGGTTTTCATTACTTTGCTTCTCTGTGGAAACCATCAACAACCAACGTAAAACCTCCCTCCCCATAAAAAGGCACATCCTTCTCCATCTGGAAGTTGAGATATGAAGTAGATGATTTCCAAGATCCCAGTGCCGATTAACCATTCCCAGGCGGCTGGTTCTCCTGTCCTTGTGCAGTCAGTGGCAATACAAAGATGTCATGTGACCCAGAAATGCGTCTGCAGTGAGAGCAGTTGGTAGCCATACAATGTTGTTTTAGTCCTGGGATTTTAAAATCCACTTAGCATTAACACTCCTTCCAGGCTTCTTTAAAGCAAAACACTTCCTTGCAATATAAGTTGGTCTTTAAATTCCTTTTTAAATGAAAATACTAAATCATCCACTAATTAGCATAAAACTCGTCAAAGCATCTTCCGTCTGTGTGAAACATTCTTAATAATTTCAAAGGTGGCTCTGTAGATAAGCCATGGGCCCTAGGTTGGCAATTCCAGGCATAGTTTTTCCCATGTCATCTCTCCAGAAATATATGCTATAGTCTTTACACTTAATAAAAGTCAGAGCAAGGTCGAAAGATTTTTAACGCCCTCAAGTCAGATCCAGGGGCTTGTAAACCATCCTTACTTACACGCCAGCAGGGGAGGCAGCCCAGGCAGGGAGAGCAGTCCCGTCCTCAGGGTTACAGTCCTGGAGACTGAAAATGAAGGGAAAACTGGGATTTAACCAGCTTGTCTTTGCATTTACCACAATGGGACATTGTTAGGCCTGGGCTCCATGAAACAATAGACTTCGATAGGACATAATACCCATTTAGGACAGGTTTACATCCTACCTCTTCAAGCACGCCGAGCTCCTTTTCAATTTGCTCTTGCTACACACAGTGTATGTGCAACAGATTATTTGTCCTAACTGTCTTCCTGTTCTCCCTCCCCCATGTCTTTCCTTCAGTGATAGACTTCATTAAGTGCAGGGTGATTTTTGTCTCCCGAAATGCTAGGTGATTTTCCATGAGACTCCACTGCTGAGACACACAGCATTGCTTTCCCTGGTCATTTAAATGAGATGGGTGCTTGCATAAGTGGCTGGTCTGTCTGAATGTGCTTATACCCCAATTTCTCCAAGTATGAAATCAGCTCCCAGATCAAATTCTTGGCCACATTAGATGAAGAATCTGTCATTTGTTAACAAAGGGCCATTTTCATTTTTAAGGGAGAATGCATTACAAATATAAAACATCAAAGCCTTCATAATTTTTCCAAAGAATATAATCTATGAAGAGAAAAATGCACAAGAATAAAACTGTGCTCATAAAGAGACTTGTTGGGGTGCCTGCGTGGCTCAGTGGGTTAAAGCCTCTGCCTTGGGCTCAGGTCATGATCCCAGGGTCCTGGGATTGAGCCCCGCATCGGGCTCTCTGCTTAGCAGGGAGCCTGCTTCCCCTCTCTCTCTGTCTGCCTGCTTCTCTGCCTACTTGTGATCTCTCTCTCTGTCAAATAAATAAATAAATAAAATCTTAAAAAAAATAAAGAGACTTGTTGTAGCATAAACTTGAATATAATGTTCATATCCGATGTTATAAAACTTCCATATGGTGGTCAATTCTGGAGCTACTTTATGGGATAATGTGAGAACTCTACTGGTAAATGAATAATGTCACATAGGAAAGTAGAGTGTGAATAGTTTATTACGTGACAGAAACTAGGAGAAACGTATCTGCATGTAGACAAAGACTGCAAGGTAATAGCTAACAACAAAAACAGTTGTGGTAAGAAGGGGAATTCTGACCCTTTTTTAAAATCACGTTTTTCTTTAAATTCTAGTTAGTTAACATACAGTGTTATATTAGTCTCAAGTGTACAATACAGTGATTCTACACTTCTATACAACAGCTGGTGTTCACAACAAGTGCCCTCCTTAATCCCCATCACCAATGTCACCCAACCACCCCCACCACCAGTTTGTTCTCTCTAGTTAAGAGTTTGTTTCTTGATTTCTCTCTCTCTCTCTTTTTCCCCTTTTCTCATTTGCTTTGTTTATTAAAGAGAATTATGACTCTTTAAAAATCTTTATTTTTAGCCTTTTAAATCATTTTATGAAACAAAACATTCCATGAGGATAGGGCAATTCCTGTGAGAATGACAATTTGTTCTTTGCATCTGGAATATAGTTTATTATACAGGCATCCTTTGCCTTGTACTGCAAGTTGACTTGGAAATAATCACCAAGAATTTCTGGAAAGCATAGCGAGGGGCCCTGGAACTAGGATTACCATTCGTCTTCCTAGGAAGTTGTTATAAAGGGTAAAGGAGAAAATTAACAGGTCAGTCCATTGTCTCCTACCCAGTGAGTATTAGATACTCATTTTAGAGGGGGGTGGGGCCAGATGTTAATTAAATTACAAGGTCACTTGGTGAGGAAATAAATAGGCTAAGAGTTCGAGCCTGACTCTAGGCTCTGGAGGCCATATTCTTCTCCTTATATCACCATGCTGTCCAAAATATGTTTGCTAAGAGCATATCTTCTGATTTCCCAAATGGAACACAACTCCATTAGACCAGAGAGGAACATTTCACTGCTAGGGCAGTGCCAGGATGGGTAATAATCAAGGGTGCTTCTAGTGCTTCTTTTTATATATTTAAATACATTTCATATACTCTTATTTGATCTCTGCAACATAGTTATCTCCATTTACAATGGAAACTGAGGCAGAGAGAAGTTAGTCACTTGTGCTAGATTACACAGCTTGTAAGCCGCAGAACCAAGATTTGAATGTCTGGCCCCTGAATAGTGTAGGTGCTAAAAAAACACCCACTAAATACATTTTCTTGGGGCTCCTGGGTGGCTCACTTGATGGGGTGACTGTCTTCGGCTCAGGTCATGATCCCAGGGTCCTCGGATCAAGCCCTGCTTTTGGCTTCTTGCTCAGCAGGGAGTCTTCTTCTCCCTCACCCTCTGCCTGCTGCTCCCCTTGTCGATGCTCTCCTGTACTCTCTCTCAGTCAAACAAATAAATAAAACCTTAAAAAACCAACCAACCAAACAAAACAAAACAAAATACATTTTCTGCTATTCTTGGATCTAAGGCAAACCAGAAGAGAAAGATATAATCAAGAAACATAAAAAAAAGAGAAAAAAATGATGTCCTTAGTTTTTTTTAACTCTAGTTCACCAAAGAAGGTGTTAAAGGGCGGATTCTCTGAGGGAAGTGCCTGACTTATCAGGGAGATAAGCTAATTGTGGCTTTCCTCGTGATTGAAGCTTACCTACCCCCCAGCTCTCCCAGTAACTACTAGAAAGGCAAGGTTCCCTTCCTCCATCTCCTCCCTGCGAAAACCAATTCCCTTATTTCCATCCTCTTGGAGATATTATGGCTTTAATGGTCTGTTTTGCTCTTAAATGAAAAGAACTGGTTGTCTGTGGTGGAGAATGGCATGCCTTTTGCCTGAGACCCACAGTTGGAATAGATTTTATATACAAGCCAGGATATAGAATACACACGCGCACATGTGCACACACACACACACACACACACACACACACGCTCTCATGAAACATAATTTATTCTTATCCACTCCAATATGTGTTTGATTAAAAGAAGTCTGATTAAAATAATTCTGATCACAACTCTCTAAATTGACTGCAGAACCACAGATTGGAAAACTCTGGGTAGGAATCCTAACCTCAGCTTCTCCCAGAGAGTTTTGGAACTACGCCCTCAAAACGTGCATCTCTAGAATATCCTCCATGCTGTCATAATCTTCTGGCTGTATCCAGTTGGTCAAGGTGGGTTCAACTCTGCCATGCTCAACCGTAACAAACATCTTCTCAATGAGGCTTGAAAACTTGGAAAGGCTGGCTGAGAAGCTTCGTCAGGGCAGAGGATACTTCTTTTTTTCCTTCCTGTTTTCTTTCCATCAAATGCCTGATGAATTAAGAGCTAGCCTTTGAGCTGGTTATATATAGGGTATGAGGATCCTGGTGAAACTTTTTGCTGTTCATAGGTACAAACTTATGTTCAGGGAAATGGGGAAGGAAGGAGAGTGTGTGAAAACATGAGCCCACACTTGATGTTAGCTGCACACTCATTTCTCTTAGCCTCCTGCAAGGAAGGAAGCTGGAAGCATTCTCCTTGGGTGGAAATGAGAAGCCTTCACTACATTAACTAGGGCTTTTACATCCCATAAGGGTGCAGATTGTCTCTCATTTGCCTTGTCACTAGGGAGTACGTGCTCACTAAGGAAGGAGTCTTACATTGTAGAAATACACGAAACATTTGTTAAATAATAAGTTGATTTGTTGACCATGCAGATAGAAGTGCAAATAGTATTGCATTATCAACACTGGTTAGCAATATGGAAGGCTTTTCTATCCAAGCCATAAGCATTAGGAGAATTTCAGAACAGGAGGTCCTTTAGATCAATTGGTCCCAGATGTGTGGTAGATCTGAGGAAGCCCAGGTTCAGGGAGTAAGCTCTCCAAGGTCCTGTAGTGGGGAGACTGGGGGTTCGTTCACCTTGCCAATGCTTTCTGTACTCCCTGAATTTTCTTCTTCTCCTGATTCTGCACTTTATCCCCCTAAGGATACAACATTGTAACATGAAGAGTCCCAGATTCTCTTTAAAATATACTGTTACATTGTTCTAGCTATTTTTGAGAAAAGAAGGAAAGGAGAGGTGTGAAATTTGAGTAGGGGTCACATACTTGTAACAGTATTAAGTTAACAATATACACAGTATGAAGCTTTCCAAGCTCCTACCTTTTAGGTAGAATCAATCATGTTTACTTCTGTGCTGTTATTGGACAGAAATTTCAACTCTGTGGTTCACTGTTTGATTTTTTTTTTTTTTTTTAGTTTAGCTTTTATTTATTTATGTTTGCGTGTGCATGAGGAGAGTGAGCAAGTGCACGAGTGCGAGGTAGGGGCAGAGGGAGAAGCAGACCTCCCGATGAGCGAGTAGCCCCCTGCGAGACTTGATCCCAGGACCCTGGGATCACAACCTGAGTCAAAGGCACATGCTTAATTGACTGAGCCACCCAGTTGTCTGCCACCGTTTGGTTTTAAAATGAGACATGTAGAAGGCATACCAATAGGGCCAGAAACAGTATTTGGAGTAAACAATATTTGGAGTATTTATTTGGAATAAGTAATTCCAGAAAACTCAAATATATATTCATTCATTCACTCATTACCCAAATAGGTCAGGGAGTGGAAACATGAAATGAAAAAACGATACATTTCTTACTGAGAGCACAATAGGTAAATAGGCGATTACAACATTGATAATAATGGTCATGATGGAGGTATGGGTACCAACAAAGCATTGTGGGATTTCATGGAGGGGTAGATAACAAATTCTGTCCAGGAAAGTCATAGGAAGATTCAAAAAAAGGCAACATTTAAACTTTGACATAATTATACAGAAAATCCATAAGACTCTACAAAATAACTGTTAGAACTAAGAAGTAAATTTAAAGTTGTAGGATATAAAGTCAATATGAAAAATTTATTCTTTTTAAATTTTTTAAAAGATTTTATGTATTTATTTGAGAGAGAGGAAGAGAGCACAAGTGAGGGGGAGGGGCAGAGGGACAAGTAGATTGCCTGTTGAGCAGGGAGCCTGACCCTGGGCTCTATTCTGGGACCCTGGGATCATGATCTGAGCTGAAGACAGACACTTCACAGACTGAGGCACACAGGCACCCCTGAGAAATGTATTTCTATATACTGACAGTAACAAAAATAAAACAATAAAATTAAATTATACTCTTTACTCCATACTAAGACCTAAATGAGCATTGCAGAGAGACACTAATGAGGACATAAATGAGTGGAAGGATAACCATATTTTTGACCAGAAGACTCATTTTTCTTAAAAAAGATATTATCTCCAAATTGATTTATTGATTCAGTGAAATCTAACCAAAATCCACCAGGATCTTTAGTTTTCTTATTTTTTAGTGTTAGTTTTAATTTTTTGATAGTCATACGTCTGCCTTTATTGTGAGCAGCAGGTGCGACATCTCCAACAACAGTTAAAAAATTAATTTAAGGGGGCGCCTGGGTGGCTCGGTGGGTTAAAGCCGCTGCCTTCGGCTCAGGTCATGATCCCAGCGTCCTGGGATCACGCCCCACTTCGGGCTCTCTGCTCAGCGGGGAGCCTGCTTCCTCCCCTCTCTCTCTGCCTGCCTCTCTGCCTACTTGTGATCTGTCTGTCAAATAAATAAATAAAATCTTAAAACAAATTAATTTAAGAGTTGCCTGGGTGGCTCAGTCTGTTAAGCATCTGCCTTTCACTTCGGTCATGATCTCAGGATCCTGGGATAGAGCCCTGTGTCACACTCCTTGCTTGGCAGGGAGTCTGCCTTTCCCTCTCCCTTGGCCCCTCCCCCTGCTTGTGTTCTCTCTATCTCAAATAAGTAAAAAGAATTTCTAAAAAGAGTCATTTAAAAAAGCAGGGGTTCGGTGAAGCCACCCATTTGGAACTCTTGGCACCTCATCTATAAATGCCAATCTAGAGCAGCAGGAAGAGGGTTCCAAAGCCCAAGAAGAACAAGGTCACCAAGATCAGGGGGTCTTTGTAGATATCCCAGGTGTACCTGGTGGAGGTAACCTCATAAGCAAAGGACCAGGTGGTGAAGCACATGCTAGTGGCCAACTGCACCGTGGTCAGATGTGGGAAGACAGCTGGCTTTCCTGGGCCAGTGGATCTGCTCATAGCCTCAAGCTCCATTTTGTGGGGCACAGGGTAATCCTCCACTCTGCCATCAGAATAGCACATTGGCAGGAGCTTCTTTTAATTTAATTTATCTTTTTTTTAGAAATTGATAAGATGATTGTAAAAATGTTTATGAAAATGCAAATGATTTATGATAGTCTTGAAAAAAGAACAGAAGATGTAAAGCTATAGTAATTAAGACAGTATAGCATGGGTGTAAACAGAACAAATAGATCAATGGAAAAGAATAATAACTTATAAAATCTTCTGCTCATCAAAACACATTGCTAAGAAAATGTAAAGAGAAACTGCATCTGAGAAAAATTTTGCAGGGAAAATATTTGCAGGACTTGATTTAGAATTTGTAACCTTGTAGATCAACGATATGACGAATGACCCAATTGAAAAATGGGCAAAAGACTTGAACGAATATGTCACACAAAAATATATACACATAGCCAATAGGCTCAGGAAAAGGTGCCAAACATCACTAGTCATCAGGGAAATGCAAATAAAAAAACCACAATGAGGTATATCTTACACTTATTAAGAGTGAAAATACCAAATGTTGATAAGGATGTAAAGCAACCAGACCTCCCCTATATTGCTGGAGAGGGTGTAAGGTGGTGTGCTACCATGGAAAACTACTTGGCAGTTCTTTACAAGGTTAAACAAACACATAGCTGAGGACCCAGCCATTCCTAAGAACTACAAAGACTATGCCCACAAAAAGACTTGTAGAAAAATGTTCATAGACACTTCATTCATAATAGCCTCAAGACAGAAACAACCCGGGGCACCTGGGTGGCTCAGTAGGTTAAGCCTCTGCCTTCAGTTCAGGTCATGATCTCGGGGTCCTGGGATCGAGCCCCACATCAGGCTCTCTGCTCAGCAGGGATCCTGCTTCCCCTTCTCTATCTGCCTGCTGCTCTGCCTACTTGTGATCTCTCTGTCAAATAAATAAATAAAGTCTTTAAAAAAAAAAAAAGACAGAAACAACCCAAGTGGCCATTAACAAGAATGGAATAAACAAATAGTAGTTTACTCATACAGTGGAATACTAGACAGCAGGGCAAAGTGATAAACACAACACGGGTGAATCTCATAAATATTATACTGAACTAAAGAAGCCAGATACAAAAATAGTACATATTGTCTTATTTCATTTATGGAAAGTTCAAGAAGAGATTAAAAAAACTAATCAAAAGAGATTGTTACCAGAAGAGTGGTTGCAGAGGGAACTTTCTGCATTGGTGAGGAATGATCCATGTCTTAATTTGGGTGTTGGTTATACACTGTGTATATTTGCAAACCTCATCAAACTGTACAGTTAAATCTGTTCATTTTATTGTACATAAAATAAAAGCAAATTGGGTTCTTGAGTAGAGATTTTCATATTCAGATGGAAGAAGAGGTGGAAGGGACAATTATTAAAGACTGATAAATGTGATTGACACTTTATTTTCTGGACATGATGAAAAATTTTGTGTTGTTATATCATGTGACTTATAGAATTGAAAAGAAAGGGGTAAAGGAAGGCAAAGTAGTAGCATGGAACCAGATCATACTCCTTCACCAGTAAGGAGAAGGGTAATCTGATCATAAAGTCTTAAAGATTTGTGGGGTAGGGTGAATGGCCTGAAGCAGAGGTTGGCAAGCTTCTTTCATAAAGGACCAGAGAGTAAATATTTTAGGCTTTGGGTGTTAAGTACTCTCTCTTGTACCTACTCCATTCTGCATCGTAGTGTGAAAGTAGCCATAGGCAATGCCTAAGAGGATGAGTGGCTGGCTGTTCTAGCACAACTTTGTTTATGGACACTGAAACTTTGGTTTCATAGAATTTTCATGCATCACAAAATATTACTCTATTTTTTTTAACCATTAGAAAATGTAGGGACCTTTCTTAGATTGTGGATCATCACTGTCATTGTTATCATATTAGAAAATGGTTCTTTGAGAATTTACCACAAGCCAGAAGCTAGCTGCCCCATCACCCACCACGTAGTGACAATGCCCATGATCTCCATTTCATAAATGAGGTACTGATGCCTACAGAGGTGATGGAATGGCCTCCAGCACAGTGTTGGTGACAGAGCTGAACATGGACCCACACACCTGTTTACAGTTAGTGCTTAGGTCCTGTGGGCCATCAGGCCTCCTATAATGCTGATATAAGGCACAATTGATCAGGAATATGTTTAATGTCATGGATCTATATATGCCTAGTCACACATATTTGGAAATAAAAAGCTAAAATAAGTAAAAATATGAAGAAAATGGACAAAATCCTAATTATTTTGAGAAACCAACATCTGTCTGTCTGTTCTTTTTTTCTTTTCTTTTCTTTTTTTAAATTAATCTTTCTTTTCTTTTTTTTTATTTAGGAAGTTCTATCTGATATGACAAATCTCTGTTTGATGCTCATCTTCAGAACTGTCCTAGCTATGCCTGGCCCTTTAATTTTCCAAGTAAATTTTTAGAACTATGTTGAATCCCTTTAAAATGTGTTAGAGTTTTGGCTGTAATCACATTGAATTTGTAGATGAATTTGAGGGAAGTTGAAACTTTATACTCTACTCATCCATATTTTGTGAAGTAGAACCCTAATATCTGTAGGTTTTGATGTTACTTTGAAGGCAATCTTCTATTCTTTTATATTTCTTTTGTAATTATTGTTACTGTATTCAACTGCTATCTCTTTCTTTTCTCCTTTTGTTTTCTTTCTTCTTTTCTCTCTCTCTCTCTTTCTTTCTTTCTCTTATTTCCGGTTAGTTAACATACAGTGTCAAATTAATTTCAGGTGTTCAACAATTCTATACAATACTGAGTGCTCATTATAAGTGTACTCTTAATCCCCTTTACCTATTTGTCCCCTTCCCCTCCCCTTTGGTAACTATCTGTTGTCTATGGTTAAGAGTCCATGTTTTTGTTTGTTTCTGTTTTTTTCCATTGTTTCCTTTGTTTTGTTTTTAAAATTCCACATATGAGCAAAATCATATGGTATTTGTCTTTTCCTGACTTATTTTACATAGCTACTGTCTTGCTCCATTACCAACATATTTCTTACTAGGTAAATTAGTTAAACAAGCAAGACTACAGATGTCTAGATTATCATAATTAACGTGCTTGGTCTGACAGACAGATATGGAACTCTTTTTACTCCCAAAGTGGAAATCACGCAGGCCACAATCAATAAATGAATGTAGTAAAGTTAGAAATGAGCAATAAAAGCAAATGAGGAGACAGAAAGAAAAACCAAGGTGTTGGGAAATTTAACAATATAAAATTAAACATAAGGTAAATTTAACAAAATTATTCCTGGGTTAAGGAAAACATCAGAATTGCAATTTAAAAACTTTGCAAATGAGAGGCGCCTGGGTGGGTGATGGGCCATACAACTCTTGTTTTCAGCTTGAGTCATGATCTCAAGCCCTGGTCAACCTTGCTCAGCTGGAGAGTCTGCTGGAGATTCCCCCTCCCTCCCCCTGTCCCTCCCACCTCAAATAAATAAATAAATAAATCTTTAAAAACAAACAAAAACTTTGCAAAATAACAAGTGCTTTACATATTCAAATCCACACTAAGCAGCTCTCAGAGGTACCTTTAAAAGAAGAAACTTGGCCCTCCCCCCACCCACAACATCATGTGAAAAGATGGACATGGAGATGGCAGTGATGTGTGTATGAGCCAAGGAACACAAAGGATTGCCTGCAAGCACTGGGGGCCAGATAGAGAAGTAGAACAGATTCTTCCTCAGACTTTCTTCAGGGCTCTTCTATAGCCATAGGTGGGTCCTGTGGGAAACACAAGGGGCAGCAGGTGTTTGTCTTGATCCCAAATAAGGCAGCCACCTCCCCAATGCCAGATCTGCAGATCTTGACCAGAGATCAGAGGAATTTGGAAGGGTTGGGAAGGAACTCCTTGGAGAAGTTCTAAGGGGTTCCAAGGAACACCTCGATTTTGGACTCTAGTCTCAGGAATTGTGAGAGAATAAATTTCTGTTGTTTAAGGCACCAGGTTTGTAGTAGTTATGCCAGTCCTAGCAAACATACTATGTGGAATTTTATATTACATTTTATGTTATATACATTTGAAATCCTGATGAGGTGGGTGATCACCTGGGAAATGTAAAACCCTCATAAAAAGGCAAAAGACAAAAACAAAACCAAAAAAAAACCAACCTTGAAATTGTGATCCACAATCAGCCCACCAAAAAGTTGGAGACTGTACAGTTTTATCCAAAGAATCTACCTAATCTTCAGAAAAGTAGATATCCCCATGTTACATACAGTATTCAGTGCATAGAGAAAGTGGGATGCTTATAAAATATTTCTAGAAGGTTAACATATCCTGCTAATAAAGACAGAGAAGAGGGGTGTGCAAAAATAAACCAGTAGGAATATCTTATTTATGCACCTAATTAGTAAATCTCTTAAAAAAAAAAAAACCACCAACAATAAATCCAACCAAGCAATGGGTTAATAAAATAATAAGCTATGGCCAAGCCGAGTGCACAAGGCTGAGGCAATGCAAAGGAATCTAGTTAACCTGGTTTAAAGAAAAAAGTCCTGATTCTGTCAACAGGTGCTGAAAAAGCATTTGACAAAATTCAACATGCACTCCTGGTGGAAACAAACAGCAAACAGCAACAAAGTCAGGAGACCTGAGTGACCTGGACAAAGAGCATCTGCCAAAGAATTATTAAGGTAAAGACAGGAAAACAAAAAGGATGCCCACTGTCAGAGCTACAATTCAGTATTTGTTCTGGAGTTTCTGGATAATACACTAAGATGAGGGAAAGAAATGAGATGCAAGGATTGTTTTGTTTTGTTTTGTTTTTTAAAGATCTCCATTATGAGACCAACAGAACTAGTAAGAGTTCCATAAGACAGGTGGACTCCAGATCCACATTCTGTCTTTGCTCTATAGCAACAATGGCCAATAGAAAGCATCACTGGAAAGTTCCATTAATAATAGCTGCAAACTCGGGGCCCCTGAGGGGCTCAGTTAGTTAAGTGTCTGCTTTCAGCTCAGGTCCAGATCCCAGGGTCCTGGAATCCAGCCTTGCGTCAGGTTCCCTGCTCAGCCAGGAGCCTGCTTCTCCCTCTACTCCCCACCCTCCCCCTTGAGGTAGCACTGCTACCTCTCTCTCTCTCTCTCAAATAAACAAATAAAATTAAAAAAAAAATGGCCACAAACTCATCAAGCAGCTCAGAATAAAGCCAACAGGTGCCTCAGTTTGTGTGAAGAATGAATACAACTTCTCTGGTGGAAGGAAAAGAAGACTTAAACATGTGGAGAGAAACACCGTGACACGTGTCTGGCCTGAAGCAGTACCTTCCACCACCCTCAGCATATCATCTCTTTGAGAGGGAAGAACACAACATATTTGAAATTAGACTTTTTCTGGAAGCGGTAGTAGTTGACATTTATTCAATGCCCACTATGTGCCAAAATTTTTACAATTTTATTTCAGTTAAACTCTCTTAAGCCTCAGTTTTCTTGTCTGTAATACAGAGATAATTGTGACTTAAAGGGGCAAATACATTAAAACAACAATAAAGGTACAAACTTCCCAGTTATGAACTAGAGTAAGTCATGGGAGGAAAAGTACAGCATAGGGAATATAGTCTGTAATAGCATCGTAACTTCGTATGGTGACAGATGATAACTACACTTATCATGGTGAGCATTGCGTAATGTATAGAATCGTTGAACCACTATGCTGTACACCTAAAACTAATATGATATTGTATGACAACTGTACTTCAATTGTATTCAATAAATAAATCAATTAATTAGGGACAACAACAACTCTTTATAGAGTCTTTCATATAGTAAAAGCTCAAGAAAATGACAGGAAAAAAACCCCATGTTATTTAACAAATAAGCTATTTACTTCTTATGGTAACATTGTAAAGAAAGATTTTTTAAAATTTAAATTCAATCAATTAACATATAGTGTATTCTTAGTTTCCGAGGTAGAGGTCAGTAATTCATCAGTCTTATATAATACCCAGTGCTCATTACATCACTTGCCCTCCTTCATGTCCATCACCCTGTTACTGCATCCCTCCCACCCCCCTCCCCAAGAAGAAATTTTTATACTTGAGGAAATCGAGTCAACTATGTAGTTCATGTTTGAAGATTGTTCCCTCTGTGGTTTAAACTGGATCTTGTCCCTACACACCATGCAGTCATTCAGGGTGTGTGCTGATTGGTTTGTAAGCAGATCCAATGGAGAGGAGAAAAGGATGCTGGCGGAAGGAAGAACATATAGTCTGAAATCTGTTTTTTACTTTTTAAAAAAGATTTTACTTATCTATTTAAGAGAGAGAGAGAGCACAATTTGGGGAGAACAGAGGGAGAGGGAGAAGCAGACTCCCCACTGACCAAGGAGCGAGATGTAGTACTCAACCCCAGGACCCTGAGATCATGACCCGAGCCGAAGGCAGATGCTTAACCGGCTGAGCCACCCAGGTGCCACTGAAACAGATTTCAGTTTGAGTATGGCAGCAGCTCAGCAGAAGCACCGCCTGTAACAACCCTCGACTTTCCTCCCTCTGCCATAGACCTGTGATAATCACTGGCAGAAGTTCATTGAATTGTCCTGCAGATTTAGTCTGTCTTCTGCAAGGCTGGTAAAACGAATGAACCTTGCACTCCAGATGTCCCTCACGGAACCTGCGGTTTTGTAGTTGAGAATCCGGTTCCTTCCTAAAGTCTCCCCCGCTTTGGGAGCTTGCCCACTGTTCTTAGCGCTGGCTGAATGGGCCAGACCCGTCTTTTCTGCACTGAGGGGCTAATCTGTAGGTTTTTTTTTTTGTTGTTTTCCAGCCTCAGATGGCTTTTCTTTGTTGCCTTGTCAGGGTTCTTATTTTATAATGCCTGGAGCAATTTTTAAAATCTTTTGTTTATATTCTCTATTGTACCCCACGCTCCAGGTGGAGTCTTTGTTTGTGAACAGGTGCTGGCCAGCGGGCTCCCTACAACTCTAGGGCTCTCTGAGGCAGGTGACCAGACCGCCCAGGTTGTCTGAGATGTGAAGTCTGACAACCCAGCCACCGCACTTTTGGGCCAGGAGGGAAGGAGGCCTTACCCCACGGGCCTCCCCACAGATAGCAAATACATGTGGCTTTGGCAAAGCAAGTAGAAGTGCTCCCACCTCACCTGGCATGAAAAGACACTCAAGGGAGACACAATATTCCAGTGATGGAGAGCATGGGACAGCACATGAAGCTCTAAGTCAGATGTTGGTAGATGAATTCTTATTGGAACACAGCCACGCTCATTCAGGTGGTATAGCCTGTGACTGCTTTCCTGTTAGAATGATGGAGGGGAGCAGTTTCAACAGACAGTTCCTGGCCCACAAAGACTAGGATATTTACCCCTCTGGCCTTTGACTATAAGGGTTTGCAGACCAGTGCTCTAGAGACCTAATTTGGAACCCTTTCGTTGGCACTCAGCAATCAGAAATCCTCCTAAAGCAAAGGTGAGGCACAGCCCCAGCAGGGACCAGGCCTCAGGGGACATTTGGTGACCAGTGTCCCTGTTGTTTGTCCCTATTCATGCAAGGATGGACAGTGTCTACACCTTAAAATTTTTTATAAATTTTTAATTATTTTATTTTTATTTTTTTTAATTAAGTAGGCTCCACGCCCAATGTGGAGCTTGAACTCACGACCCTGAGATTAAGAGTCACATGTTCTGCCAACTGAGCCAGCCAGGTGCTCCACCTTAAAATTTTTAAAAATTGAAATAACATATACATAACATAAAATTTACCATTTCAACCATTTTCTTAAAGATTTAATTAACTTATTTATTTTTAGAGAGAAAGAGAGCATGAGCTGGGGAGGGGTAGAGGGAGAGGAAGAGAGAATCTGGAGCAGACTCTGTGTTGAACATGGAGCCCTGAGATCATGACCTGAGCCAAAACCAAGAACTGGATGCTCAACTAACTGAGCCACCTAGCACCCCCTCCCTTTTAACCATTTTTAAGTTCAATAGCATTACATGTACTCACATTTCTGGACAATCAGTCCATCCCCAGAACTTCTTCATCATCTCAAACCGAATGTCTAAGCCTTTAACCATTTCTCCTATCTTGACATTTTCAACAGTTAAGAGCCCATTTCTCTCATTCATCATGACAACTCATGAGTCACTAGTGTCAGCAAAGAATATCCATTTTTGATAGCCTGCTAAAGAGCAAATCCTCTGTGTCAACGGCATCTGTGTGGCAGAAAGCAGAGGGAGCTGCCTCTTTGGTGTGTCCAGCTAACCAACTGCTCCCAGAGCGTATATTCTTGAGAGCATGTGGCCGGATTCAAGCTGAAATCAGCTGGCACTCACACGCCTGCACACTGATAATACTGAAGCAATTTAAAGTAAATCACTATAACCCACATCAAGCATGGTTTTGGAGGCTTAGCAGGTGCTCCGTAAATATTTCCTGGGCAGAAAATAAGGAAAAGAATGAATGAATCTATTCTGAAAGCAAGAGTAAAGAAATTGTCTTTCAGATTTAGGCTTTCATTGGCCACATTCTCAAGAATCTCACACTTCCATTTTGTGGTTCTCTTTCAGGAACAGGGTTGTTTTAATAATTCTTCCAACATTGATAAGAACAGTTGTTTTGAACTGGGCATTGTCAAGGGGTGTCCCAAAGTCCTGCTTTTCCAGCCTTCACATGTTGTGTCCCTGCACATCTCTCCTTCCCACCCCAGCTTCCTTGACCTGGGCATGTTCAGATTTCCACTAGAGCTGCCTCGTGAAGGGGGATGGAGTTCTATCCTGATTAAAAATGTGGGAGACTTCTCAGGTTCTCCTGCACAGGTATGCCACTGAGAAATTGTCAGGATTTGCACTCCAGTGGAATTTAAGATGGGCCTGACCAGTTCCTCTCTCTCCCATTCCCTTCTCCCAAATCTGGTCAGAGGCCCACTATAGGGGCGGCAGAATTGGGTGTGTGTTTTCACACTGTGGGGGAATATGGGAGTGTGGATTTAGAGGTGAGGATTGGAAATAGGAACCACCTTGATTTCCACCCTAGGGAACCAGTGGCTGGAAGAAGCCTTAAAAACAACCAGAAGGGCACTACCACTGGGCAGATAGAGACTGAGGCCAGGAAGACTAAGTGGCATGGGGAGGCAGGCCAAAGTGGCCGATCACATATGTCCTAGAGGCAGAGCCCTGACAAACCTCATTTCTACATCCTCAACTAGAATGTTGAATTTCTTTTGCTTGGGTTGACTGTTGTTAAAAAAAAGGGTGGTGGGGGGGTGTTCCTGGGTGGCTCAGTCATTAAGTGTCTGCCTTTGGCTCAGGTCATGATCCCCAGGTCCTGGGATTGAGCCCCACATGAGGCTCCTGCTCGGTGGGAAGCCTGCTTCTCCCTCTGCCTGCCACTCCCCCTGCTTCTGCTCCCTCTCTTGCTGTGTCTCTCTGTCAAATAAATAAATAAAATCTTAAAAAAAAAAAAAAGACCCAGGTGGAATGTAGCTCCTACCACAGATATTATTTATTTATTTATTTATTTTAAGAAATGGTTATCAATTATTTAATTCTTGATAGAGGAATGGAAATAAATCTCAAAACCAAATATTGTTCAGTCACTTGAGGAAACTATAGAATAAAGACCCAACAGTTTTGGCTAATGAAAAAACAAGATGTATCCACCTCTCCCCACTTGGCTGACCCTGGCCTGTGTTGTACAGTTCTGCAGACAGCTCTTAGCACAGGTCAATGGAGTGAGGTAAAGCTGAAAAATGATGAGCTCTAGAGAGTATTCAAGCGTGTTTGCTGACTGTATTGCATTTGTGTTTGCTTACTGCCATCTTTCTGTGTTTTGACGTAATTCCAATCTATACATCCCTGTAAAAGGCAATCGATTTCCAGGCAAAAGTCTTTAACACCAACCAACTAGAGTCAATCCATTCTCTGTCACATCTGCAATTGAAGATCAATCCAAGATGGCACAAAGCCCCCAGAAGCAAGAGGTGCTGCTCCGCAAAGGGACTGTGTACCTCCCTTGATGGTACTAAGTGAATGAGCTTTCATGCTGGTAAAGGTGAAGAGACCAGAAACATCATGCCACAGGGATACGATGTTTGTTTGTTTTGTAAGATTTTATTCTTTATTTGACAGAGAGAGAGCAGGAGAGCACAGGCAGGGGGAGTAGCAGGCAGAGGGAGAGGGAGAAGCAGGCTCCTGCTGAGTACAGAGCCTGATGAGATGCTGGATCCCAGGACCCTGACGATTGATCTCAGGATCCTGGGATCAAGCAAAGATAGACGCTTAACTAACTGAACCACCCAGGTGCCCCAGGATATAATGTCTGAAATGAAAGGGGGAGCAGATCCCATTGGAGCATGCACACTAAATGCAGCAGAATTGAAGAGAAAGTGTCACATACGAAGCCCATTATAATAAGAGGGAAATATGAAATCAAGGTTATCAAAGCAACCCAGCTGCCCATTGGGGCCCATGGAGCCAATGGAGAAGCCACCCTCCAGGTGGTGCTCATTCTGCCAATTCTCCAGATTGAGGCCCAAGCCCGTGAAGCAGATGAGCCCTCAGCATCACAGGTGACAAACTCAGGCCACACGGCAAGACAGAGGCAGCAGTGTTTGATCACCCCTGCTTCTCAGTCAACAGTGAAGCACCAGAGATCTCCACCTTCCCAATCAGTTACCACAAACTGGCCAGGTGGAGGGGTTGTGATGCCCCAGGGTTGGCACGCAGTGGCCATCCAAGATGTATACCTTGAGGGAGCTGTCGTAGCTGCCAGTCACACTAGGGAGCCCATGGCAGTGCATGGCCACTGAGAGAGGAATGAGATTGGCCAGATCAGCCCCAAGGATGCTCAGCACAAAACAATCAGGCCGCTAGGGCTGCTGTGGATCTCCTTCAAAAAGCCTTTCTGAGTGAAGACTTGTATATAGTAGTTGCCTCGGTCAGCAACCAGCTTCTCACCTTGACTGGTCACACAGAGACTGACTGAGGATTGAACATGCCTGGAACGCTGCCTTAGTCCCCATCTTTCTGAGAAGGAGGCACTGTGGGATACTGGCAGCAGTCTCCAAACCCAGTACTGAGCAGGTGAGGGCCCAGGGCTGGCCACCACTTCCTCGGGACTCGTCCATCTCTCTAAGTGTAACTGAGTTGGAGGTGGCAGAGGTTGCAGGCTCCAAAGCCTAGGAATCCTCCATGTTGACTGTCTGGAGCTTTTTTTTTTATTTTTTTTTAAGATTTTTTTATTTATTTGACAGAGAGAGAGAGAGAGCACAAGTAGGCGGAGTAGCAGGCAGAGGGAGAGAGGGAGAAACAGGCGCCCACTGAGCAGGGACTTGACTCAGGGCTCGATCCCAGAACCCTGGGATCATGACCTGAGCCCAAGGTAGACGCTTAACAGACTGAGCCACCCAGACACCCCTTTCAAGGGCTTTTTAACAGCCTGCCTGATTGGGGGGGTGGGAGGGGCACATAGCCAACCTGAGGAAGCTTCACGGTCTGTAGAGGAAGCTCCCAAGGCAGGCTGGCGGTGAGCTCTGGGTCCTCCTCATCAGCTCTCTCCTCCAGTAGCCCTCCATCTGCCTGCTTGATCTTGGCCAGGAAGTGGTCACAGCGAGACACAGCCTGCACCTCTGCCATGGTAAGCAGGTAAGTCTGCTCCTCTACCACTTGACTATTGGATTTCTCAACCTCAGCCTAAGAGCCTGTGAAGAACGTTCGAGAGCGAGTCAGCTCTTCCTGGACCCAGTGCTCCTCTGGTCTTATTCCTGGAGAACTGCCTTATGCCTTGCCTGAAGGTCCTGGGAGACCCCTTCCAAGGCCACCTCCCTCCCCTGCAGCTCCCCCCTAAACTCCTGCCGACTTCTCTCCAAAGTCCTGACACCGCCCCTCAGCTGCATTTTGGGCAGGGAGTGGCCAGTGGCCAGAGGGTGGGGGTCCACCTCCGGGCCAGGCTCGCACAACACCACAGCACAGCTCCCACAGCCACCGCCCACGAGACCCGCGCAGGAGCAGCCCCACAGCCTTACAGACCCGACTGTGTCAACGATCTTCAGCACTTTCAGGCTGTCTGTCAGCAAGGTGAGGCTGGTTATACGGGTAGGGTTGCTGCACAAGGCACAGCGGCCACCACTACTGGCCAGGAGCTTCTCCAGGCACTGCCGGGAGATGGTATGGCCACCGTGCGGGCATTTGGGCCGCTGCTCCTCTGTGAAAGACTCCTCGCAGATCGGGCGCTTCAGCGCTTCCCCGACAGCGTCCAGGTTCAGGTGAGAAGCTGCTGCTGCTGCTGCTGCAGTGGTCACTGCGCTTCCCTTGAGGGATCCGCTAACACAACCCAGAGCTGAAGAGTTTGGTGTTCATGCTCCAGAGGGTCAAATCCTGCTGACCACCTGTGGCTCCCACGTGTCCACTGCCACCTTCTACCACAGACGTTTGAATAAAGATATTAGGAGTTGGAAGGGACTGGGGACGTCTATGGGAATGGGCTGATCTGGGGACAGTGATAGGAAAATAATAGTGACAGGGACATGATATATAAACACAGATAAGCAAATAGCCCCACTGCCTTCGATATTCAGTGCCTGACCTCCTGCCCTTCCTTCCCTGACAGGGGCCTTGCAAGTTGGGGGGCAGTACCCTCTGTCTTTAACTTTAGCCCTCCTTGTGCAATAATTCGTTGCATAGGCATGGGTTCATATATTCCTGTCTTACTGATCCAAAATCCGGGAGTAAGAGGGAAATATTTTTTTAAAAAATTAATTTTGACATGAATTAACTTAAAACTTGCCTTGTCTTCAAAGTTTGACCCTTCCGGGCTATAGCTGGTTCCTGGGTTTGCTTGCATTGATGGGCACAGACCCTGGGTCATTTAGGCTAATGTGATCATCTGCCTCTTCATGCCCAGGTAATCATCTCAGTTTTCCCTCCCTTTGACTTGAGTTGGGGAGGGCTGGGAGAGAGAGGAAGGGAGAGGGAGAGAGAATGAATGTGTGACTGGAGCTGAGTTATCTTGGCATCTCTCTTTAAAAGGAGTTGAAGACTAACATTAACTTCTGACAGGGAAGTATTCATAATAATTTAGAGTATTAAATTATAGCTAATTATAACTTTTTTGTTTGTTTCTGAAAGCTAGAAATAAGCCAACAAGACGTTGGGCCAAGTTTGTATTATACTTGTCTCTTGGGCAGTCAGTGTTACAGATTAGTGAGGTAAACCAACTAGGTCAGCTGATCTTCTTTTTAATTTTTCCTTTTTTAAAAAGTAAAAGCTGGAGAAAGGAACTGTGACCTCTGAGGCTGTTTAGATTCTGTGCAGTTTTCTGGAAAACATCTTCATTGTTCAGGGTGAGAGGTTGAAGGTTTATTTTTATGCATCTCTGTTTTTAGCTGCAGATCAACATTGCTGGCTCACGGTGGAAGCCCCTTTGTATGAAACATCCCTTATTGCTTCTGTCCCTTGAGCATAGCATGTGCCAAATTATCATTCCTAATAGGCTGGTTGATCTTCTGGAGAGAGGAAACATCTTGATAACTCCCTGAGATATGTTATGTCAGAGAAAGTGTGTCATGGATCCTTGACAGCTCACACAAGGGCATCATTAGGGATGGAATGCCAGGTGCCAGGCCTTCCAGCTCACCTGCTCAGGGACTGTTACCCATCACATCTCATTACCCAACTGTGTACACTTGGCTGCCATTTTCTCAAAGACACTTACGCAGTGGTATTTGGTAACGACGTCAATTCTTTTCCTGTCTGACCTAGAAGATTACAGTGACTCAATGTTGGCTGGTCAACCTTAAAGATTAAATCGAGGACATTGGCTTAATGATTTTAACAGCTAGTGTAAAGGATTTCCCAAGTGTGAGAATCATAAAATAAAATAGGGTTGGGAATTTTATTCAATCTTAAAGAGAAAGTAAGTAACAGAGCTCAAGGTTTATTTTATGATTGTATTCCTTTAAAAAATAAGCTTCACATTTTAAAAGAATTAAACAGGAATAAGATATAAGAGTCCAATGGATAATCAGCCTACCCTAAACTTATAAAATGCCCTACTGTGTGAATGGATATCTGATTGTATGTTGGAAACTATGCAAGAATCACTATTATCCTATGATTATGATAATTATATTCTTAGTTGAATTCCTTTGGGTAAAACTTTTATTTGCTCTAGTTCAGTGTCTCTCAGACGTTCATATGCATAAGAATCTCCTGGGGAGTTGTTTATAATGCAGATTCCTGGGCCTTATCCTGAGATCTCAGTAGATATGGAGTGGTCTCCAAGAATTTAAGTAAGCACTCTTGCTGATTCCAGTGCAAGAGTTGAGATGGAGACTTTTTAGACAACACTTAACCACCCTCTGGATGCTGATAGAAAATTGAGTAAAAAAAAGGATTAATTAATTGCCAATGGCAAGTAAGCTTTATGAGTATACTGCCCTGAAAAAAAGATGCTCTTGAACTCTTTTACTCCATCTAGTATTCTAGAGAGACATACAGCTTGAAAAGAAAAGAATAGAGCCCTGGCATAAGATTTTTCTGTAGAGCTTGGTATATGGTTTAGAAATATTTAGAAATACGTCCTATAAAAAAAAATCCTACCTGGAATATGCTGGGAACACGTCTATGATACAAGCCCTAGGATTCTGCATCCCAGCTTGAATGTATCTGGTGTAGAGAACTTCATTGGTTAGCCCACAGTCTTTGTTATCCTGCCTGAAAATGGTGGGGCAGGAGCATTGGTGTTGGGGATATGGTCCTGCTCAGGTAGGACTGGGGAAATGTCTGGGCAAGCTGGCTGCTGGGCTCTGAGTCACCTCATGGAACTCTGTGTGGGTGCTGGGTTGCTGCACTCATGTAAAAGAGAAGGAGAAAGATGATTGTTAGCAAACTCCATTTTTCACCAAAAAATCTTATCATTTCTCTTTGAGGAGAATCAGGCCAAATGATCTTACTTTTAAAATGCTGAGTATAGACTTTATGGATGGAGAGAAAGGCAAAAAAAAAAAAAAATGTCAACAATATAAATGCTTCTTTTCTATTGGAATTTATTTTTCCTGCCGCTGTTTTGGAAGGCAACAATCATTTCAAACTTCTTGGAAAAGTGGGGATGCTATATAAGATGACTGATTCCATCCTCAGTGTCTTCTGAGTCCTAAATCAATTGCCTACTTGAGGTGGACACCTCACAGAAACCGTAAGCACAATGTGCTCAAAAGTAGGTGTACTATTAAAATCCCAGTGACATCTTTTGCAGAAATAGAAAAAAAATTCTAAAATTCATATGGAATCTCAGGGGATCCTGAATACCTAAAGTAATTTTTGAAAAAGGAGAACAAAGTTGGGAGACTAATACTTTCTGACTTCAAAAACAGAGTACAAAATCAAGGTACAGTATAGTACAATATGGTATAGCATGGCATAAAGCCACATAGAACAATGGAATAGAATAGACAGACAGAAATAAACCCTTGCATATATGCTCAAATGATCTTTGAGAAGGGTGCCAAGATCATTCAATGGGAGAAGGGCAGACTCTTCAACAAATAGTGTTGGGAAAGAAATAGTGTTGGGATATCCATTTGTGGAAAAAAATGCAGCTGGATCATTTTCTTACATTATAATAAAAAATTAACTCAAAATAGATTAAAGACCTAAATGTAAGACCCCAAACTATAAAACTCCTAGAAGAAAACGGGGGAAAATCTTGATGACGTCGGATTTGGCAATGATTTCTTAGATATGACATTGAAAGTACAGGCAACAAAAGCAAAGAATAGACAAATAGGACTATGCCAAACTTACTTTTGTGTGTCAAAGGACACTATTAGCAGAGTGTAAGACTGCCTATGGAATGGAAGGAAGTAATTGTGTTTTGTAGTCTTTCATGAGATGGTCAGCCAGGTTCAACCAAAAAGGGACAAGGAGAGGGCAGGAAAATAAGAGAAAATAAGCATGCCTCTTGTCTAGAGACAAGAGGCATGCTTTGCCATGCAAGGCTGCATGGGGGAAGTGTCAAGGGAGCCAACTCAACCTAGCAGATGAGGGGGCTGAGGGACACTAATGCCTTTACTGGGGAGTCAAGATGGAGTACACAAACAAAAGGCATGAAGGGATTTCATTGGTGCATTTGAAAGTCATTAGGTCACAGTTAGGGGAGGACAAGAAAGTAACTCATGGCAGGGACCAGCCTTATCACAGTGGTGCAACTGGTCACCTGGGCAAAGTCTTCACAGCCTGTTTGTGAGGTTGTTGAGGCAGCAAGAAAGTATGAAGTTGAAAAGTTTACAGTACAATTTGGAAATCATTTATCTGATAAAGGGTTAATATCCAGGACATATAAAGAACTCTTACAACTCAGCAACCAAAAAAATCAAATAACCCGTCAAAAAATGGCCAAAGAACTTGAATAGATATTTCTCCAAAGAATATACAAGTGGCCAAAAGACAAATAAAATGTTACTCAATATCACTAATCATTAGAGAAATGCAAATAAAAACTATGAGGAGATATCACCCTGCACTGATTAGGATGACTTCTATTAAAAAAGAAACAAACAGAAAATAACAAACATTGGAAAGGATGCAGATAAATTGGAACCTTTATGTGCTATTGGTGACATTGTAAAATGGTGCCACCACTATGGAAAACAGGATGACTGTTCCTCAAAAGATTAAAAAAAAAAAGAACTACCATTTGATTCAGCAATCTTATTTCTGGGTGTATATCCAAAATAATAGAAAATATGGTCAGGAAGAGATATTTTCACACCCATGTTCATAACAGCATTATTCACAATAACTGAGAGGTGGAAGCAACCCAAATGTCCTTTGGTGGATGAATGGATAAACAAAATGTGATACATACATACAATGGAACGTTATTCAATCTTAACAAGGAAGGAAATTCTGTCACATGCTCCAACATGGATGAAACTTGAGAACATTATGCTAAGCGAAATAAGTTGGTTGTAAGAAGAAAAATACAGCATAATTCTATGTATATGAGAAACATAGAATAGTCAAATTGATAGAGAAAGCAAGTAGAATAGTGGCTGCCAGTTAATGAAGGAAGGGGGAAATGGGAAGTTATTTTTTAATGTGTACAGAGTTTCAGTTTTGCAAGATGAAAAAGTTCTGGTGATGGATGGTGATGGTTGCACAACAAGGTGAACATACTTAGTACTACTGAGCTGTACACTTAAAATATTAAAATGTTAAAAAAATCCCCATAACTAGGTGTATCATTGTGACCTCTTTCTTCTCTGTACCATGAGGATTATTTGTTGTAAGTCACCAAACTAACTAAATGATGTAAGCAGAAAAGGAATGGATTACACACACACTGTTTAACTGATTTGACTTTTTCCCTATCTTAGCATGTCTGGTATCAGAAACCATCTCACAATGTCACATCTGATATTCATTTGTAGTGGGTGAAGTAGATGCTGCCCAGATCTTCCCTTCGAGTCTATCTTCTTGGAGTGGTGATAGAGGACAGCTCTCAGCTGGGTGTCCTTTTCTGTGATTTCCCTGCTGTTGGGAGGATCTCCCTCACCCAAGGCTACACTCCACATTCAGTGACTAGTCTACACGGGAGTTCAGAGTTCTGGCTCCCTTCATGAAAGACAACTCATGCTGAGTTCCCTAACTCTGTTGCAGCTTAACTTCTCCCAATCCTGGGTCCTGCTGTCCTCATTTGTTTGCTATATTTTTCTGAGAGCCTTCCTCAATCAACCTTCTATACTCAGATCTTCTTGGAGGTTTTTTTCAAGAGAACCTGGCCTGACGGCTTGTCACCTTTTGATTGAGAATCTCTTTTTCTTTCTTAATGTTCCATGAAATAACAGTGTGACTGAACATTAATGGTGCCTTAGATTCTATAAAGTAAACTAGGAATTAAACAAGTTAAAGAGTGGAGGAGGTAGAGAAACAAACTGGTGGAGACTAGAACTCAAAAGGCCTTGTACACCACCATTCTATTGAGCTTAGACCTTGCCTTGAAGGAAAGTAACATAAGCAAATTTGGTTTTTGGAGAGATCTGCCTGGTTTGAGGGGTGAGTAGTAGATGGGAAAAGATCAAGGTTTGGAGCAGAGGAAACAGAACAGGGGTGTTGTTATAGTTTACAGTAGGGAATAGTGGTGGTAAGTGATGCTAAGGAGTGGGTGGATGCAAGTCTTTCTAGAAGTGGAATTTACCAGATTGGGTGACCATTATGGCTAGGCAGATCTCTGGAAAGAAAAGACCCTGGCTTGGATACCACATTTCAATAAGCCTAAGATGTGATTGCAGGGTATACCATGATTTTATGTGCCACTGACAAAGAAAAAAATGTTCCCAATCAAACTATGGCCTGTTCTGGAAGGCAGCTATGCTCACCACTATACCACCAACGCCGACTATGGCCTGTTCTGGATTTGAAGACACATCCCAATCACAAATATGTCAGAAATTGTGTTTATGAGAATAGTGTAAGATATCTGTTCTAGAACGTTTTCTTGCATTCCTAAGATTATGTTAGATACTCCTCTGAGTGTTTTCTAGCAATTGCTGTGCTTAGTCTTGTTATAGGCATCCTGTTATCCTGATAGTGCTATTTTAAGCTTCATGGACAAACATCCATGTGCCTGGCTCAGCTGGATAAAAATCTGACCAGATCTCTTATGTTGTTTGTTGTCTCTTGTCCAGTTGGTGGTGGGCTCCTTGGCAGAGCACCATTGCTTCCCCAGTAGCTGGTGCATCACCTGACATACTGAGCACTATAAATGTTTGTTGTGAGGATGAATGAACACATTGAAGGACTCTTCTCTTGTAGTTGAGGTCCAGTAACTCACACTGGTCCAGATGCTTAGAACTTTATGCTTCAATGGCACCTGGGTGGCTCAGTGGGTTAAGCCTCTGCCTTTGGCTCAGGTCGTGATCTCGGGGTCCTGGGATCGAGCCCCACATCGGGCTTTCTGCTCAGCAGGGAGCCTGCTTTCCCCTTTCTCTCTGCCTGCCTCTCTGCCTACTTGTGATCTCTCTCTCTGTGTATCAGATGAATAAATAAAAATCTTAAAAAAAAAAAAAAAGAACTTTATGCTTCAGTGATTTTAAGAGAGCATGCCTCAAGATTTTTTGCTCCCTCTGACCTTTTTGAGCTTAACTCCTGGATCAATCTGCCCAAACCACTGCTATAATTTTACCAGGGTCAAAATCTTTTAGGGGGCATCCTTGTCACCCCCTAAGACAAGTCCTGTGTTTACTGACTCTTACCTGTCTAGTTCTGGCTCATCTTTCTAAACTCACTTTTTAAAAGATTTTATTTATTTATTTGAGAGAGAGCACGAGAGAGAGAGGATGAGCAGGCCGAGGGGGAGGAAGAAGCAGGCTCCCTGCTCAGAAGGAGCCTAATGGAAGACTTGATCCCAGGACCCTGGGATCATGACCTGAGCTGAAGGCAGACGCTTAACCTACTGAGCCAGCCAGGTGCTCCTCTAAACTCACTTCTTCTTCTTCTTCTTCTTTTTTTTTTTTTTTTTAAAGATTTTATTTATTTATTTGACAGAGACACAGCAAGAGAGGGAACACGAGCAGGAGGAGTGGGGGGGGTGGGGGGAGTGGGGGAGGGAGAAGCAGGCTTCCCGCCGAGCAGGGAGCCTGATATGGGGCTCGATCCCAGGACGCTGGGATCATGACCTGAGCTGAAGGCAGAGGCTTAACCCACTGAGCCACCCAGGCGCCCCTAAACTCACTTCTGGTAACTTCTCTCCATCATTATTTGCTCAGAATTCTTTGAGTCATTCTTGATTTCATCTTTGCTTGGCTATCATCTCAGACTTGAATATTTACTTGTTTTCTCTCACCAGATCATAACCACACACTAATACCCACTGTAGATCCCAGTTTATCCTGAAGATTTCTTTACAAATTTATGTCTTACCTCCTGTAACAGTTGTAACTTGTGCCATCTAACTTAGTATGTCTCTTTTATTATGCTTTAATCATTCATGTCTCATCTCCTTAATCATATGGGAAATTCTTCATGGGTGAGAATTTTCTAACATCTTTATATACTTTTGCCCAAACACCGCATATGGCAGTTAGAAAATATTTGGAAATTGGGGCACCTGGATGGCTCAGTGGGTTAAAGCCTCTGCTTTCGGCTCAGGTCATGATCCCAGGGTCCTGGGATTGAGCCCTCCATTGGGCTCTCTGCTCAGCAGGGAGTCTGCTTCCTCCTCTCTCTCTGCTTGCCTCTCTGCCTACTTGTAATCTCTGTCTGTCAAATAAATACATAAAATCCTTTAAAAAAAAAGTTTAAAAAAAAGTAAAAAAAAAAAAAGAATCCTGCTTGGGATTTTTTTGAAAAAAAAAAAAAAAAATTGGAAATAGCCTGGTGAACAAAAGAGTGGATGGCAATCTCCTGGGAGGGAAGGGAAGTGTTCCTGAGACATTCTAAGTGAGATAATATAGAAGAAACAGGCAAGGTAGTAAATTAAACATCATCTATTGATTTTAATTTTCATATAAATAAATATCTACATAGCTTTAAAATGGTACCTGGAGCATTATATTGAAAAATAGTCGTCCCGGTTTTACTCCCCAGGGACAACTTCTTTCAACTCTTCCAGATGTATATATATATATTTTTAATTAGAAACTCCAAATTTCTAAATAACATGCTACTAGGTTATTTTTTCATGAACCAGTTTTCTGCATAGGTTTCTATTGTAGTAGGATCCCATGTTCCCTTTTTTCTTGTTGATTCCCTTGTTTACTGAAGCACCCCATACAGTAGCAATCTGAGAAGGTATATATCAGAACTGTCTCTCTCTCGCTCTCTTTCTCTCTTTTATTAAGACTATTTTTTTGAGCTGTTTTAAGTTTACAGCAAAACTGAGGGGAAAGGACTGAGATTTCTTGTATTCCCCTGCCCCCACACATGCACAGCCTCTCCATTATCCATCTCTATCACTAGAATGGTAAATTTGTTGCAGCTGATGAGCCCACACTGACCCATCATAATTACCCAGTCTGCAGTCTGTTATATTAGAGTTTATTTTTGGTGTTATAAATTCTGTGGATTTGGACAAATATCGTATAGAGCACTTTCACTGTCCGAAAAATTCTCTGTGCTCTACCTATTCATCCCTTCCCATCCACCCCCAAACCTCTAGTAACAGTGATCTTTTTTACTGTCCTCATAATTTTGCCTTTTTAAGGATGTGATATAGTTGGAATCATACAGTATGTACCTTTTTCAGACTGGCTTATTTTACTTAGTAATGTGCACTTAAGCTTCTTCCATGTCTTTTCATGACTTAATAGTTAATTTCTTTACGGTGCTGAATACTATTCCACTGTCTGGATGTATCACCATTTATTTATTCATTCACTTATGGAAGGACATCTTGGTTGCTGCCATGTTGTGGCAATTATGAATAGAGCTGCTACAAATATCTGCATTCATGGACAGACGTTTTCATCCCCTTTGGGAAAATATCAAGGAATATGATTGCTGGATCATATGCAAAAAGTATGTTTAGTTTTGTAAGAAATTGCCAAACTGCCAGATTTTTTAATAAGAAATCTTCCAAAGTGACTGTATTATTTTGCATTCCCACCAACAATGAATGAGAATCCCCATTGTTCTACATCCTCATCAGTGTTCTGAATTTTAGTCATTCCAATAGGTTGTGTGTGGCATCCCATTTAGTTTGAATTTCTCTAATAGCATATGACGTGAAGCACCTTTTCTTTGCTTATTTGCCATCTTCTTTGGTGAGGTGTCTATTTGGATCTTTGGCCCATTTTTAAAAACCTACTTTTTTTGTTGTTGAGTTTTAAGAGTTACTTGTGTGTTTTGAGTAATAGTTCTTTATCACATGTATCTTTTGCAAATATTTTCTCCCAGTCTCTGAGTTGTCTCTTTATCTCTTGACATTGTCTTTGGCACAGCATAAGTTTATAATTTGAATGAAACCCAGCTTATCCATTTTTTCCTTCATGGATTGCACCTTTGGTCTTTTATCTGAAGAGCCATCATCAGACTTAAAGTCATCTAGGTTTTCTGAGAGCTCTATTTTTTTGGTCTTTTCATGTCTGTAAAGGTTTTTATTCTGTCTTCATACTTTACTTATAATTTGACTGGGTGTAGAGTTCCTTTGGAATTTTGAAGTCATGTAACACCCAGCTTTGTAGTTGAGAATCTGATGACATTTGAATGCTTTTTCCTTGGATTGTTACCTGCTTTACCTCTCTATCTTCCCTTTACATGTAAGGAACAACATTTTCAATGATATGCCTTTGCATGAATTTAAAAAATTAATTGTGGTGGGTATGTGTTGGGCCCTTTCAAGCCACTAAATCATTGGAGAAATTATTCTGGCATTATTTTTTTGATTACCCCCCTTTCTCTGTTTTTTGTTTTTTTCCCAGAGTACTACTTATCAGATGTTATAATGTCTGAATTGATCCACTAATTATCTTATTTATTTCCTACTTTCTATATATTTACATTCTCATTCTACTTTCTGGATATTTATTGGATTTTAACTTCCAATATTCCATTGGATTTTTAAAATTTCAGTTCTGATATTGTGCCATCCATGATCTCTTCTTTAATATTTTAAAATATATATCATCTTCCTAATATATAATCTTGGGGCACCTGGATGGCTCAGTTGATTGCATGTCTGACTCTTGGTTTTGGTTTGGGTCATAATCTTAGACTTGTGGGATTGAGCCTCACATCCATCTGGCTCCACGCTCAGCAGGGAGTCTGCTTCCCTTCTCCCTCTGCCCCTCACTGCTCATGTACTTTATCTCTCTGGAATAAATAAATAAATCTTTAAAAAATATATATGTATATGTATATATTCTCTTCTTTCTTTGAGGTAATTACGACTTCTATTCTGTGCATTTTCTTTGCTTCTTTTCTATTCTCTTCTCTCTCTTCTGTTTGTTTCAGTCTTGGTGATAAATATTTTCCCTTGGCCCCACGAATCTATACTCAAAGTCACTCAGATTCATCCATCTGCTTTTTGTCAAGGAAGCTGTATCAACAACAGACTCCTGTGCCCTTTGGATTCTGTGTGGGCTGGGCCTGTGGGAAAGCTGGACAGAAGAGAATGAATTTGGGGTCTTGGCTCCCACAGACAACCCACCGCCAAGATTCTCCTACCAAAAGCCACAGTTCTGGGTGATTAGACTCTCCATACAACTACATTCTCCAGATTTTGGCAACTCCTCCTTCCTACTTACTCACCCTGAGCCTTGTTTATTTTTGCCAACTGTCCCTTCATTAAGTTATCCTTAAATTTCCAGATTTGGGTGTGCCATCTGTTTTCTTTTAGATTTCCAACTGCTATTGTCATTTTTGTATACAACGATTTCTTCAAAGGCATGGTGATCTTCAGCTGTCCCTTCATAGCTAAGAGCTGGTGGGAAGTCCTGTCATATTGTAGGGGCTTGTTGCCTGATGAGCCTCACTATAAAGAAATAGGGGACAATCATTTCTTTCTTTCTTTCTTTCTTTCTTTCTTTCTTTCTTTCTTTCTTTCTTTCTTTCCTTTTTTAAGGTTTTATTTATTTATTTGACAGAGCTCTCTCTGTCACAAGCAGGGAGAGTGGGAGAGGGAGAGCAGGCTTCCTGCTGAACAGGAAGCCCAATCCGGGGCTTGATCCCACAACCCTGGAATCATGACCTGAGCCGAAGGCAGACATTTAATGACTGAGCCACCCAGGCTCCCTGGGGACAATAATTTCCTTGGTGTACTCCCAAATGTCACCATCTGGATATATTTTCTCTTGGACTTTCATCAGAGAATAATAATACTCTAATCTCTCATTGATGAAGGAATGGTGGGAGAGGTGGCCCTAAGCATGGATAAGAGGAGAAACAGCAGAGGGCTAGAACACAAAGGCCCACAGGTGGACCTGCACGAGACACGCCATGTGGGAATATCTTCTTCCAGCCTGTTCCTGGCTCTGGTCTTGGAGGGGAGGATGGGGAGGAGCTACCCCTGCTGTGGGATAATGTGAGGCAGACTTAGGGTCTGGGTCTTCTGTGTCCAGAATTTCACAGTTTCCTGTTTTGAACAGCACCATCTCCTTGCCTTCTGTGAGAAGTTCCCTGGGATGAACTGGCCTGCTAAGTCGGTTACCTTCTCCCACATCGTATCTGCACAATTTTCTGACATTTCTTGTCTGAAATTTCTTGTCTCCTCTTCGTTCTTTTTATAATTTTGGGTATATGTATTTTCTCTCCTGTCATTGTGGCAGGATTTTAGAAAAGGGAAGATGGGCACCGAGGTGGCT
Source organism: Martes martes (assembly GCF_963455335.1). Classification (NCBI taxonomy): domain Eukaryota; kingdom Metazoa; phylum Chordata; class Mammalia; order Carnivora; family Mustelidae; genus Martes; species Martes martes. The sequence continues at coordinate 76,785,132 of NC_137891.1, read as the reverse complement.
CAGTTGGTGAAGCAACTGTCTTCGGCTCATGTCATGTTTCCAGGGTGCTGGGATTAAGCCCTACATCTGCTCCTTGTTCAGCAGGGAGCCTGCTTCTCCCTCTCCCTCTACCAGCTACTCTGCCTGCTTGTGCGCTCTCTCTCTCTCTCTGTGTCAAATGAATAAATAAAAATTCTTAAAAAAATAAAAAAGAAAAAAAGAAAAAATTGGTTTTCTTCAAAATTTAAAAAAGAGAAGAAATGAATTTTTATAAAAGCCATTGATTTGGAAAACAACAACAACAGCAACAACTTTGTAAGCAAAAGCAAGAGGCAGTATGGTTCAAAAATAGATCCAGTTCTGTGACTTTATTTCCTTCCCTGTAAAAAGGAGAGGAGTGTAAGATTAAAAAAAAAATTATTTCTTTATTTTGGGGAGAGAGAGAGAGTGTGTGTGTGCATGTGCCTGTGAGAGAGTGTGCAGCGTGTGGAGGGGCAGAGGGAGAAGGAGAGACAGAATCTCAAGCAGGCTCCCTGCTGAGTGCAGAGCCCAACGTGCAGCTCCATCCCATAACTCTGAGATCATGACTTGAGCAGAAATTAAGAGTTGGACGCTCAACTGACTGAGTCACCTAGGCACCCCAGACAGCACCTTCTTTACAGAAAGTTAAACTAGTTACTATTACAGAGTGCTTAAAACAGTATACGGTACATAGTAAGCACTACTTATAAAAAACAGCACAACACATTTGACTTCAAAATATTCTGTTAATAGAACATTTGTGAACAATAAGACCCTGGTGCAGGGTTTTGAGACTCCTTTACACAGTCCCTGGGAAGCTGGTTCTACCAGGAGCTGGGGTTGTACCAATCCAGAGACAGATCATTTGGGGTCACAGCTGGGTGGAACAGGACGAGGAAGGTGGGCAGATAAATTCTGCTGCCCTTTCACGGAACAGGCATGAAGAAGAGGCTGAGGCAAGCCTGCAGGAGAGGGAAGGGGAGAAATGGGCTCCCCAGGTGCTCTTATACTTTTGGGTGATGCTCAGGCTGGAAGTTGCAACTTGGACAACATTGTGACCTGGAAGGACAGGAACCTGCCCAGAATGCTCTGGTAGAACTCATCAAAAGACCACCTGTCGGAACAGGAAGTAACTATGCACTTGCAAGACCTACTGCTTAAAGCAGTGTTGTTGAAAACATAGAAAGGATTTGAGAAAATAAATCAGTACATGTTTAGGCTGTGCTGAGCATCAGAAATAAGTGTGAGATGTTTTAAAGAATAAAAGACAAGATCAACTTTGTTTGATTTCAGATGCTCAGAGCAACAGGTGAATATTGTGAACATGGCCTGGTTTAATTGTGAAAATACTGCCTCTCTAATGATCTTACTGATTCATCCAAGAAATATTAACTGAGCACCATATCCATGAAAGACAGTGTGACAATGTTACAAGGAAAGATCCAGCTGTCCTTTTCTCTAAGGGGTTTTCATCTAAAGGAGACATTAGCATAAGTCCCTGAGTCAAGGTAGCATATGATGTGTAGTAAAGTTCATTGATGTGATAGAATTTAGTGGAAGAAGAAATAACTATAAACTGAGCTGATCAGTAAGAATGTGGGACCAATGGGATAAGACCTGCGGTTTTGTCCTCTCTGCTTTGAGTCCTGGCCACTGACTCACCCTCCTGTCAAGCTATGTGTCCAAAGCAGCACTGAAACACATGTGTTCCTGCAAGTCACCCCATGTCTGCCTCCAGACCTTACAGCAGCTGATCCTTTTTCTTGCAGTGCTCTTCCTCCAGTGGCCAGGGTCAGGGAGCTCCCCAACCAATGAAGTCTCAGCTTTGATGCCAACTTCTCTGGGGACCCCTCTGACCACCTGTGACTTGAGAAGGGACATTGTCCCCCTTTGTATAATAATTTAATATATGCCAGCCAAACAAAGTATTCATATCTTTATTGAATTCAGTTAAAACCGACCTGCATGGTATACTGTGTAACATTCATTATATACACAGGACTTAGGCAGTGAAAGATAATTCTAGATGTGCTGATTACCCAACTATTAGTAAACTATGAATAGTGCCAGTGATGTCCAACATAGATTAACAGTCTGTCTCCTAAATGTAAGGGCCTTTTGTTTGTTTGGTTTTTTGTTTTTGTTTTTGTGTTTTTTACATATTCCTCTAGCACCCCTGCTTATCAATTGCATTACTTAGCACACTGTATTATAATTGGACATCTAAACACTGGATCTCTTGTTAGATAGTGGGCTCTTTGTGGTAGGTCTCTTTGACAGACAGTTGTCATTCCAGCACTGGTACCTGACACAGATTCATGTTGAGGGCATACTAGGCAAGGAGAACAACAAAAGGAAAATGTGTGTGGATGTGTGTGCATGTGTGTGTGCGCACACATGTGTGTGGCAAGGCAGGTTCAGCTTTGTACCTGGGGGGAGCAACCAGTAAGCTGGCATGGGTTCCCAGGGGCAGACAGTGGACAGTGGGTAGGGAAAGCAAGTCCCAGCTTGTGGATGAAGGTGGTAGTCTATGGTTTGAAAATTCCTCTTTGCCTCGATCCGTGGTTTGAGAACCAGTAGCAGCGACATCACCAGGCAGTTTGTCACAGGCTCCACCCGGGCCCCACTGGATCACAGTGGCCTTTTCCCAAGCTCCTCAGGGGACTTGCTTGAACCTTCAAGTGTAAGAAGCATGCCCCACCAACTTTACTGGTAATCATGTCCAACCGCTACTTACTTCAACACTCCTAATACTTTTATTATATTGAATTTTCCATTCCTCTTGCAAATTGTTGAAAAAGAGAAAAGATTGAAAAAAAAAACCCAAGAAAATAATTTCCTTTCAGAGAGCAAAGATTGTTTTTCTTTATCAAAAAATTTTTAGATTTATTTATTTGAGGGGAGTAGAGAGAGAGACCCCACAGAGGGAGAGGGAGAAGAGGCTCTCTGCCAAGCACAGAGCCCGATGTGGAACACTACCCCAGGACACTGGGATCATGACCTGAGCGGAAGGCAGACACTTAATGACTGAGCCACCCAGGTGCCCCAAGACTGTTCTTCTTTATCAAAACTTGTTTAGGGGCACCTGGGTGGCTCAGTTGGTAAGTGTCTGGCTTTGGCTCGGATTATGATCCCAGGGTCCTTGGATTGAGCCCCACATTGGGCTCTCTGTTCAGTGGGAGGACTGCTTCTCCCTCTCTGCTTGTGTTCCCTCTCTTGCTGTGTCTCTCTCTGTCACATAAATAAATTCTTAAAAAAACTTTTTTAGATTTATTTATTGGAGGGGGGGTAGAGAGAGAGACCACACAGAGGGAGAGGAAGAAGAGTTCTCTGCCAAGCAAGGAGCCTGAAGTAGAACACTTTCTTCCTCTGGCAGAGCAGAGCCAGACTAAATGAGTTCGTATAACATTTTAAATCTGATTTAAGGAAATCAATGCCTGATTATGAGCTTGTGGAGGGTGGGACTGGATTGTTGTAGTCAAGCCAGAGCTCAGGAATCTAGCACTGCTCCTGTCCTGGCACACACAGATGCTCAGTAACTGATGTAGTCAGTTTATACATTAAATTAATTTATTTATTATTAATTTTAGGAAAATATTTATTTATTTACTTTAGAGAGAGGAAGAGAGCAAGAGCAGGAAGAGCAGAGGGACAGGGAGAGAGAATCTGAAGCAGACTCCATGCTGAGTGTGGAGCTCCACAGGGGGCTCGATCTCATGACTCTGAGATCATGACCTGAGCTGAAACCAAAAGTCAGACGATTAACCAACTGTGCCACCCAGGTGTCCCTGATGTTATCAATTTTTTGGCTTATTTTTTTATTATGCCCCTACTAGGTAATGTGGGCTAGGGTTATAATGACCTATGGGATAAGGTGCCTGTTCTTAAAGCTCTTAGAGACAGAGGTAGGGACAGTTATGTAGAATAAATTTTTCTTTTTTAAATTTGGGAGCCTTGCTGGACCCATATACAGAAGTCAGTGAGAGAGATAGTGCTTATTTCCTTGAAGATCCTGGGGGATTGGACTGAGTCAGGAAAGCCTTACTAGGGCAGATGAATTTTTTCTTTTTTAAAGACTTTATTTTTAAGTAATCTCTACATCCAATGTGTGGTTTGAGCTCACAGCCCCAAGCTCAAGAGTTGCATGCTCTACCGACTGAGCCAACCAGGTGCACCTAGGACATCTGAATCTTAAAAAATGACTTGGTGTTCAATCAGTAGAAAAGGATGCGTAAGTCCTGTGTTGGCTTATTGTTTTCATTTGCTCTGGTAACGGATATTTGGAATTATGTTCTTTTAAGATTTTGGGATTGAATATGTGTTTCAAATTCGCTGGTAACCTCTAGTTTTTTGAAAATTCACTTTATTTATGCCAAAATGTAACTTTCTGATTAAAAAAAAAAAAAGAAGAAAGAAAAATAAAGAGTGCCTTTCAAGTAGTGCTGTTTCATAGAGCTTTCTGTGATGATGGACATCTGTGCTGTGGAGTATACAGACACTAGGTACATATGACTCCTGGGCACTTTTAATCTGACCAGTGTGACTGAGGAATGGAATTTTAAATTTTGTGACATTTTAGTCAATTTAAAATTTAAATAGCCACATAATTGATTTTAATTATTTATTATTTAACTAATAATAAATAAATAACTTTAATTAGGTTAAATTTAAGTAGCCACCTATAAGATAAACTAGTGTCTATCTTATTGGATCATGCAGCGTTAGAACACTAACAAAGATCCACTGGGCATCACAGTTTAACAAGACAATGGAATTCAGGGGGAAAATAGATGAAGAAGAGATGAGATATAATTTCCTTGAAATATTGAAGGTTTTTTGGAAGCATGGGTGTCTCAGTTGTTAAATGTCTGCCTTTGGCTCAGGTCCTGATCCCAGGGTCCTGGGATCAAGCCCTGCTCAGTGGAAATCCTGCTTCTCCTTCTTCCTCTTCCCCTGCTTGTGTTCCCTCTCTTGTTGTGTCTTTCTCTGTCAAATAAATAAATAAAATCTTAAAAAAAAGAAGAAAAGAAATATTGAAGGTTTTTAATATCAAGGGGAGTATGAGCCTGGGAAAATATTAATTTCTATATTCCCCAAGACATTTTTCCCAAATGCCTGGAATATGGCAACATGGTTGACTTCCCTTTGCATAGGCAGTTATGTAGAAGATGTTCTGTGAGCAAGTGTGGTGATCAGTGTGGGAGGCATTGTTTATACTGAAAAATTTTGTTTGTTTTCCATCGAGACATTTTATTTTCACGTGTGTATTTTCAGATCCCTAGAAAAAGAATCCCAAGATTTTCCCTCCTGTGTATTATTGTAGGCTTCACAGTCCATGATATTAGCTGAGATGGTCGATACCTAAACCAAAGTAATGGGACAGGAACAGATTATTCTGCCATTTTTCTAGAATTTTCTGTCGCACATCAAACCTGGGGCTGATCATTCCACACTTATTTAATCTGCCTATAATGTTCACAACAATTTTTCCAGCTCTGTGATCATCAGTGGTTTCAAATTTGTCCATGTAACCATGCTTCATCATCACAGCTGGAATCTGGAGGGTGACTTTGGAGCATGACCTCATAAGAATTTTTGGGCATTCTTTATGCTCCTTAGAACATCAGCCAGGACGTTTATGTACACTATTATGGTGGCCCAGGAAGATGGCAGAAAGAGGTGGACAATTTTGATTATCCATCTGTACAAAAGATGTTTTAATAACAAGAGGTTTGCAACTTGTTAACATGGAGGCTGCTTTTAGGCAACCAGCACCTGAGCAACGGACACCTGAGTAAGGTGGAAGGCTCAGTGACCCCGGGCGGAATGCAAACAGACCCCTTAGGTGACCCACATCAAATCAACCATAAACCCTAGCTGGCCAATGGGTTACTTTACAGCCAGGCACAGCTACCAAAAAAGGAAAATTCCATATGTTCCCATACCCCTTAACTTCCCCTTTTAACTGCAGCCCTCTACCACTGCCTCATGGCAGACAGTCTCTCCTTTGCTATCTTTCCCGCAATTCCCTTGCAGGACATTCAATAAACTATCTCCTTTATTCTGCCTCTGGTGAATTCTTCAATCACCCATGCTGCTTGACCTCCATTTGATTGGCTTGCAATTTTAAAACGTAGATATATATTACCAACGTCCAACTAACATTTGTGAGTGGCAACAGCAAATGCATACTGAATAGGAATTGGGAAAATATCAGGAATACTTGCTTTTTAATGGCTTAAGGGGTTCAGGAGTCTCTCTCTTAACAAGATAGAAACTGTTCTCAGCTCTTCCAGGACTTTTTATAGGGTTTACAGTTTTCAGTCTTATTCTCTTTACATGAACAAGTTGATTCGGGCTCAGGTGAAGAAATGAGTAATTTTGTATGTCATTATGTTTTGTGTACATTATTCATAACCCCTTCATTTCTTCAGCAAACAATGGTACCTTCATGAATTTAACTCAGTGGGCCTCAACATTTTTTAAAAAATATTTTATTTATTTATTTGGGAGAGAGAGTGAGTGAGCGAGCGAGCGAGAGAGCGTACCTGAGCACGGGCAGAGGGAAAGGGAGAAGCAGACTCCCTGCTGAGCAGGGAGCCCAATGTGGGGCTCAGTCCCAGGACCTTGGCTGGGATCATGACCTGAGCCAAAGGCAGAAGGCAGATGTTTAATCGACTGAGCCACCCAGGCACACCGCCTCAACCTTATTTTTAGCTCTAGTACATTGGAGAGCGGGGAGCACTTCCCTTTGGGTAAGAAACACTGTCTAGAGCAGGTGTCAGGAGAGGGGAGGGGGAGGAAGAAGTGGCCTTCAGGAGAGTCCTAGGGAGGGTGAGGGAGTCTTAGGGAGAAGAGAAGGGCAGGATTTATATGGACTATTTCTTCAACTTTGAAAAGGACTCACAAAAATATGTACATACTTTTGTCTTTCTACCACTTAGATGCAGGCATTCCTCTGGGAAGAACTGTGTAGTTGGGCAGGTGGAAGAAGAAAAGAAACCGACTTTTCACAGCTTATCTTGCTCTTCCGTTTGACTTTTGTTGTATTTATTAGAGAGAGAGAGTGTATGTGCTTGCACATGCAGTGAGGGGAAGAGGAGAGGGAGGAGGAGAGAGAGTCTAGCAGACTGCACTGAGTGCAGAGCAAAACCCGGCATGGGGCTCAATCCCATCACCCTGAGGTTCATGCAGCTCAGTCCCACCAGCCGAAATCAAGAGTGGGATGCTTAAGGGGCTGAGTCACCCAGGAGCCCCTGCAAGTAGCACCTTTTTAAAAAATAATTAAAGTCATTCAATTTAAACCAGATGAAAACTTGAAAAGCTATCCCATTGTTAGCATCTCCTGAATTACTTGAGGTTAGTAAAAACTGTCTTCCTATAGGGAATTTCTGTTTTAACCTATAAGCAGCCTCCCCTATGGTCATCTCTTGTGTCTCTCCAAAGCTGGAAAATGCCAAGAGAAGAATCACCACTCCTTCTCTCTGATGTCTGCCTCCTGTGAACTTTTCTTATCTTCACAGCTATTGTGCACTTGATCTCATTTCCATGGCTATCTGATTCCTCTGTGGGTTTCTCAGCTGAGGTACAGCTTGGGTGGAACAAAGGGCGTGCCCTGAGCTGTTAGCATTGCATTTTCATACAATGTCCTCCTGCCGGTGTTTAACAACCTTTGGCTTGGTTTGCCTGGAAGTGTATGGTGAATCTTACAGTAGGACACTTATCAGGTGTTCCTTAACTATAACTATCACCGTACTGACCAAGTCTCGGGACTAAATACTAAGTTCCTAGTTTTTAAAAATTTAAGTTACTGATACTGTAGTTAATGCAACAATATTGCAATAAAATAAAAGAATTTGGACAGTACTTTAGTCTCTATGCGTGTTGCATGAACACTTCAAGTAGTCTGTGGACACATTTTTCACTTCACATTTACTAACTAAAAGTCAGCTAGCCATATTCAGTGAAAGAGTGCAAGATGTGATGCTTTTGTAAAGAAAGCAATCACTTCAATAGACCTGATGACGACCAAGTAACATCAAAATATTAAGGTTTAACTTTGGCAAAGAAATTCTTATCCCAAACTATAGAAAATTTCTGATGAAGAATTAGTAAGAAACCAAAGCTATGAATTTATACATAAAAACTCAATACATCTCAATGACAAACATTGCCTTACTTTCACTTTCCATGAGGGACAAGAAAGGAGGAAGCGAGAGAAATGTGTGCTGTCCACCTAACTGGACCGAACCAATGGATAGAATGCTGGAAATACAGGAATAAACCTTGAGCTTAATTTATGACAGTTTTTTTTTTTTAAGATTTTATTTATTCATTTGGCAGACAGAGATCACAAGTAGGCAGAGAGGCAGGCAGAGAGAGAGGAAGGGAAGCAGGCTCCTTGCTGAGCAGAGCTCTTGACTGGGGCTCAATCCCAGGACCCTGGGATCATGACCTGAGCCGAAGGCAGAGGCTTTAATCCACTGAGCCACCCAGGCGCCCCAATTTATGACAGTTTTTTAAAAAATTAGTTTTGAGAGGGGCACCTGGGTGGTTCAGTGGGTTAAACCTCTGCCTTCAGCTCAGGTCATGGTCTTAGGGTTCTGGGATCGAGCCCCACATCAGGCTCTCTGCTCAGCAGGGAGTCTGCTGTCTGCTTCTCCCTCTGCCTGCTGATTCTCCTGCTTCGTCCCCCTGGTTGTGGGCACGCGTGTTTTCTCTCTCTCTCTCTCTCTCTCTAACAAATAAATAAAGAAATAAATAAAACTTAAAAAATATATATATACACATATATGTATATATATATATATCTCAACAGCAAGGGGACACAGAACACACATAATCCTTTCTCGGTGGCTTTGTCTTCCTGGCTGATGCTGTGGTTATATGGGCCAGAGACAGGGTCTGAGCCAGTGGCCCCAGCAGTGGGAGATTTTGGGGACCTAGACAGATGCTTGCTCTGTGAGAGAAGCACAGATAGCTAGAGCTAATTAAAGCTCTCCAATTTACCTGATGAGGGGCTACAAGGTGAATATCATCAATGAGTAGCTGATTTTAAGACTTTGTGAATATAGAATGCCAATATACATCTGTATGTTTTATAGAGCATGAATATTTAGTACCTTCTGGATTTTTCCATATCTTTCTTTGTACGTTTGGTACATTTAGGTTGTATTTTATCTGGTTGGACTATACTTAAAACATCTTATGAATTCTGACCATGTCTCAAACCACTTGCTTCGATGCTTAATTTCTTTACCTACCTTATTTGCTTTCTCATCTCTAATACAGTTTCTAACATTCTCAAATAATGTGACATACACACATGACAAGTATCTTTTAATTAGAGCAGTTTACTCTCTTTTGATTTTTTGTTACATTGAATTTTTTTGAAGAGCCTAGAGTGGTTATCCTGTAGAATATCCCATATTCTGGATTTTTTATTTGTTTGATTGCCTCTTCATGACTAAATTCAAGGTTAAACATTTCTGGCAAGAATTCTTTTTTTTTTTTTTTTTTTTTTAAAGATTTTATTTATTTATTTGACAGACAGAGATCACAAGCAGGCAGAGAGGCCGGGAGAGAAGCAGGCTCCCTGCTGAGCAGAGAGCCCGATGCGGGGCTCGATCCCAGGACCCTGGGATCATGACCTGAGCCGAAGGCAGAGGCTTTAACCCACTGAGCCACCCAGGCGCCCCCTGGCAAGAATTCTTGATAGATGTATCCCATCAGGTGACACCAATGTCACCCTCTCCTGCTAAGGCTGAGTTTGTTCCCTTAAAGTTGTCACTGCCAGTCCCCCTATCACAAAGATAATCTGTAGGGGCCTTTTAGACTTTGGAATAACCTATATCCCTATAACATTGACCTGGTGGGTTTTGCATCCATTAATAATCATTGCCTGAATCAGTGATGACAATGGGGGGTCCAAATGGGGATTTTCTAGTTGTCATTACTTCTACATTTGTTAACAGAATTCTTCTACACAGAAGAGCTCTCTCTCTTTCCCTTTCATTTCCTTGGGAGCATCCCTATGATTACTTCAATCTATGGATTTTCTGCTTAAATTCAGCGTGTTATAATCCATCGCGATCATTATTTTCTGATGTTCAAGTACTCCCAAGTTTGTGCAGTGAGAAACCCTTTGAGCTAGATCCCTCTGTCTATTGACATGCCCTTTCCATGTTTGAGTCTTGTTGTCTGAGGCAGTCTGGTGCTCTAGGCTCCGCATACTTTCTCTGCCCAGATCTGGAAGCCATTTCTTCAGGGAGCCTTGTTTTCTTTTAGAGGGGACATGTATATAGAAACAAAGCTCTGGGGATGCCTGGGTGGCTCAGTCTGTTAAGTGTCTGCCTTCGGCTCAGCTCACGATTCCAGGGTCCTGGGATCGAGTGCCACATTCAGCTCCTTGCTCAGCAGGGAGCCTGCTTCTCCCTCTCCTTCTGCTGTTCACCCCTGCTTGCGCGCGCGCGCTCTCTCTCTGACAAATAAATAAATAAATAAATCTTAAAAAAAGAAACAAAGATCTGGGTCCTGGGTATACCTATGGCTAAAGAGGCATCACTGTTTCTAGGCTGTTTCAAGGGCCAGAGCTGGAAATATTATATATATATATGTACACACACACACATACACTCACACCATATAGTGGTTTTCTCTAATATCACAGAGTTTTGCCCACTAAATACTGGTACCTCTCCTCTCCCACTGTGAAACTCCTGGTTCCCAATAACAGTAGGTATTCAATTCATTTGCTCTGTCCTTTGATATGTAGAAAATACTTTCAGAATGTAATACTTGTTCCCTTGCCAACAACAAACCTACTAGGTTAGGTTCAACATTTTTTTTTGCAAATTTTTTTTTTTAAAGATTTTATTTATTTATTTGACAGACAGAGATCACAAGTAGGCAGAAAGGCAGGCAGAGAGAGAGGAAAGGAAGCAGGCTCCCTGCTGGGCAGAGAGCCTGATGTGGGGCTCGATCCCAGGACCCTGGGACCATGACCTGAACCAAAGGCAGAGGCTTTAACCCACTGAGCCACCCAGGCGCCCCTTTTTTTGCAAATTTTTGTCCTGAATATACATATTTCATTAAAAGTATATAGTCAGAGTACTGTGATCAAAAGTTATTTGAATTAATCTTTTATCTGTGTGATTATGTGATCAATTTGATACACAACGTGATTGATATGTTTCCATCTGTATTTAATTTTAGGGTTTTGTTCTAATCCATTTTTTTTGTAATTTGATTTTTGTTTAACTATAAAGACGTGTCTTCAGAGGACCCTTACTTCTATCCCTGTTGCCTCTATTCCTCTCTTACCTGCCTACTATAGAAAATTATTCTTATTTTTGCTTTATCTTTCCTGTGTTTTGTTTTTAAAGAAAATAAGCCTATACTTATATGTAGTCTTACTTCCCTTTCTTTCTTATAAAAAGAAAGAAATATGCATTTTTTATATCTTGCCCTTTCTATTTGATATTATGTCCTAAAATTGCTCCATATTTGTTCATAGAGATCTTCAACATTCCTTTGTAGGCTGTGTAGAATTTTATCATGTGATTGCACTATAATTTTCATCCACTCTTCTAAGGATGGTCATTTAGTTTTTTCCTATTACTGTGCACTAAATATAATATGATGGGTGACCTCAGGCATCTTGTTTTATATTTGGGATGTTATCTTTCAGGGTGAATTTATAGAAGCAGAATTTCTGACTGAAGAGTATATAGTTTTACCAGATATTGCAAAATTTCCTTTCATAGGGTTTGTATCATTTTGTGCCCCTACCCTCAATTTAATAGCAGGCCTATCTTCCCATAGGCTCACCAGGAGAGTATGTTGTCAATTTTTAAAATTTTTAGCCATCTGATAGGTTAGACATGTTGTCTCAGGATACATTTTACTTAGTTGAGCATCTTTTACTATTTTTAACTCCCATTTACTTATTTTTTTCTGTAAACTGCTATTGATGTTTTGTTAATTTTTTTTCTCAATACTTAAAATGCTTTGTAAATCAGAGACGTGAGTTCTTGATCTGTGATAGAATCTGCAAACACTCTGTCCCAGATTGTCATCTGTCTTTTGAATTTCCTCATGAGGTTTTGTTGTTGTCATTGTCATTACAGAAAAGTTTAAATTTTTTTATGAAATGAAATTTATGACTCTTTCTTATTATTGCTTTTGGATTCTGAATCATTGAAAGGTTGTCCCTATGTGCAGGTTATAAAGGAATCTACCGAATTATCTTCTAGTATTTGAACACTTTTATTTTCTAGATTTTGATTTCTTACCCATTTGGTTGTTTATTTTGGTGCTCGAACTAACAAAATTTAATTTCCAATTAAAGTTGTACTATATTGCTATCTATTTTTTTATTTATTTTTAAGATTTTTGTTTATTTATTTGACACAGAGAGATCACAAGTAGGCAGAGAGGCAGGCAGAGAGAGAGGGGGAAGCAGGCTCCCTACTGAGCAGAGAGTCAGACCCAGGACTCAATCCCAGGACCCTGAGATCATGACCTGAGAAGGCAGAGGCTCAATCCACTGAGCCACCCAGGCGCCCCTAAAAGAGGCTGATTTTAAAGTGAACTTTTCATTTGACGAAGCACTCATGTCGAGAATGTATAAAGGAAAACAAATTAACAAAATCAGGAAGACAACTAGCATGAAAATGGGCAAGAGCCGTTGAAAAAGCATTTCACGAAAGAGAGAATCAGGGTCCTACGTGGAAAGGTACTTGTGAATTAAAACCACAGTGATGAGATTACTTCTACACACCTAAGAAAGGTGGGCAGATGGGAACCTGACAACGCTGAGTTTGGGGGGGATGAACAAACACGAACACGAGCTAAGGGTGTGCCCTGCTGAGAACCGCTTTGGAAGACCCCTTGGCAGGAATTATTACACTTAAGGATGTACTTTCTCTATGACCCAGGAATTCCACCCTTAGACGTACAATCAAAAGAATTAAGTGAACATTTTCCCAGTTGATGTGTGTATTTTCATGGCACCTTTACTTTTATAATAGCTTTAAACTGGACTTCTTCAACAGTAGAATGGATTAATTAATTGTGGCATATTTATAAAAAGGAGTATGTTATAGTAGCTGAAATGAATAAGGCCATGGGCGACAACTTGAAGGAGTCCGGCAAATATAACGTTGAGTGGAAGAGATCAGAGACAAGAGGACATTTCATTTATATAAAGTTTTCAAAATAGTCATAACTAAATATATTAGTTATATTTATATATATATAATACTTAGGTCGAATACTTGGCTGCTAAAATTATAAGGAAAAGCTGGGAAGTAATGACTAGTAAGTCAAAATATTGGTTATTTGTTGTGGGGGGGAAGAGTTTGTGATTGGGAAGAGGAAGACAGACAAAGAGCTTCGGGCATGAGGTGCAGTGTTTTGTTTACATTATATAAAATGGTTAAGTTGTACATTTATATTTTAGATGCTTGTGTTATATTTGTAATAAAAGAGATTTACAAATGCTTTAAAAACCCAGTAGACTGGATTACAAAAAGGAAATGATGAGCAAAGGATATAGAGATTTTATTTATTTATTTGACAGAGATCACAAGTAGGCAGAGAGGCAGGCAGAGGGAGAGCGGGGAGGGAAGCAGGCTCCCTGGGATCATGACCCAAGCCAAAGGCAGAGGCTTTAACTCACTGAGCCACCCAGGTGCCCCAGAAAGCGGTTCTTTTTTAAAAATGAAATTCAGACTATGATTATAATTCAAAGAAGAAAACTGTCCCCATTTAAAAAACCGATGGGTTTGTACATACAGGAAGCTTGCTTTTATTTTTATTTATTTATTTATTTATGTATTTTGGAAGCTCGCCTTTTTTTTTTTTCTTTAAGATTTTATTTATTCATTTGACAGACAGAGATCACAGTAGGCAGAGAGGCAGAGAGAGAGGAAGGAAGCAGGCTCCCTGCTGAGCAGAGAGCCTGATGTGGGGCTCAATCCCAGGTCCCTGGAATCATGACCCAAGCAGAAGGCAGAGGCTTTAACCCACTGAGCCACCCAGGTGCCCCTGGAAGCTCGCTTTTAAAGTTTTCTTTCTGTCCTCCAAGTTTATAAGATTTGGGTCAATTATTACTGTCAGGTCAACTTTTAACAGAGCAGCACTTTCATTGCCCTGCCCCTCTCAAGCAAAAGTGCCCGTGGCTTTGTCAGCACCCAGCTCAGCAAGTAGAACCCTCCCCTATTCCTGGGCTCGTAAACCACGTTGCCCCTGCTCCTCCCCACCAGTTCCTGTGCTTCAATCAGGTCATCTGTCACTGTCCCATCTCTTAGAATCTGACTCCCCAGAGTATAATCCACTGCAATCCAGTCCATATTCGACCATGAACAAATTGCCCCAGTTCCTAAAGTCCCAGCTCAAGGTCTCCCTCTTCTCATAGAGCTTTGGCTAAATGCAACACCTCACATTCCTCCCTGGTCATTAAAACTGTCATGGGTATGATCTGGCCAACAGTGGGGATTTCCATTCTGTGGTGCCATGGAATAGTATCGTATTCTCTCTGGTGTTTTCTGCCTTTTTCCTCAAAGCAGACTGCACTCATTTTGAGGGCAGAAGCAATGGTTAAATTATAACCATATTCCCCATTACTTCTTTAATGTACTGGTTATATTATAGAACTCAGTGAATTTATTTTTGAGATATATATATATATATGTATGTATATATATATATTAATTTTAAGAGTAATAGCACATTCTTTTTTTTTTAAAGATTTTATTTATTTATTTGACAGAGAGAGACACAGCAAGAGAGGGAACAGAGCAGAGGGACTGGGAGAGGGAGAAGCAGGCTCCCCACGGAGGAGCAGAGAGCCCGATGGGGGGCTCCATCCCAGGAGCCCCTGTAATAGGGCACCCCTATAATAGCACATTCTTAGAATAAATTCCTGTATCAAAATATGTAAATGTTTCTGCACTCCAAAAGTAAAATTGATAAAAAGCATGAATAAAGAAGATACACACACAAATGAAATTCACAAAGAATATTGTACATATGTCCACTCACCAATAATCAAAGAAATGCAAATAAAACCAAACCTGTACATAATATTATGTATATTTCGTGTGTGTGTGTGTGTGTGTGCGTGTACACAGGCACATATACATATATATACACATACATATATCTGGGATACATTTAAAAAACTAAAATAAAAATCTATATGAAACACCTTGTCAATATTGTTGAGAGCACTTTGCCTATAAGAATCAAGAAGTTTAGAGTAATTTTTTCTTTTTGTTTCATAATCTTTAGTAATAAGTAAAAGATATTACCCCTTTCTCATAAAGTTCTGTGCTACGTTTCGGGAAAAGAAAGGACAAGAGTGGATGCTTCCTACCCATCCCTTCTCCAAAAGGTAGTGACACCTAATAAAACAATACGGAAAAAGAGAAAGACTAACACCTAGTTATCATAATCCTGTTACCATTTTGTCCGGCCTCCTTATAGTCTTTTTCAAAAGCACATTTGCTAGTCTTGTAATCAAAAAGGCATATATCATTATGTCTTGCCTTTTTATATAATATTTAATGGAAGGAGTACTTTTTGATGAAGAAAAACGCATTAATAAAACATTTTCTGAGGAGTGCCTGGGTCGCTCCGTCTGTTAAGCATCCGACTCTCCATCTCCGCTCAGGTCTTGATCTTGAGGTCTTGAGTTCAAGCACCGTGTTGGGCTCTACGCTAGGGGTGGAGCCTACTTGCTAAAAAACAACAACAAACAAACAAACAAAACATTTGCTGAGCACCAACTGTGTAGAAGGTATAAGGTGAGGAAGACAATACACATTAGGAAGGCAGAGTTCTAACAATACCTAACTTGATGA
The DNA here is from genome assembly GCF_963455335.1 of Martes martes. NCBI lineage: Eukaryota > Metazoa > Chordata > Mammalia > Carnivora > Mustelidae > Martes > Martes martes. The sequence goes on along the minus strand of NC_137891.1, from coordinate 76,769,266 downwards.
TGATAGAACAAAGATTTTACCAGTGAATAGCGCTGTTAAATCAGCGCAGGTGACCAACGCATATTTATCAAGTAGCTGTTCTATGTTGGGCCCTCTTCTCAGTGCTGGGGATCTGACAATGAACAAATCAATGGTGTGCTCTGTACAGCCAATCGTCAGTGAGGAAAATAGACTGGTAATAGCTAGACAGATGTGTAATGACAACAGTGCAAAAAGCAAAAGAGTGAGCAATTGGAGAGTGATAGGGCTGCTCTTTGAGCAGATAACTGACTGAAATGAGGGATAGAAGCTTATGCATGGAGGGGACAAGAGAACTTCCAGGAGAAGGAACAGCAGGTATGGTATTGCTAAGTCCACATTTTTATTCTCCAATAATGTAAGATTTCTAAAGAGATGTTACATGGTGTCCTGATCTTTTCTTTGTTCAGGCAGGAAAAATGGTAGCTAGAAATAGACTGAAATGATGATATGGTATCTTGGATTTTTAATTTCATAAGCTAAGTACAGTTGACCCTTGAACAACATGGGTTTGAACTGTGTGGGTCCACTTATACCCAGATATTTTGGATAAATATAGTGCAGTACTGTAAATGTGTTTTTCTTTGTTATGGTTTTCTTTTCTCTAGCTTGCTTTACTGTAACAATACAGTATACAATACATATAATATAAAAAATATGTGTTTAATCAATTGTTTATATTGTTGGTAAAGCTTCTGGTCAACCCTAGGCTATTACTAGTTAAGTTTTTAGGGAGTCAAAAATTATATGTTGGTTTTTGACTGCATGGGGGTCTGAAGATTTTACCCCTGTGTTGGTCATGGATCAACTTAGTAGATTTGAGATGTATTTTTTTAAAGAGATTTCAGAACAACAGAATACTATTGAAAGTTATTCCAGGTGTGGAGAGGAGAAGTGGGTGAGGAGGATGGTATCTATTAAGAGGGCTGAATTCTACCACTACCTAACCTTGACTATGGAAAACAAAAACCTTTAGCCGTGAATAGGATGTACAAATGTTGAAGTTCTGAGAATTTTATCTGGAATGAACTCCCCTCACCTCAATGTTCTGTTTAGATTTCAACTGTATACATTTACTTTATTAACATATTTTCTTCCATGATTTACCATAACTGTTAAAATTTTCCACTGTTTTCAAAACCGATTTCTGACTTGCCATTTATCATTACCAAGATGTAAATGCAAAAGATTTTTTAGATCTCCAGGTTTTTCTTTTGTTTTTTTAAGATTTTTTTTTTTAATTTATTGGGGGGGGAAGGGGAGGGGCAGAGGCAGAGGGAGAGAGAGAATCTCAAGCAGACTCCCAGCTGAGTGCATAGGCAGTCACGGGGCTTGACCTCACAACCCTGAGATCATGACCTGAGCTGAAATGAAGAGTCAGATGCTTAACCGACTGAGCCACCTGGGTACCCCATTTTTTAAAAAATAAAATATTTTAAAAGGCAAAACAACAGATAGAACTTTATAAATGAGTCATATGTAACCACATATACTTTTGAATAGGGAATTGGGGAAGGATATATGCGTCATGCCAATTCACTGGATGCAGATATCTGGTTCCTGGTATGCATCAGTCTCGGGCCTGGGCTGTTTTGGATGCATGCATAAAGTGGAATGTGTACCTGTCACAGACTGACTGCTTAAGTAGTCAAAACTCACAAGCGAAGGCGCTGGGAATAATAACACCAGGCAGTTATATACATTAATATACATTAATCCTCCCAAAAAACCTATGGGGGTAGGTGCTATCACTGTTCTCATTCTATACAGGGGAGCTGTGGCTCAGAGTGAACAAGTGACGTGTCACCACATAGCCCAAAAGCTGCACACTGGTCTTGAACTGGGGTAGTCTGTGAGCTGCTCTCAACCACCACATGCTCGTGCTTCTCTGGAAGGGAAAACTTTGGGGCTTACAAAATCTCCAAGAGCTCAGATAATTCTCTTCTAATCATTTTCAAGCTTCTGTGTGGCTTCACGATTTGGGCAACATCAACCACACTGGAGGGGACGAGGTCCCCAGGCTGCAGTGGTGCGCGCATTCGGAGCCCTCTGAATTCAAGCTGTGCTTGTCCTCTTTGCTCTCCTAGTGACTGAACGATTTTTTAACACTTGTTTATTGTTGTTCTCTCAGAACTCAAACTGGAAATGCACTAAGTTGACCAAGTGCCGGATGAAAAAAAAAGTGGAAGGTTTCAAAAGTTAGCCTGAGGCTCCTGCAAATCTGCAAGCTCTGAGTCCTGACCCCCCAAATTTCCCTCTCCCCCATTTGAAAAGCATCCCCAGCACCAGGCAGGTGCTCCCAGTGAGGGTCCAATCAGATGCAAATTTCCGGTTCCAAGTTAAGATTTTTTTTTGCATTATCTATCACCTAGCCTATCCACCTATTAGGAGGGACCCTCCACCTCCAAAGACAAGGCACTTTATTTTCACACCTGCAGGCTAGTGAGGAGGCAGGATAAGAGGCCCTCTAAGGATCAGATATTATGTGACAGACCGTTAGAACAAACATTTATGGATGCCTTATTTTGTATAAAGCAATTGCAAAGAGCAATCTGCTCCCAATAAAGGGTGGTAGACTTCTTAAATCCTGCTAATGAAGTTTCACAAGGAGGGTTAGGATTTGGGAATGGGGGATGGAAGGGGCTGGCTGGAGGACACACAGTTTTCCTTGGTCCCAGACAAATTTGGAACGCCTAAGGAGGAGACCCCGGTCCTCGGCCAGGATACCTCTAGCCAGGCTCACTGTACTTGGCTGCTCCAGGCTAATGCTAATAACTTAGGGCTTCTGTTCCAAGCCCACGAGTTCACTTTGCTCAGTTCTAAAGAAGGCTCAATTCTCAGCCTGGTTTCACTGCAGAAAGTGCTTGACAACATGGTGAGAGCTAAGATTTAAAAAAAATCTCGTGGTTGATCTGACCCCAGCTTTCAAGAAGCCCGTATTCATCATTCTTGGGAACTTTGGCACTGGGTTCTCTCCCTGCCACTCCTCAATGCCCAGCGAATTTGTTAACTCCTTAACATGTTAGGAAATGTAAGCTATTAAAAAAAACCACACACACAGCTGGAGAAATGGTCCCAGGGAATGTGACTCACTCTGTAGGATTGTTTCAGTGGTTGCTCCTGGAGAAACCTGTTACACCTGTCCCAGCTACAGTGATTTTTCTGCCCTGTCCTAGTTCCGGCACCACCACTGGCCACACAGAGAACCCCAGGGGCTCTCTGGCACACAGAGCACACGTCCAGGATCTTGGGAGTAGCTTGTTGACTTTAGGCCAGACTTGACTTTGCCTTAGTGAGATGTTTCTTAGCCGGGTAGGGATTTGGATAATTGTGATAACAGAACTGCTGTCATCTTGAGGGAAGAAGTTTTATTTTCCACAACACGTGGAGTCCTCACCAACTGTCTCTTGTCCTCACTCACAGTTGCGGTTTGTTTGCTGTTGTTTTGCTAATTTAAGGTCCAGTCCATTTTCCCCAGAACTGATCAAACTCCTAAGCTCAACTGTAAAGCAAAAGTTCATATTCTGAAACTGGGTAAGCCCTGAAATTGCTCTCAAACACAAGTTTTTCCTATTTACCACAAATGTAGATAGGTCCGTGTTAAGTGGACAAGAAATGCAAGTTTTAGTCTGGCAAATAAGATCTGGGGAATCACTGAATGCTGAATGATAGAACTTTCTTTTTTCTGTTACTTAGTAAGAAGAGGAAGAAAATTTTTATAGACAGCAAATTTTTGAAATATCCCACCCACTTTTGAATAAATTATTCTCATGTTTGATTTTTCTCTTGGGAGATTCTTCTCTCTTGTTGGAAAGCAGTCAGGGAACCCTGATAGGATGCTAGGTAACAGTCTTTGAAAAAAAAAATCAAAATTAAAGGGCACCCGGCTGGCTCTGTGAGTGGAGTGTGCAACTCTTGATCTTGGGGTTGTGAGTTTGAGCCCCACATTGACTGGGTGTAGAGATTACTTAAAAAATAAAATCCTTAAAAAAATTTAAAAAGTGAAATTAAGACTCTTAGAAAACTTTCATGTAAATGGAGCCACAAATTATGAAATTAGTATGTTTTAAAAAATGTAGTGATAAGGGCGTCTGGGTGGCTCAGTTGTTTAAGCATCTGCCATTGCCTTAGGTCATGATCTCAGGATCCTGGGATTGAGCCCCACGTGGGGCTCCCTGGTGAGTGAGGGGGAGCCTGCTCCTCCCTTTCCCTCTGCCCCTCCACCTGCTCATGCTCTCTCTCTTTTTTTCTCTCTCAAATAAATACATAAATAAATGAAATCTTTAAAATACTGTCATTCTGGATTCACACACACAGAAGAGATGTAAATAGGTGAAGGGTAAGGCAGATTGAGAGAACTGGACATCTCCGTGCTTAGATGACAGACCCTGGTCACCTGGGTCTGCTGCCCACTTCTATAGCCCCTTCCTCTTTAGTGTCTCTAGGCTTCTCCCCTTAGTTAAAATGTTCCTCCAAGGTTTCTTTTAGTTTGTATTTTTTTTTTTTTAAATGTGCAAACTGTTTCACACCACTTTCAGAGTCTCCTTTGGGAGGTTCATTAAAACACCCTTTCCTGGAGGGGAGACCTCTAGAGAGTTATGTCCCTATATCTATCATGTCATCCTCGCCTGGACACTGGGTCAGTATTTTAAAATACAGCTAACAAAGCCCTTTGCCTCTGGTGATTTATTTTGTTTTGTGTTTGGCCAGTAACAAAGTTTGTGAAACAAAAGACGTATTAGTTATTTCAGTAAACAAGCAACATCCCCTATTATCTCTTGATTTTTAATTTTTGTTAGAGTTAGTATTAGATTACAATAATAACTAATAACTCTCATTGACAATTTGAATATTCTTTCTGTTTCTTCACTTTAAAGGAGAGGCAGAGATGTTTAAGTTAGCCTGGGGTTAGATTCTGATGGGACTGACAAATTGCCCTCAAGTCTTCTATTTTTTTTTTTTCTTTTGGATAATAGAGATGTTAATTCACTTGGTTTTTGTTTTGTATTGTCTAGCATTGCTTGACTTTTTAAAAATAAATTTTCTTTTTTTTGAACTGTTTTCGATTTCCAAAAGAATTGTGGCAATAGTAGAGTTCCCACATACCCTGCATCCAGTTTGCCCTGTGATGGACATCTCATGTTAGCATGGCACATTTGCTACAATTAATGAACCAATATATTAGTATTAACTAAAGCTCGTACTTTATACAGATTTCCTTAGTTTTTCCTCAATGTCTTTTTTCAGTTCCAGGATCCCATTCAGGACACCATGGTACAGTTGGTGATCATGTCTCCTTAGACTTCTCTTGGCTAAAACAGTTTCTCAGACTTTTCCTGTTTTTGATGACCTCCATAGTTTTGAGGAATACTAGTGAGGTATTTTGTAAAATACTCCTCAGTTGGTTTTTTTTTCTTGCTGCTTTTCTCATGATTCATTTAGCATGGGGTTATGGGTTTACAGGAAGACCACAGAGGGAAAGTGCTATTTTCATCACATTGTATCAAGACTGTATAGTATCAACATGACATCACTGTGAGTACTGACCTTCACCACCTGGCTCAGGTACTGCTTGTCAGGTTTCTCCACTGCAAGATTACTTTCCCCCACTTTCCACATGGTCGTCTTTGGAATTAAGTTACTGTGTGCAGTGAACACTTCAGGAATGGAAAGTGCATTACCATGCATAACCTCCCTAAAGGCATAGTATCGACATAAGTTATTTGGAATTCTTCTGCACAAGAAATTGGCCTCTTCTCCCCCAATCACTTATTTATTCAATCATTTGTTTGTATCAGTATGGACTCACGGATATTTATTTTATAACTGGAGTTATAACCTAATACTAATTTATTTACTTTGTAGCTCAAATTGTTCTAACTTTTGCTATGAAGTGCTCTTTCATCGGCTCCCTTGGCATATTCTCATCAAGGTAGGTTTTTGTTTTGTTTTGATAATTTCCTTATTTCCTGGTACTACAAAATGCTCCAGGCTTGTCTTGTATATTCCCTACCCCAGTCCTAGAATCAGCCATTTCTCCAAAAAGCTCTGGTTCCTTTTATTGGTGGAAGATATTAGAAACCAAGGTCGTGGGGCACCTGGGTGGCTCAGCCTGTTAAGTGGCTGACTCTTGGTTGGGGCTCAGGTCATGATCTCATCAGTTATAAGGTGGAGACTGGTTCCGGCTCTGTGTTCAGCAGAGAATCTTCTTGAGGATTCTCTCCCCCTCCCCCTCCCCCCACTCATACACAAGGCACAGACGTGCATGTGCTTTCTCTTTCTCTGTCAAATACATTAAAAAACTTTAAAAAATTTTTATTTATTTATTTATTTGATAGACAAAGATCACAAGTAGGCAGAGAGGCAGGTGTGGGTGGGGGGGGGAGCAGGCTCCCTGCTGAGCAGAGGGCCTTATGTGGGGCTATATATATCTATCTATCTAGCCTGTGTATATACACATACCTATAAGTATTTCCAAATGTGGCCATCTGTACCTGTAATTAAACTAAATATGAGTCCATGCTGAAGCTTCCAACTGCACACATTACCCCATGGATCAAACATGTCATCCTTTCACTTCTCCTTCAGCTCCTCTTCCCGCAGGGAGAAATAGGACCCCCTTCATCAGCCATCCATTTGCTTAGTTGTTCCATTCCAGTGCGCACAGAGTATGGGACCAAAATTGTTAACATTAACCCCATGGGAAACACCTTACCAATTAGAGGACAGTGGCTCAGGTACAGTTTTATTTGCCTTTAATCTTACAGACTTCAGTCATTTCCAGGGTTACTTAGGTCAGTACCTCTCCCCCTCCCTGAACCTTCAGTAAGGGTATTTCATACATTTGTAGTACAGTTAGAGTCTCCTGTCAGAGTCTGAATTCCACTCTGGGATACCCTGCCTCCTAAGTGATTTTTTAAAATTTTGCATATATTAAGGATCACTCTATGCTGTAAAGTTCTGTGGGTTTCAACAAATGCACAGTGTTGTATACACACAACCATGGTATCATATAGAATAGTTTCACCACCCTAAAGCAAATGCCCTGTGCTTCAACCATTCAAAACCTCACCCCCACCCCGGTAAGTGCTCATTCTTACCATTGTTACAGTTTTGCCTTTTCCAGAAGGTCATATACCTGGAAGCATACAGTAAGTAACATTTTCAGATTGTATTCTTTCAGTTAGTAATGTGGGTTAAGATTCATCCATGTCTTTTTGTGACTTGAGAGCTCATTTCTTTTTATCTCTGAATAATATTCCATTGTGTGGATGTACCAGTTTGTTTACTCATTCACCTATTGAAGCATATTTTGGGGATGCTTCCAGTATCTGGCATTTATGGATAAAGATGTTGCAAACTTTCACATGCAAGTGTTTAATGTAGACATAAATTTTCAAATAAGTTGGATAAGTAATTAGGAACATGATTATAGAGTCATACGATAAAATTGTGTCTTCTCAATTGCTATAGTATTTTGCATTCCCCCCCAGCAGTCAGTAAGTGGTTTGCTTCCCACCCTGGCCAGCAATTGGTGTTGTCATTTTGGGGGCTTTTAGCCATTCTCATAAGTATGTTGTGTTACTCATTATCGTGGATCTTCTACTTTAATTTCTCCTTGAGCGGATAACTAAATTACTTCATGGAGTGAATTGAATGCTGATATATACCTGCCCTTTTGTTAGAGTTTTTGAAGAGTTATGTTGGCTGTGTCCTAAAATAAGAATTTTTTTAAAGATTTTTTATTTTTTATTTGACGGACAGAGATCACAAGTAGGCAGAGAGGCAGACAGAGAGAGAGGGGGAAGCAGGCTCCCTGCTGAGCAGAGAGCCTAATGCGGGGCTCAATCCCAGGACTCTGGGATCATGACCCGAGCTGAAGGCAGAGGCTTTAACCCACTGAGCCACCCAGGCACCCCTAAATAAGAATTTAACCGTTATGTCAGCATATATGCTTTGGTAAGTCAAATGTTTAAATCTTCTTTTTTAAGACTTTATTTATTTATTTGAGAGAGAGAGAGAGAGAGAATGAGAGAGAGAGCATGAAAGGAGAGAGGTCACAGGAGAAGCAGACTCCCTGCCGAGCAGGGAGCCTGATGTAGGACTCGATCCAGGGACTCCAGGATCATGACCTGAACTGAAGGCAGTTGCTTAACAAACTGAGTCACCCAGGCACCCTCAAATGTTTATACTATAAGCTTATTTAGTTGGTGCGTAGTTTCTTTATGATCTGAAAATTCTAAAGAATTCAAGATGCAATCGCAGTGATGGAATTCCTATTTACTGGACACTTTCTGTGGCAATGGATAGCAAGTAATACCATACAAACTCTTGTCATCCAAGTTTGTAATCTAATAGGTGTATATATCATTTTTACTGTAAGTGGAAAGAACCTCAAAATAATGATTTTAGGTAAAGCTGATTGAGAAGATTTGTTCTTGTTAGAAATTTAGGTCTTATTTAACCATGTGGTAGCTTTTTAAAATTTAAACATGTATTACCTTTTCAAAAATGTAATTGGCTTAAAAGAAGATTAATTTTTTATATTCCGTTTTATAGCCTTAAAATAACAGAATATTAAATGCAACAAAAACCGTCTTTCTGTGGGACATTCTGGATGGCTATGAACTCCTGTGGTCTTTGCCCTTTATCATTGCTTGAATTTCTGTGGTGAGGCCAGGTTAATCTTTTGCTGCTCCTGCAAAGAGCCTAGAGAACTCATCTATCTTTGTACAAGTAGGTAATTCCTTAGTCCTCTCTGGGATTTGGGTTGGGTAAGAATGATTTATGCTAGTAGGTAATTTTATTCACATTTCTTCATTGTTTTACAAGGCTGAAGTTGAGTAATGATGTAACCTTTAACACCAGAGGGCCTATTTAACCCTACATTTGGTTTATTTAAGTTAATACTATCCGGTAGTTGCCTATTTTGATTTTCCCGAAACTTTGAACTTTGCCCTCTCTTTATTCTTGATAACCTGGGGTCTGCCCTTACCATCCTGCTTGGGCTCTTGGGATTTGCAAATTACAGATCTGATTTGGTTTAGAAAAGACATTCCTGTGCATTTTTAAACCTCCACCCAAGTAGTTCCTGATATAATCACAGAGCAGACTTGAAATCACCAGTTCAGTTACAGGATAAAGGAAGGATAAATCAGTGGGGATTGTGTCTCCTTGTCATGAAGTCTAGTCTTTGGCACAGAGAGTTAGAAAGCCTGACGGTCACCTACTGGTTTGTACTTGGTCTTTAATTCCTGGTCTTGGGTGTCAGGGCACCATTAGTCCGTTTGAGTGACCAGTTGCCTTGGCCCAGAACATTACCACAGTAATGCTGTGCTTCCAGGCATTCACGCAGGTGAAGAACTGGACACTTTCCTGAAGTTTTCTTTGGGTTCCGTGACTACTTTGAGATCTGACTTAGGCAGGGCTGCCACGCAGTGAGGTTTGAGCTGTGGGTTTGAGGCACATATTCATCAGTTTTCAGAAGTCAAGTTGCCATTTCTGTCTGTCTAGAGAGAGACACGTGAGCTCATTTACGCTGCATCAATCCACAATAATACAGAAACAGCCCGTGATCATTGTAGAAAATTAGAAAGTAGAGCAAAAATAAAAATGAAATCCTATCATGTTCCCTCTGCCTAAACTCGCTGTGGTCACACTTGTGCATACCCTTCTAGTTGTGTTTCTATATGTACATATACGTCCATTATTATAAAAATGATATCATAGTGTACAGTTTTGTGACCTGTTTTGTCAGCCAACCATTTCCATTTTAATACATTTTCTGCTCATGTACTATCTAAGCCATGATCATGTTCAGATTTTCCCCAAATATCTTTACTGCTGGTTTTGCAAGTAAGTGTCCAATCAGATGTCATACATTATATGTGGTTGTTATGTATAAGGAAAAATTTCCATTTCCATCAGCATTTGTCTAAAAGATAACAAAACTGAAGATTGTGTTTCATCAGAACCGATTCCAACTGACTGATATTGATAAAACATGGAGGATTTTGAGGGACCCTTGTACGTCAGACCCTGCTTAGGCCTCACTGAAGAATTTTCTTGAGCAGCAATGGAGTTTGTTTTAACCAGTTTTTTACTGTGGACTCTGCCCTAATCAGAGTGCCAGTTTTCATTCCTTCTACCACACCCATACCCCACTATTTTTAGTCCCTTCATCTCCCCCTGAGTGAACTATTTAGTGAATTTCTTTATTGGTGTGTGTTTCTTTCCTGGTCAGAAAATAATGACTTTATATTCTCATTTTCCTTGATCTCTTGGGATCTTTGCCTTATTTGTTGAAACCTGCAATAGTAAGAGATTACTTCATAAGCTGTTGATGGCAGTATTGAAAATATTAGGCATGATGAGTTGATCACCACAAAGGTATATTAAGTTGGACAGTCTGGAGACTTGACCTGAAGAGGAAGGCTCAGACCATGTGCTGGCTTCCCCATTCCAGGACTCACCTGACGCTGGCTTACTTGTTGGCTCCTCCCCCAGGGATGCATGTTTCTAGTGGTCTATTTTATCACACTTGCAGTTTGGAGATTCTAAGTCTGTTTGCTTCTGTGTTTCTTTGAGGTCGGACAGAGTTGTCTTAGGAACAATTCTTCTGAAGTTTGTTTATTTCCCCAGTCTGTAGGTTTGCCCAGATTTCTTAGACAAATAATTGGATTTTTGACTCATCCACCACAATGGATTAGAATTCACAAGGCTTCTTTGGCCTTCTTTGGCTGGGCCACATATGATGTATGATTCATCAAATTCTAGGGTCTCAAATTTTGTCTTACAAGCACTACATTTTAGTTTGATGAAATGTTATTCAGCTTTGAAGTTTTTTTTTTTTTTTTAAAGATTTTGTTTATTTATTTGACAGAGAAAGAGCAAGTGAGCATGAACGGGGGGAGCAGCAGAGGGAGAGGGAGAAGCAGGCTCCCCACTGAGCAGGAAACCCAATGTGGGACTAAATCCCAGGACCCTGAGATCATAATCTGAGCTGAAGGCAGATGCTTAACTGACTGAGCCACCCAGGTGCCCTATTTAGCTTTGAAGTTAAAAAAAGAAATTTATTTCTAATTTTTGAGGTACATGTTGCAAATAATAGACTGGTAAGTCAGGGGGATTGGGTGTTCTCTATTTCCTTGTGGGACATGTTGTATCCCACTGGACAAAGTGTTTACCTGCTCTGAAGTTTAGTTTCCTCACTGTAAAATGGCGATAACACTGTGAAAATGGAGAAATTATTCCTAAGATTAAAAAACAGAACTGCTTGAAAGCATTTATCTATAGGCATTGAATAAATGTTGTATGGCCTGAAAATGAAGTATTATTTTCACTTGCATTTTCTGTTATCTTTTAAAGTGAGTTATTATAAATGATCCCAAGAAATAGTTGGCGTGGCTCCAGATGTCGGGGAGATGAAGGTTCATGTAAAACTTGCTCTAGTTCAGGCCCTTTTGTTCAAGGTTCAGGGCTTGGAATAAATCCTGGAGTCTGCCCTCTGACAAAGCAATCAATTTTCCGTTGAGAAAGGTAAAAGTGCCAGAGAGAGCCATCTATTGAGATTACTTTTCATTACACCAGGAAATTTTTGTATTTAAAATAACAAAACTAGGGATGCCTGACTGGCTTAGCCAGTGGAGCCTGTGACTTTTGGTCTTGGGGTCATGAGTTTGAGCCCCACACTGGGGGTAGAGATTGTTTAAAAATAAAATCTTAGGGATGCCTCGGGGCTCAGTCAGTTAAGCGTCTGCCTTCGGCTCAGGTCATGATCCCAGGGTCCTGGGATTGAGTCCCACAAGGGCTCTCTACTCAGCCTGGAGCCTGCTTCTCCTTCTGCCTGCCGCTCCTCTTGCTTGTATTCTCTCTCCCTCTCTCTCACTCTCCCTCTTTGACAAATAAATAAATAAAATCTTTAAAAATAAATAAATAAATAAGGGGCACCTGGGTGGCTCAGTGGGTTAAGCCTCTGCCTTCAGCTCAGGTCATGATCCAAGGGTCCTGGGATCGAGCCCCGAATCGGGCTCTCTGCTCAGCGGGAAGCCTGCTTGCTCCTCTCTCTGCCTGCCTCTCTGCCTACTTGTGACCTCTCTCTCTGTCAAATAAACAAATAAACAAAATCTTTAAAATAAATAAATAAAATCTTAAGAAAAGAACAAAACTGTAGGATAAAACATGTTGGTAGGAGATAGTAATATTAACAACAAGGATTGTGATGGTAATGGCTATTTTCATGTGTATGCTAACTTTGTTATCAGACACTGTTCCAAGGACTTTATATACATTCAATTCTTAATTCTTACACTGGCTTCATTAAAACAACACTATTCTAGTCATCTTGGCTTATGCTTCTTTTTTCTTTATCTTTTTTATTGTGGTAAAATATGCATAATACAAAGTTTGCCATTTTAACCGTTATTAAAAGAACATTTTACTTATTTATTTAACAGAGAGAGAGAGAGCATGAGTAGGGGGAGCGGCAGGCAGAGGGAGAGGGAGAAGCAGGCTCCCCGCTGAGCAGGGACCCTTTGTGGGACTTGATCCCAGGACAAGATCATGACCTGAGCTGAAGGCAGATGCCTAACCTACTGAGCCACCCAGGTGCCCCATTTTAACCATTTTTAAGTGTACAGTTCAGCAGCATTAAGCACATTTACAGTGTTGTGCCACCATCATCACCATCGATGGCCAGAACTGTTTTATATCCCCAAACTGAAACTCTGTCCCCACTGAACACTAACTTCTCATTTCCCCTCCTGCAGCCCCTGGCAGCCACCATTCTACCCTCCATCTCTATGAATCTGACTAGTCTAGGCACCTCATGTAAGAGGACTCTTACAGTATTTGTCCTTTTGTGTCTGGCTTGTTTTACCCAGCATAATGTCCTCAAGGTTCATCTGTGTTCTGTAGCCTGTGATAGAACTTTATTCCTTTCTAGGCTTAATAACTTCGCTGCATCCACATTTTGTTTATCTGTCTAGACACTTGGGTTGTTTTTTTGTTTTGTTTTTTACTTTCTGGCTTTGTGTATGATGCTGTTATAGACAAGGGTGTACAAATATCTCTTTGAGTTCTTGCTTTCATTTCTCTTGGATATACTCTCAGGAGTGGAATTTTTGTTATATGGTAATGCTATGTTTAACTTTTTGAGGAATCACTGTTCTGTTTTCCATATTAGCTGCACCATTTTTCATTCTTGTTGGCAACACACAGGGTTCCAATGTCTCCACATCCTTATCAATACTTGTTATCGTCTAGGCTGGTAATTCTTTTTTTTGTTTTGTTTTTTCAAGATTTTATTTCTTTATTTGAGAGAGAGAGAATGGGCAAAAGCGTGGAGGCAAAGGGAAAGGGAGAAGCAGGTTTCCTACTGAGCGGGGAGCCCAATGTAGGGCTCAGTCCAGGACCCTGGGATCATGACCTGAGTCAAAGGCAGACGCTTAACCAACTGAGCCACCTAGGAGTCCTTAGGTTGGTGATTCCTGATAAATGACTTAAAGCTTGATAGAAATGGAACAGAATTGAAATAATTTATGGTATTCACAAATAAAAATCCTTACTGTATTGTACATTGGCAATGCATAAATTTGATTGCCAATTCTTATGAAAAATTTTAATTTCTTTAAGAATTTGACTATTGCTATGAGCATTGTTTTTAATTAGTTAAAAAAAAACCCTTCAGTATGCTTGGGAAAAATGCATATGGTTTTTGTGTTAGAAATGGCTTAATTTTAATTATTACTCCTACATAGGACTGAAGAGAGCTCTATCACCTCAGGCAGGAAGATGATCTCATTCATGTGAAAAACTAACTGTTTTGAAGTCAGAGCTGAACATAGTTTTACAAAATGAAAATTTTAAAAAAAAGACATTAAAAGGTTTGAAAAAAGATCCAAAAGGCTTTCCGGACATCAAATAACTCTTACAAGTCAGTTGACCTAAATAAAATAGCCATACAGGCTACATTAATTTGAATTACTCATGGATTCCGTAGTCAAGAGAAGGCAGAGTGGGACTTCATCAGCAGAGAGACCCTGTTTTAGTAACATTTGCTCACCTGGACATTCTATAATTGTAAGACTTCTGATTTTACTTTAGCTATGGTATTTAATCTCTTTGAAGGTGGAGAGCTCTATTATGAATTATTTTAAATCATTCTGCAATGTAAAATTCTTTTTCATATCAGCAACCTTTTCTTTTTCAAGGAAGAAGGTGAAGAACATGAGTAGTGCCTTAAGTTGGGTCAGTAAGATTTAAGCATGAGGAGTTTCAATGAACTTCCCCTTCTATGATTGGGACAGTGATTATCCTTTCTTAACCCCTCGCAGTGGCCCATGCCCTTGGTTTGTCAGCTGGTTCAGTTTGTTTCATCTTGTTCAGAACACGGGCATGTGTTTGCTCTTCACCTACGCCAATTAAATCTACCGAGAAAGAGCTACTGAGGTTCTCACCCCTTTTCTGTTGCCATCAGCCACCTGTGCTGCCAAGAGTCATTTTTTTGGAGCATTATAGATCAGTGGTGACAAAGCATCACAATACCAGAAAGAAGTGCAGAAAGTTTTGGCATAAATATCATCTGTGAGTCAAGAGTAACCCTAATCCGAGAGTGAGGAGAACATAAAAGACTATTAAAATGTGATATGACTGAGGTTTAGACTTGAAAAGTTCATCCTTACTTTGGAAATTAGAAGAGAAAATAGAAAAAGAGCACTTACTGTAAAATTACTGAGTGTGTGATTTTTTAGCCTGGATCTTTGTATTATCGCCTTTGATGAAAACAAAGGTCCAGCAAAGCAGGCAGTGAAATCTGTATCTCATGTGTTAAGACATTTAGCTCATTTAGAGAACTTAAGTAATTCTCTGGAGGCTAAAAATATGACAGTATCTCTATGTACCAAACACTTAGAGTGTTTTTCTTTTGAGCTTCATTTTCAATGTTTCTATTTCAGCAAGACCATTGTCTTCTTTGGTTTGGTCCCCTTGGTCATTGTTCTGTGGGTCCTTAGCGCAAAACATTTTGGTAATTTAATATTGGAGATTTGTCTTAGGAGTCAGGTGATCATAGAAAAATAAGTTTCTCTGTGCTATTGACAGTTTTGTTGTTATTTGTATCTTTGGTCATTTTTCCATTTTACTGCTATTCTTTTCCTCTTTGCATTAGAAGGAATATTCTTTCTATTATATCTTTCTATTATATAAATTCAAAAATGTCTTTTTCTATGTTTATCACTTTTTAAAAATTTATCTTATTCTCAAGTTTTTTGCCATGCAGAATTTTAAAAAATCGGGTGAACTTTTTTCCCACCCATTTAAAAAATTGTGGCTAAATACATACAGCATAAAATTTACCATTTTAACCATTTGTAAGTGTACAGTTTAGTGATAGTAAATGCACTCATGATGCTGTACAACCATCACTACCACCCATCTCCAGAACTCTCTTTTTGATTTTAATTTTTTAAAGATTATTTACTTATTTATTTGAGAGAGAGAGAACATGAGCAGGGGGAAGGGTAGAGAGAGAAGCAGACTCCCTGCTGAGCAGGGAGCCCAATGTGGGACTCGATCTCAAGACCCAATCTCAAGACTCAGGATCTCAAGATCAAGACCCGAGCTGAAGGCAGATGCTTAACCAACTGAGCCACCCAGGCACTCCAGAACTCTTTTTATTAATTTAAATTTTATTTTTTATTTTAAAAATGGTTTTATTTTAATTCCAGTAGAGTTAACATACAATGTTATATTAGTTTCAGGTGCACAATAGAGTGATTCAACAATTCCATATATCACTCATTGCTCATCAAGATAATTGTACTGTTAATCCCCTTCACCTCTTTTATCCATCCCCCACCCACCTTCCCTCTGGTGACCATCTGTTCTCTATAGTTAAGAGTCTGTTTTTTGGTTTGTCTCTCTCTTTTTTTCTTTTGTTCATTTGTTTTCTTTCTTAAATTCTACATATGAGTAAAATCATATGATATTTGTTTTTCTCTGACTTATTTCACTTAGCATCATACTCTCTAGATCCATTCATGTTGATGCAAATGGGAAGATTTCATTCTTTTTTATGGCTGAATAATATTCCAGTGTGTGTGTGTGTGTGTGTGTGTGTGCACGCACGCCAGCCATATCTTCTTCATCTATTCATCAATCAATTGACATTTGCACTGCTTCCATATATTGGTTATTGTAAATAATGCTGCAATAAACATAAGGTTGCATATATCCTTTGAAATGAGTGTTTTGTATTCTTTGGTTAAACACCCAGTAATGTGATTACTGGATCATAGAGTATTCCTATTTTTAGTTTTTTGAGGTGCATTTATACTGTTTTCCACAGTAGCTGTACCATTTTGCATTCATACCAGCAGTGCATCAATGTTCCTTTTTCTTCACATCCTTGCCAACATGTTTCTTATGTTTTTGATTTTAGCCATTCTGACAGGTGTGAGAATGGTGGTTTTGATTTACATTTCCCTGATGATGAATGATGTTGAGCATCTTTTCATGTGTCTGTTGGCCATTTTGATGTCTTCTTTGAAGAAATGTCTGTTTATGTCTTCTGCCCATTTTTAAATTGGATTATTTTCTTTCTTGGGTGTTGAGTTGTATCAGTTCTTTGTATATTTTGTATACTAACCCTTTATTGAATATGTCATTTGCAAATATCTTCTCCCATTTTGTAGGTTGACTTTTAGTTTTGTTGACTGCTTCCTTTGCTGTGCAGAAGCTTTTTAAAAATTTTTTTAAAAAAGATTTTATTTATTTATTTGACAGACAGAGATCCCAAGTAGGCAGAGAGGCAGTAGAGAGAGAGGAGGAAGCAGGCTCCCTGCTGAGCAGAGAGCCCGATGTGGGACTCGATCCCAGGACCCTGGGATCATGACCTGAGCCGAAGGCAGACACGTAACTGGTTGAGCCACCCAGGTGTCCTGAGAAGCTTTTTATTTTAATGTAGTACCAGTAGTTTATTTTTACTTCTGTTATCTTGCCTGAGAAGTCATACTTAGAACGATGTTGTTATGACTAATGTCACAGAGATTACTGTCCATTCTCTCTTCTAGAATGTTTATGGTTTCAGGTCTCACATTTAGGTCTTTAATCTATTTTGAGTTTATTTTTGTGCATGGTGTAAGAAAGTGGGTTAGATTCTTTCTTTTGCATGTTGCTGTCCAGTTTTCCCAACCCTATTTGTTGACACGACTGTCTTTTTCCCATTGCATATTCTTGTCTTCTTTGTCAGAGATTAATTGACTATTTAATTGTGGGTTTATTTCTGGGTTTTCTATTCTGTTCATTGATTTATGTGTCTATTTTTGTGTCAGTACCATACTATTTTGATTACTACAGCTTTGTAATATAACTTGAAATCTGAAAATGTGATACCTCCAGTTGTTTTTTTTCTTCTTTAAGATTGTTTTGGTTATTCAGGGTTTTTCGTGGTTCCATACAAATTTCAGGATTGTTTGTTCTAGTTCTGTGAAAAAAATGCTGTTGGTATTTTGATAGGGATTGCATAAGTATGTAGATTGTTTTGGGAGTATGGACATTTTAACAATATTTGTTCTTTTAACTCATGAGCATGGAATGTCCTTTCATCTGATTGTGTTATCTTCAATTTCTTTCATCAATGTTTTATAATGTTCAGAGTGAGTACAGGCTTTTTACCTCTTGTTTAAGTTTATTCCTTGGTATTTTATTATTTTTGATACAATTGTAAATGGGGTTGTTTTCTTAAATTCTCTTTCTGCTTCTTCATTAGTAGTGTCAAATAATAATTTTAATAAGCTTCTTATTTTAATGGCTCTGGCTTTTGTGATAATTAAATTTAATTGATTTGTATTTAAAATGATCATCCTCATTCTGGGATTTTAGAAAAAAATTATTCCATGTACTCTTCTTGTATTTTATAGCTTCCTTTCTCTTTCTTTAGAATTGTAATCTTTTTGGAACTTATTTTTGTGTACAAACTAAGGTAGAGACATGGTAAGGGTGGAATTGTGTCCCCCTAAAATTCGTACTGACATCCTAACCCCTGGAACATCAGAATCTGACCTTATTTGGAAATAAGGTTTTTGCAGATGTAAGAAGATAAGATGAGGCCATAGTGGGGTAAAGTGGACTCCTAATCCAATATGACTACTGTCCTTATAACTAGGGAAAATATAGACACAGACACACACAGGGAGAGTGTCATGTGAAGATTGGATCTATGCAACCACAAGGCAAGGAACTACCAGAAACCAAGAGAGAGGGCTGGAACAGATCCTTCCCTAGTACCTTGAGAAGGAGCATGGCCCTGCTGATGCTTTGATTGGACTTCTGGCCTCCAAAACATGAAAAATAAATTTCTGTGGTTTAAGCCACTCAGTTTGTGATATTTTGTTATAGCAGCTGTAACAAACTAATACGGAATACATATGAATTTTTTCCCGCTTGGTAATTTGGTTATCCCAACGTCAACAACCATCAGAGGGCATTGATTTGTAAAGACACTTTTGCAATATACTAAATTCCTGCATGCATACAGTTTGACTTCTGTAATTTCTGGTCTGTGCCATTGTCTATTCAGACACAGGTAACTGTCTCAGGTACACTTGTGTTATGATGTGCTTTAACATCAAGTAGGACAACCATATGTCCACGTCCATATTTTTTAAAGTATGTTTTTGGCTCTTTGATAATTTTTCCATATGAATTTTAGAAAATTTAGAAAATTTCCTTTGGCGTTCTTAAATATCATTATAGTGTTTCTAGATCTGTGCTATTTTTCCCCTTTACATTTCCTCTTTGACAAATAATGGGTTCTTAATTGGATTCTTTAATCATTATTTTTACCTCTCCATTTATATACTTTTACCTTTGGTGGTTCTTATATAGATTTTGGCACTAATTATGATAATTCTTAATTTTATTTATTTATTTATTTTTAAGATTTAATTTATTTATTTGACACAGAAAGAGACAGCGAGAGAGGGAATTCAAGGAGGGGGAGTGGAAGAGAGGGAAGCAGGCTTCCTGTTGAGCAGGGAGCTTGATGTGGGGCTCTATCCCAGGACCCTGGGATCATGACCTGGGCCGAAGGCAGATGCTTAACTGACTGAGCCACCTAGGGGCCCCCATAGCTCTTAATTTTAAATGTATCTTCTCTTTCTGGATCCTTCTTTTTTTTTTTCCTCCCGAGGAAGTTCCCCAATTTTATCTTCAAATCCAGTTTGATCCTCATTTGTATCCATTTTACTTTTCATCAATCAATTGTATGTTTGTGTGTGTATAAACACAAGTATTACATTTCTTATACCTAAAATGTCTTGTTGAGAGACAGAGAGAGAGTGTGAGTGAGGGGGTAGGTAGACAGAGAGGGAGAGAATCCTTTTTTCTTTTTTTTTTTTTTAAAGACTTTTTATTTATTTATTTGACAGACAGAGATCACAAGTAGGCAGAGAGGCAGGCAGTGAGAGAGAGGAAGGGAAGCAGGCTCACCACCGAGCAGAGAGCCTGACGCAGGGCTCGATCCCACGACCCTGGGATCCTGACCTGAGCCGAAGGCAGAGGCCCAACCCACTGAGCCACCCAGGTGCCCCGAGGGAGAGAATCTTAAGCAGGGCTGCACACCTAGCACAGAGCCCAGCTCAAAGCTCAATCTCACAACTCTGAGATCATGACCTGAGCTGAAACCAAGAGTCAGATGCTCAAGCAACTGAACCGTCCAGGCACCCCTTAAATTATTTTTAATGAAGGATTGCACCAGGGGCACAGATTTGGATCCTTCATAATTCTTGTTCATTGTACAATCTCAAATTTTTCCCAAGCATCACCTATTTATTTATGGATAATGATATGTCAAGCCTCTATGAACCCACCAATGCAGGAGCTGGGATTTTGAAAACAGCTGACATCTGACAGTGGGTGCCACCTTCTTAGGCCTCTCTTCCCTCTGCCATAAGAATCCTGAATTCCGAGTTCATCATTCCCTTACTTTTTCATTGTATTTACATAATTCCTAAAAATGTATCTTTTAATCTTATTTTTCATTAACTTTTTAAAAAGGGTATCAAGCTTTATGTAAGTCCTGGAAGCTTATTTTCTCTACATATTATTTTCTCCACGTATTATTAGATTGCTGAGATTCTTCCCTGTTGGGGTCTCCTGTTGTAGTTCATTTGTTTGGGCTTCTGTGTAGTACTCCTATGTGGGACTATACTACATTATTTTTCATGCATTCTCTCTCTGATGGACATCTGGGTTGTTTCCAAGTTTCTGCTATTGTGAACAATGCTACTGTGAACATTTCTGCTCTGATATACCTGGGTGAATCTGTCTTCAGACATATACCCACATATGTGAATGTCAGCTTCTAAAGACAATATTAAACCATTTTCCAGTGTGCCTACTCCAACGTGCACTCTCTTGAGCAATAGATAAGAAATCCCGTGGATTCACTCTCCAACACTTGTTATTGCTACACCTTTAAAATTTTTGCTAAATAGAGGCACCCGTGTGGCTCAGTCAGTTAACTGTCCGACTCTTGGTTTCGGCTCAGGTCATGATCTCAAGGTTGTGGCACAGAGAGTCTGCTTCAGATTCATGCACTCTCTCTCTTTCTCTCTCTATAAAATAAATAAATAAATCTTAATTTAATTATTTATTCAATTTTTTTGCTAAGCAAATGGACTTATAATGATGTTGTATCATGGTCTTGATTTGTATTTCCCTTATCTCCATGACAGTGAGCGTCTTTCTGTATGTTTATTCATCAAATATATTTTCTCTTCTGTGAAATACCCATTTCTGTCTCTTGCCTATTTATCTATCAGGTTATATCTATTTTTTTCATTGGTAGGAATTATTAATGTACTACTGATATTAATTCTTTCTGGTGCATGTATCTTTTTATTCTAAGATACATTTTGATAAAAATTTGAATTTTAATATAGTTAAATTTATTAATATTTTCTCATAAAATTAGCTTTTTTTGTGTGTTAAGGAAACTGTAACAATCTCAAGGGCCAAAAGAATTCTCCTATATATTCTTTTTAAATTTTTTTCTCCTGTATATTCTACTAAGATTTTGAAGTTTCATTTTTATCTTTGCATTGCCTTTTAGGTTAATTTTGTTATTTTGAAAACTTTATGTTCATGGAATCACACATTACCTATTCTTGTGTGACTGAATTTTTTCTCTCAATATTATGCTTTTTAGTTTATCCACATTTTTGTATATAGCCCTGGAACACTGATTCATTTTCATTGTTTTACAGTATTCCTTTGTACATATATTCCACAGTTTATTTATCTTTGCTATTAAATTTACATTTAAATTGTTTCCAGTTTTGACTATTGTGAATGGTACTTCTATAAACATTTTGCATATTTTTTGATGCACCTTTCTTGTATGAAGGTGCATTTGCTGAGTGAATACCTAGGAATATACTAGGTGGGTCAAAGGTTTTGCTCAAATTGGGTTGACTGGTGGTTCTCAAAGAGTGGCCCATAGATCCTGGGGGCCCCTGAAGCACTTTCAGGGAGTTTGTGATTTAAAAACTATTTTCATAATAATACTATTTGCTGTTTTCCATGGTGATGACATTTGCACTAATGTTACAAAAGTCATGGTTGGTCAAAGTACTAGTTACTTAGCCTGGCTCAAGGCAATAACACCAAATTTTAGTGGCAGTCACTGTCCACCACTTTATTGCTATACACTAGCAGGAAAAAAATGTCAGTTTCATTTAAGAATGTCTGTAAGGGGACACCTGGGTGGCTCAGTTGGTTAAGTGTCTGCCTTTAGCTGGGGTCATGTTCTTAGGGGCCTGGGATTGAACCCTGTTTGGGGCTCCCTGCTGAGCCGAGAGCCTGCTTCTCCCTCTCCCTCTGCCCCCCATTCCTGCTCACGTGTTCTCTCTCTCTCTCTCAAATTTAAAAAAAAAAAAAAGGTCTGTGAGGAAGCAGTAAAAACTATTAATTTGATTAAATCTCAATCCTTGAGTACATATCTTTTTAGCATTCTGTGTGATGAAATGAGCATTATACAGAAAGTTGTATACCAAAGTATGGTGGTTCTTTTGAAGAAAAGTCTGTTAAAATTTTGGAAACTTGTGTCCATCACTGTAAGTTTAGTCAGTTTCCAGTGATTAAAGACTTTTTTTAGGTGGGATCCTGCAATGATTATAACAAATGTGATTTTTTATAACACAACATAGGATGTCTTAATATTTGGAAGATCTGTATTAAGTCAGCCAAAAATTTTCTAATGACCAATGTATGGTATTATACAATCATGTACAGTTAAACAATTCATCAAAGCGCAAACCAGGGGAGTGGATTTTAATGTAATAGTACAAATGTTTTCACTGATATGATTTCAGATTCCACATTGCACTTGTAAAACTAAATAAAGGAAACTTCATTTAGAATAGAACTGGGAGGCCCGAAGGGGGAGATATCATGCCCTACCACACATAGTCCATTGCAGACCCCAACAGGAAGAGACTCCCCAAAAGGGAGTCTTTCCTTCCCAAAAGGAAAAAGCCTATGGTTTACCCCCACCCACCCCATGCAGGCAGGAGAAAGAAGAATCTCTCCTCCTCCACCAACAGCCCAGCCAATGAGAGACTGCCAGGACCCAGCCAATGAGAAGCTACAGTTCCAACTCCCAGTTTACAGTGGACTTTTTGTTTATAATCACCCCCCCCCCCTTTACTCTGTAAAAGAGCTTTCCCCTCCTTTGTTTTCTGGACTTGCTTTGTGGTTTTTGCTGTAGCTTGCTTGTCTTGACATCTACTTCCCTGTTATTCCTGAATAAACCTATTTTTGCTGGTAAAATAACTGACAGTTTTATTTTGAAGGTTAACATTAATAACCTTTAAGAAACTACCACTTTCTGAGTTTTGGTGTAGTATCAGAGAATACCCCAATTATCAGAAAGAACTAAGAAAATAATCTTAACTTGTTTAACTGCATGTCCATGGTTGGATTTTTCTTCATTAACTTCAATCAAAACAGCTTGCTGTTGAGGCACTTGGGTGGGTCAGTCGTTAAGCATCTGCCTTCAGCTCAGGTCGTGATCCCAGGGTCCTGGAATGGAGTCCCACATCAGACTCCCTGCTCAGTGGGAACACTACTTCTCCCTCTCCCACTCCCCCTGCTTGTATTCCTTCTCCCCCTGTCTCTTTCTGTCAAATAAATCTTCAAAAACAAAAAACAAAACAGTTTACTGTTATATGTGGAGGACAGATGCTGAAGGTGGCCCCTGAGATCTTCCTCTCCTGGTATTCAAGCCCTTGTATAATCCCTCATCTCAAGTGTGGGCGGGACCCATGGCTTGCTTTTAACCAATAGAATGTGGCAAGGTGAAGGAATGCACATGATTATATACCTGATTACATGACTATATACATGATTACATTGAATGCCCAAGACTGTAGTGCTGTCTTGCTGCAATCTCTCTCCCTTAGAGTTATTCCCGAACAGAATAAGCAGCCATGTTGGGGAGCCCCACAAGGCTAGGAATTGTAGGCATCTTCCAGTAGCTGAGGATGGTCTCTGACCAACAGCCAGTAAAACTGAAGCTGAGTCCTGTAGCCCCACAAGAAACTGAATGTTGACAACAGCCACATGAGCTTAGAAGAGATCCTTAATTAATAAATACTTAGAAACATCTCTGTTTTAATTCCTAATATGGCAAATAGGAATTGGTCTAACCCACATGTTATGGGCTGAATTGTGTCCCCTCAAAATGACTATGCTGAAGCCCTAACACCCACTATATCAGGATCTGACTGTATTTGGAGACAGAACCTTTAAAGAGGTGATGAAGTTAAAATGAAGCCATTAGACTAAATCCTAATCCAACATGACTGGTGTCCTTCTCAGAAGAAATTTGGACCCAAGCCACCAGGGGTACATGTGAAAAAAGGAAAGACATGTGAGGACACAGTGACAGGTGATCATCTGCAAGTCAAGCGTCAAAGAAACCAACCCTGCTGACACCTTGATCTTGGACTTCCAGCCTCCAGAACTTGAGAAAACAAATTTCTGTTGTTTAAGCCCACCAGTCTGTGGTATTTTGTTACAGCAGCTCTAGTGAACTAATACACCACATAAAAAGTATTCTTTTGAGTTGTTAAAAATTCTTAAGAGTGTAAAGGGGTCCCAAGAGCAAAACATTTGAGGACCACTGTGACAGACTGCTAAGTTGTTCTCTAAAATGTTGTGCCAATTTACACTCCCACCAACAGTATTTGAATATTCCCATTGTCCTGTATCTTGAACAAAAAATTGATATTGTCAGTCTTTTTAATTTAAACCATTATCATTTTAATTTATACTTCCTTAATTACTTTGAGATTGAGTACATTTTCATCTTATTGGCCATCTGGTTCATAAGTGCCTATGACATACCTTGCCTATTTTCCTATCAAGTTATCTTTATTTTTCTTACTGATTTGGAATTCTTACATTCTATTGTTTATATATGTGGTAAGTATCTTCTTCTACTCTCTGGCTTATATTTTTGTTCACTGGTTGGTGTCTTTTGATAAGTAGAAATTCTTATTTTTTATTTGTATTTTTTCTTCAAAATTTTATTTAAATTCTAGTTAATTAACATACAGTCAATATTGGTTTCAGGAGTAGAATTCAGTGATCCATCACTTCCATACATTCCCCAGTGCTCAGCAAACAAGTGCCCTCCTTAATACCCATCACCCTTCTAGCCCATTCCCCATCCATGTCCCTCCGCCAGCCCTCAGTTTGTTCTTTATCATTAAGAGTCTCTTATATTTGTTTCCCTTTCTCCTTTTTTTCTTTTACTTCTTCCCAAATGTTCACTTGTTTTCTTTCTTAAATTCCACATGAATGAAATCATGGTAGGTATTGTCTTTCTCTGATTGACTTATTTCACTTACTGTAGTACACTCTAGCTCTATCCACATTGTTACGAAGGTAGTCCAAAATAAAAAAAATCTTTCACTTAGCACAAAGTCCTCAAGGTTCAGCCATGTTGCAGCCTGTGTCAGAATTTCCTTCCTCTTAAAGGCTGAATAATATTCCATTATGTGTGTGCACATTTTGTTTATCCATTCATCCATCCACAGACATTTGAATTGCTTCCACCTTTGGTTATGGTGAATAATGCTGCTGTGAACATAGGTGTATGAATATCTGATCGAGTCCCTGCTTTCAATTCTTTTGGGTATATATAAGTATTGTTGTTTGAGTTTAGAAAAAGTTGTTTTCAGTTTAGTTCAACTCGCTATTTAATTGAACACTTTTGTTAAGTGTACCATGTCCAGTCATGTGGAAAATACCAATGAAAAATGGAACGAATTCTGGCTGTGGAGGGCTTACAACTTGGATGAAGGATCATTATTCAAAATAAAAATACTATTTCATATATATGTATATATAAAATATTATTTCATGTATATGTATATATATACTATTTCATATATATGTGTATATATATTCAAAATAAAATACTATTTCATATATATGTGTGTGTGTATATATATACACAAGTCATTAATGAAAACTACTGACCATATATACACATACATATATGTATATGTGCATGTGTACATGTGTGTGCACATATACATAGATGTACGTATATGTAGACATGTATATATGGTCAGTAGTTTTCATTAATGACTCGTAGCATATTATCTAGGGAAAGGGTCCAACAATAGAATACATTCTGAATTCTCATTTTTCTAATGTGTACATGTGTGTGCACATATACATATATGTACGCATATGTAGACATGTGTATATGGTCAGTAGTTTTCATTAATGACTTGTAGCATATTATCTAGGGAAACGGTCCAACAATAGAATACATTCTGAATTCTCATTTTTCTAATGTAGTCAAAAATAAAAATAGAAACTATATAGGGTTGATACTGTTGAGAATGAATGTGGTTTTGTAATTTAATCGCTGTGCTACCTGGAGCAATTTACTGACCTCTCTGTAGAAGGGGTCAATGCTAGCGTTTATGCCTTGTTATGTCCCTGTGGGATCTGGAAAGGGCTTCTCACAGCACCCTGCCCAGGCGACCTCAAAAGGAACAACTTGGTGGCCTCCACACACTAGCCAGGGAGGCTCCTGAGCTTCAGAATCCCCTACCCCTCCCTAATAGCCAGAGATGGGGACCCACTGCTGTCCGCCCCTCAAGCAGCAAGGGCGGGCTTGGGGGTGGAGAGACCAGCCGTTTTCAGTATCAGCCCTCGACAAGAGTTGTTATTTTTCCTGTCATGTTTGTTGGGGTCCAGCTCAAGTTTGTTTTTCTTGCAGAAAGGCAGGAAGGCCAATTTGGAACACACACAACTCACATGTCATCGACGATGACTTGGCCCAGCGCTTGGCATTGGCTCCCTGACAGTTAAAAGGCACAGGGTGGGCGAGCCCAGCGGCCAGCACTGAGGAACAAGGAAAAGGAGGGAGAATGCAAGATTCTTATCTGCTCAGGCCTCCCAGGCCCCCCTCCATTCTTTTCCCCCTGCTCACTCCTCCCTCCAGGGACTTCTGGCCTCAGCTCACAGAGTCTCCCGCCTGGAGGGGCCCCGCTGCTCAGTGGCCGCCTCCACTTTCTGTCCACCTCTTCCTCTTACTGAATGTGTGAGGAAGCATCCCACCCAAAGGAGGGGAAAGTCTGCATCAGCAGAGATCCATGCAGCAGCCTTGGTGGGAGGCAAAGGCAGGAAGAGGGAGAAAGCATTTTCCATTTTGGACCCAAGACAATTGTGCAGTTATTTGAGAAAAGCTTGGTGTTTTTCCACCCAGACTTGAGTAGTATTGGAAGTCACCATATAAGAGTCTCACTGGCTTTAAATATTAGGGTGTTTGGTGGGATTATGTATTCTTGGGTGTATGTGTGGATGCCTGAGGAATGCTGCCCAGTCCTATTGTACAAAGATGTTGGGTGTTCTGGAGACCAAATCACAGCTTCAAATCTTAGTAAAGGAGCATACTCATCCAAGGAAACTTGGTAAAACTGGAAATAAAAAATATATAAAATGTTTCTGAAATAGGTTCTAAATATAAATATAAAAATGTTTAATATATATTCTATATATATACTCTCTCTATATATACTCTCTCTCTCTCTATAAAATGTTTCTAAAATATGTTCTGATGATCTAGGTAACTAAGGCTTCCCCAAACTATTAACAACTATTTTGGGGAGTAAGTATTACCTTGAGAGAGTCTTTCCCAAAATGACAGCTACTTTTGTGATTCCTGTGTGCTCATCACTTCTTCTTAAAATATTACAGTTGTCATAGTTAGAAAAGAAGTAGGAGTCAGGGCTTTAAGGCTACCTTTGAAAAATTATACTTTATTTAGTGGTATAAGAGAAGCACATCAAAGACCTAAATGTGAAGCCTGAGACTAAAAAATCTTAGAAGAAAACATAGGCAGTAATTTCTTCGACATCATCAGCCTTAGCAACATTTTTCTAGATATGTTTTCTCAGGCAAGGGAAACAAAAGCAAAAACAAACTATTGGGATTACATCAAAATAAAAAGCTTTTGTACAGTGAAGGAAATAATCAACAAAACAAAAGGTAACCTACTGAATGGGAGAAGATATTGCAAATGATAAATCTGATAAGAAGTTAATATTCAAAATATATAAAGAACTTACACAACACAACACAAAAAACCCAAATAATCCAATTAAAAAATGGGCAGAAGACCTAAATAGACATTTTTTTCAAAGAAGACATACAAATGGCCAACAGACACATGAAAAGATAGATACCCAATATATTCCAGGGAAATGCAAATCAAAACCACAATGAGGGGTGCCTGACTGGCTCAGTCAGTAGAGCATATGACTCTTGATCTGGGGATTGTGAGTTCAAGCCCCACGTTGGGCATGGAGCCTACTTACACACACACACACACACACACACACACACACACACAAAGATATCACCTTACACCTGTCAGAATGGTCAGAATCAAAAAGACAAGAGATAGCAAGTGTTGGTGAGGATGTGGAGAAAAAGGAACTCTTGTGCACTGTTGGTGGGAATATAAATTTGTACAACCACTGTGAAAAACAGTAGTAAGTTTCCTCAAGAAATTAAAACTAGAAATACCATATGATCCAGTAATTCTACTAGTGGGTATTTACCCAAAGACTAACTAGAAAAGATACATAACCCCTATGTTTATTGCAGAAGCAGCCTAAGTGTCCATTAATAAATGAATGGATAAAGAAGGTGTGGTATACACAGACATACAAACACAAGAATGATTACTCAGCCATAAAAAAGGATGAGTTCTTACCATTTGTAACAACATGGATGGACCTAGAGGATATTATACTAAGTGAAATAAGTCAGAGAAAGGCAAGTATCACATTATTTTACTTATATGTGGGATCTAAAAAGCAAAACAAACAAAAACAAAATGCAGAAACAGACCCATAAAAACAGAGAACAAACTGGTTTCCAGAGGCAGGGGGTGAGGAGTTGGGCAAAATGAGTGAAGGGGAGTGAAAAATATAAGCTTCCACTTATGGAACGAATAATAAATCATGGAGATAAAAGGCACAGTGTAGGGAATGTAGTCAAGGATATTGTAATAGTGTTGTATGGTGACAGATGGTGACAGATGGTAGCTGCTCTTGTGAGCATAGCATAATGTGTAGAGAAGTTGAGAAGTTGAATCACTATGTTTACACCTGAAACTAATGTAACATTGTGTGTCAACTATATTTCAATTAAAAATAGATGATCACATTAAGTATTCAAAAAATGCTCACTGAATAACTAATGCCTTTATATTTGTTCCTTCTTTGCTCATTTTATCTTCTAACTACATAATGGGGCAGAATTTTTTTTCCATTTCCTTGAGGTAAAAGACATCTTTCATGTAAGAATTTTGGGTGTGTGTGTGTGTGTGTGTGTGTGTGTGTGTTTTAGGGATTGTACAGGAGCCTTAATATCCTTTAGCATATTTCAGTAACTGATCAAGCACTTCACAAATCCTATGCCAGATGTGGCAGGTTCCATGTCCAAAGACAATTGTAGCAGTATCTCCCAGCCCAGAGGTTCTTATTCAATATAACTTTGTCCCTCCCCATCTAGAGATGGTTTCTCTTTCTCATCACCTTGAATCTGGGTTGGTCAAGTGACTGCTTTGACCAACATATAACAGTGGAAGTTGTGTTCTGGGACTGTAAACCCAGGCATGAAGGAGGACTAACAGTTTATATCTTGGAAGTTCTTGGAAGTTCTGGTGGAAGTCCAGTCTGGCTATTGGGGAGACACTATAAAGAGGCCACATGGAAAGGGAGTGGTCCTCAAACTGTGTAAAAGAGAAGTTCAACTGTTCCATGGCCCAGCTGAGCCCACACTCTAGACAACATGCTTGGCAAATATATCCACAGGGCACAGCCTAGGCAAGACCAGCAAAGAACCACCCTGCCCAGCTCAGGTTGTGCAATCATGAGCAAGTAAGTGGCTATTATTTTAAGTTACTAAGTTTTGGGGTGTTTTGTTATGCATAGCAGATAATTAAAACACCAGATAAACTGATATCAAATCTTGGTGAGATTATTTTCAAATATTTAGTGAGAATGGTGGACAATCATTTTTTTTATTCAATTCAACTTTAGTTTATAATTAAGATCTTGTGAAGATTGTATACTTGACAATTTTCTAAGTATTGTGTTT
The DNA here is from genome assembly GCF_963455335.1 of Martes martes. Taxonomy (NCBI): domain Eukaryota; kingdom Metazoa; phylum Chordata; class Mammalia; order Carnivora; family Mustelidae; genus Martes; species Martes martes. The sequence goes on along the minus strand of NC_137891.1, from coordinate 76,739,554 downwards.
TTCTAGATATATGGATTAGAGCTCTCTCTCTTGAGTTTTAATTCTCTATTCCTTTTTCCTGGTCATTTTACATTAGAATACAAGGTATTTTCAAAGTGTTGGTCCCCATCAATCCTAGTCAAGTTTACCATTTTGAGAGTTTTTGTTGATTGTTTCCTCTATTCAAATTATTTGGGTATTTAGTAGCTTTAAGATCACTGAAAGTAGAAGAGGAGGTTGTTTTGTAATTTTTCTGCAAAAGTTGGAAGTGAATTTGATCTTAGTAAGTGTTCCATTTTGATTTTTGATGAAAATATAAAGGTTAAAAAGAGCATATGAAAGTGATTAGAGCTCCTAATAAGCAAAGTAAATATAAATGTAGCATAAAGTAAACTAATTATTGTTTTCATCTTTTTATTCTTGTAATTATGGTAAAATAGACATACCTATAATTTACCATTTTAGCTATTTTTCAGTAGCATTAAGTACATTCACATCATTATGCCATCGTCAGCACCATCCATCTCCAGAACTTCTTTGTCTGTCTCGTATGAAACTACAGCCACTAAGCAACAATTCCCCATTCCTCCCCCCAGTTCCTGGTAACTACCCTCTGCTTTCTGTCTTTATGAATTCCATACTCTAGGTACCTCATGTAAGTGCAATCATACAGTATTTGTCTTTTTCTAACTGGCCTATTTTACTTGGCATAATGTTCATAAAGGTTCATCCATGTTGTAGCCTGTGTCAGAGTTTCCTTCCTTGTGAAGCTGAATGCTATTCCTTTGTATGTATCAACCATATTTTATTTTATTTATTTATTTATTTTAGAGAGAGAGCGAGTGGGGGGAGGGGCAGTGGGAGAGGGAGAGAAATCTCAAGCAGACTCCCCACTGAGAGTGGATCCCAACGTGTGCCTCGATCCCAGGACCCTGAGATCATGACCTGAGCTGAAACCAACAGTCAGATGCTCAAACTTCAGAGCCAGGCAGTGCCCCTATACCATACTTTATTTAGGTATTCCGCTTGTTTCCACCTTTCAGCTATTGTGAATAATGCTGCTATGAACATGGATACAGAAATATTTCTTTGAGTCCCTGCTTTCAATTGTTTTCTTCTTTAAAAAATTTTTTAAGTTTTTAAATTGAAGCATAACTGACAAATAAAATTGTATATATTTCTTGTTTTCCTCTTTCAAGAAAAAGCATTTATCCTTGGTTTCTTTTTATTTAATTCTCATTGGGGTAGGGTTTTTGTTGTTGTTGTTGTTATTGTTGTTGTTTGTTTTGTTTTGTTTTCTTTGGTATCAACACCTAATTTTTTTTTTTTTTTAAAGTGGGCCCCACACTTCTGGAGCCCAACTTGGGGCTGAACTCACAATCCTGCTATCAAGACTCCAGCTGGGATCAAGAGTAGGACACCTAACCAACTAAGCCACCTAGGTGCCCCAACACCTATTGTATTTTACAGCATTTTCCAAAGGTAAGATATTTAAGTTGTCAGGGATTAAATTCAAGTAACTGTACTAAAAAGATTTTTTTTTAAAAGATTTTATTTATTTATTTAATAGAGATTACAAGTAGGTAGAGAGGCAGGCAGAGAGAGAGGAGGAAGCAGGCTTCCCGCTGAGCAGAGAGCCCGATGTGGGACTTGATCCCAGGACCCTGGGATCATGACCTGAGCCGAAGGCAGAGGTTTAACCTATTGAGCCACTCAGGCGCCCCAAAAAGATTTTTTTTTAGTAAAAGTTGCTGTATGCCCCTGGGCTAGCTGCTTTCCTTCTTGCTGTTGTGATTTCCTCAAATGTTAACACTGGCTAATAATACTAGCTGGGTGTAACTGCTGGAAAGGACTGAGTGAAGTGATGTGTGGAAAGGACCTTGTGCTCAGTCAGGGTTGAGTCTCCTTTCTTTTCCTCCCCCAACTTTATTGAGGATTAGTTCACAAATAAAAGCTGTATATATTTAAGATGTACAACTTGATATTTTCATAGATGTATGAATTATGAAATAATTACCACAATCAAGCTACTTAACATATCTGTCACCTCACTTACTTTTTTCTGTGCATATGTGGTAACTACACTTAAGATCTACCTTCTTAGCAAATGTCAAGGATACAGTACAGTATTATTAATTATAATCACATCACTGTACATTAGATCTCCAGATCTTATTCACCTTACATAGCTTTGTACCATATAACCAACATCTCCTCATTTCTCCCACCCTTTAGCCTTGGAAATCTCCATTCTCCTCTCTGCTTCTATGAATTTGACTATTTCAGATTTCACACATAAGTGGGATCATGCAATATTTGTCTATCTGTGTCTGGCTTATTTCACTTAGCATAATGTCTTCCCTCTTCACCCATTTTGTCACAAATGATAGGATTTCCTTCTTTGTAAATGCTGAATAATATTCCATTGTGTGTGTATACACACACACACACATATATATGTATAGATGTGGTGTGTATATACACACACACACACACACACATATAGCATGTACATGCTTTTTTTGCCTATGATGTGGTATCTACCACATTCTCTTTATCCATTCATTGCTGATAAACATTTAGATTCTTCCCATATTTTGGTTATCATGACTAAAGCTTTTGCAATGAGTGCATTGCAATGAAATGAGAGTACAGACATCCCTTTGAGATACTGATTTTATTTCCTTTGGCTATATCCCCAGAGGTAGGATTGCTGGATCATATGGTGGTTTCATTTTTAATTTTTTTGAGAAAACTTTGTAGTGTTTTCCATAAGTGGTGTCCCAATTTAAATTCCCACCAACAGTGTACAGGGTTTCCCCTTTCTCCACATCCTCAGCAACATTTGTTAGCTCTCGTCTTTTTGAGAATAGCCATTCTAACATGTGTGAAGTAATACTGTGGTCTAGATTTACATTTCCCTGATGATTGGTGATATTGAACACCTTTTCATATACCTCTTAGCTAGACTTCTTCTTCTTTTTTGAAAGATTTTGTTTATTTATTTGACAGAGAGAGACACAGCGTAAGAGAGAACACAAGCTGAGCAGGTGGGAGAGGGAGAAGCAGGCTTCCTGCTGAGCAGGGAGCCTGATTCGGGGCTTGGTCCCAGCACTCTGGGATCATGACCTGAGCCAAAGACAGATGCTTAAAGACTGAGCCATCCAGGTGTCCCCTTCTTCTTCTTCTTCTTTTTAAAGATTTTTTTTGTTTGTTTATTTGACAGAGAGAGAGATAACAAGTAGGTAGAGAGGCAGGCAGAAAGAGAGGAGGAAGCAGGATCCCTACGGAGCAGAGAGCCCGATGCAGGACTTGATCCCAGGAACCTGAGATCATGACCTGAGCCAAAGGTAGAGGCTTAACCCACTGAGCCACCCAGGTGCCCCCCCCTTTTTTTAAAAGATGGAACTAGCACAGAAATCAGTTGCTTTCTTATACACTAACAATGGAACTGTAGAAAGGATAATTAGAGAATAGATTCCATTTACAATAGCACCAAAACCCATAAGATACCTTGGAATAAACCTAACTAAAGAGGTAAAAGATCTGTATTCAAGGAACTACAGAACACTTATGAAAGAAGTTGAAGAAGACACAAAAAGATGGAAAAACATTCCATGCTTATGGATCAGAAGAATAAACATTGTTAATATGTCTGTGCTGCCCAGAGCAATCTATACTTTCAATGCCATCCCAAACAAAATACCAGCAGCATTTTTCAAAGTGCTGGAACAAACAATCCTAAAATTTGTATGGAACCAGAAAAGACCCCAAATTGCTAAGGAAATGTTGAGGAATAAAAACAGAGCTGGTGGCATCACGTTGCCTGATTTCAAGCTTTATTACGAAGCTGTGATCAGCTTGGTACCAGCACAGCATGGTACCAGCACAAAAACAGACACATAGACCAATGGAACAGTGTAGAGAGCCCAACTCTATGGTCAAATAATCTTCGACAAAGCAGGAAAAAATATCCAATGGAAAAAAGACAGTCTCTTCAATAAATGGTGCTGGGAAAATTGGACAGCTATGTGTAGAAGAATGAAACTCGACCATTCTCTTACATCATACACAAAGATAAACTCAAAATGGATAAAAGACCTCAATGTGAGACAGGAATACATCAAAATCCTAGGGGAGAACAAAAGCAGTAACCTCTTTGACATCAGCCACAGCAACTTCTTTCAAGGCACGTCTCCAAAGGTAAAGGAAATAAAAGTGAAAATGAACTTTGGGGACTTCATCAAGATCAAAAGCTTCTGCACAGCGAAGGAAACAGTCAACAAAACAAAGAGGCAACCCACAGAATGAGAGAAGATATTTGCAAATGACACTACAGAGAAAGGGCTGATATCCAAGATCTATAAAGAACTTCTCAAACTCAACACCCCAAAAACCAGATAATCATGTCAAAAAATGGACAGAAGACATGAACAGACACTTCTCCAATGAAGACATACAAATGACTAGCAGACACATGAAAAAATGTTCATCATCATCGGCCATCAGGGAAATTCAAATCAAAACCATATTGAGATACCACCTTACATCAGTTAGAATGGCAAAGATTAACAAAGCAGGAAACAATAAATGTTGGAGAGGATGTGGAGAAAGGGGAACCCTCTTACATTGTTGGTGGGAATGCAAGTTGGTATAGCCACTTTGGAAAACAGTATGGAGATGCCTCAAGAAATTAAAAATAGAGCCACTTTATGAACCAACATTTGCACTACTGGGTATTTACCCCAAAGACACAGATGTAGTGAAAAGAAGGGCCATATGTACCCCAATGTTCATAGCAGCAATGTCCACAATTGCCCAACTCTGGAAAGAGCTGCAATGCCCTTCAACAGAAGAATAGATAAAGAAGATGTGGTCCATATATCCAATGGAATATCACTCAGCCATCAGAAAGGATGAATGCCCAACATTTGCACTAACATGATTGGGGCTGGAGGAGATTAGGCTGAGTGAAATAAGTCAAGCAGAGAAAGTCAATTTTCATATGGTTTCACTTACTTGTGGAACATAAGGAATAACATGGAGGACATTAGGAGAAGGGAAGGAAAAGTGAATTGGGGCAATTCAGAGGGGGAGAGGAACTATGAGAGACTGTGGACTCTGAGAAACAATCTGAGGGTTTTAGAGGGGAAGAGAGGTGGGGGGGATGGGTGAGCCTGGTGGTGGGTATTAAGGAGGGCACATATTGCATGGAGCACTGGGTGTTGTACATAAATAATGAATCTTGGAACACTGCACCAAAAACTAATGATGTATTTTATGGTGACTAACAATAACATAATAAAAAAAACAAATCATTATGCACTAAAAAAAGAATGAAAGCACAATATCAAGGAGAATAAGAATTTGGTAATAAAGATTGTTACATTAAATTAAAAAAATAAAGATGAAACTACACTTATGAAGCCTGAAAACTTTTAAAAAATTATTTATTTTAGGGAGAGAGAGAGTGAAAGTGCACATGTGCAAGTGGACAGAGGGGAAGAGGGGGGAGGGAGAGGGAGAGAGAGAATCCCTAGCACACTCCACGCTCAGCACAGAACTTGACATGGGACTCCATCCCACGACCTTGAGATCATGACCCTAGCCAAAACCAAGAATAGGACCCAACTGACAGCCACCAGGTGCACCCTTCTTGCCTATTCTTTTGAGAAATGTTTATTCAGGTCTTTTGTCCATTTTTAAAAAAGATTTTATTTATTTATTTGAGAGACAGAGTGAGTGAGAGAGTGAGAGCATGAGCAGGGAAAGGGGCAGAAGGAGAGGGAGAAGCAGACTCCCCACCGAGCAGGGAGTCCAACACAGGGCTCTATCCCGGGACCTTAGCTGAAGGTAAATGCTTCACCAACTGAGCCACCCAGACATCCCTCTTTTGTCCATTTTTTAAGTTCATTATTATTTTTTTTTAGCAATCTGTGCACCCAATGTGTGGCTTGAATCCATGATCCTGAGATCAAGAGTTGCATGCTCTTCTGACTGAGCCACACAGGCACCACTTTTGTCTATTTTTTTTTTTTAAGATTTTATTTATTCATTTGAGAGAGAGAGAGAGACAGTGAGAGAGAGCATGAGAAGGGGGGAAGGTCAGAGGGAGAAGTAGACTCCCCGTGGAACTGGGAGCCCTATGTGGGACTTGATCCTGGACTCCAGGGTCATGATCTGAGCCGAAGGCAGTCGCCCAACCAACTCAGCCATCCAGGTGACCACTTTTGTCCATTTTTAAATAAGGTTATTCACGGGGCTCTTGGGTAACTTAGTCGGTTAAGCAGCTGCCTTTGGCTCAGGTCATGATCTCAGGGTCCTGGGATTGAGCCCTGTGTGGGGCTCCCTGCTCAGTGCAGAGCCTGCTTCTCTCTTTCCTTCTACCTGCTGCTGTCTATTTGTGCTCTCTCTCTGTCAAATAAATAAAATATTTAAAGAAAAAGGTTATTTATTCATTTTTTTTGCTATTGGGTCACATGAGATTCCTTATATATTTTGGATATCAACTGCTTGTCAGATACCTGGTTTGCAAATATTTTCTTCTATTCTGTATATCACCTTTTCATTCTGTGCTTGTTTCCTACGCTGTACAGAAGCTTTTTAGTTTGATGCAATCTCATTTGTCTATTTTTGTTTTTGTTGTCTCTTTTCCCCCCTTTGATTATGAAGTTAGCTGTGTGTTTTTCATATATGACTTTTACTGTATGTGGTAAGTTCCTCCTAGACCCTTTTTGTTGAGAGTTTTTATAGAGAATGAATGTTGAATTTTGTCAGATGCTTTTTCTGTGTCTGTTGACATGATCATATGGTTTTTTTCTTCTATTTTGTTAATATAGCTTTATCATCACATTGGTTGATTTGCATATGTTGCAACATCCCAGGGAAAAACTTACTTGACTATAGTATGAGTTGAATTTAATTTGCTAGCATTTTATTGATGATTTTTGCATTCATGTTCATCAGGGATATTGGCCTGTAATTCTCCTGTGGTGTCTCCGTCTGGCTTCTGCGTCAGGGTAAAACTAGCTTTGTAAAAGGAATTTAAATTTTTGTTGATTTTTGATTTTGATAGATTATCCCATTCTTCTATCATTTCCCCTATGTCCAGGAGTGCCATTTAATTTAGTTTAATTTACAGTTTACAGTGGGAATTTTCTTTATTAGATTTCATTTAGTTTATTAACAATCAATTTACTTCCTGCTAAAATCATGATCCTTCTTTCAATTTTAGTTTCCTTCTCTTCTGTAAAAGTCGATTGCAAAAAAGAGAATCCCAACATAGAGGTAGAGTACAGATTATGGAAAGAGTAGTCTGTGGTGGTGACAGTGAGGTCAGCTGTCCTTTAAATGAGTACCTTAACAAATTCTCCTTTCCACTTTGGAGAATGGAGGATAATGTCTAGGATGTGTGTGATGGTGGTGGCAGTGGGACAGGTAGTTCCTCTCCCTGAATGGGCTCAGCTCTGACAGTGTCATCATGTTTGCCCAGATGGCATCATCAACTCTAGAACCTTCTTCTCTGAGATTCAAATTTCCTGACTTCATTCTTCTGGCACCCCATCCTGAGGTGTCCTCTGCAAGTCATACAACCATCCAGATATCAGCACCTATTTCACTACAAAATGATGTAAACTTGCCAGGTCCCTAAGATGTTTTATCATCATGCCCTTTATTTAGCATCATTAGCAAAAGATTTGTCCATAAGGAGAAAAAAAAGTTGGACATTAAAAACTCACATTTATGGGGCACCTGGGTGGCTCAGTGGGTTAAGCCTCTGCCTTTGGCCCAGGTCATGATCTCAGTGTCCTAGGATCAAACCCCACATCAGGCTCTCTGCTCAGCAGGGAGCCTGCTTCCCCCTCTCTCTCTGCCTGCCTCTCTGCCTACTTGTGATCTCTGTCTGTCAAATAAATAAATAAAATCTTAAAAAAAAAAAAACCTCAAACTCACATTTATATTGAAGTTACTTCTCCCTAAGTAAGATACAGTTGGTTTCAAGTTAATGATTGTAAGGATAGGATCATTTAGCAGCTCATTAAAATTCATAATGGGTATAATTAATGGGTAAAAAGTAGAGCATTTACTGTAGATAGATTAGTATTTGGTAAAATTTTGTGAATTTTTTATAGATCAAGAGACACCTTGGCTATTCTGCTGCCTCAGACATCTCTTCAGTCTTTCTACTGCAAAGGATATGTATGTGGAGAGTATATAATTTCTAGATTATAGGTCACATTTTACTGATTCTTTGCATATCTGATAATTTTTCAATGTATGCCAAGGATTAAGGAAGATAAGTTCAGGAGAGTTAGACTATGTCATTTTCCTTTAAAAAGTATTGAGTTTTATTCAAGCAAGCAGTTAAATTATTAGTGGGTTCACTTGATCCTATCAGGTGGGTCTATTTCTGTTTCGTCCTTAGATCTAGGTGTCCCTTATTCTAGGGCCTGTTCTTTACTCAGATGGCGTGACCTTCCTGGGATCTGAGTTGAATGCCTGTTATGCTCAGCTAAGTTTTTCTACTCTGACTGTGTAGGACTTCAACCTCTCCCAGCCCTGAGGGACCTGGGACCTCTGTGGAGCCTGCAGCCTGCAACAATTCTTCTCAGAAGGGCCTCTTAGAATTTGCTGTGCCCTCGTGCAGTCCAGCCTTCAACCCAGGACCTTGGGGAGTGCCCACTTACACTTCTGCCACTCCTTTGCCTCTAGTACCTTTTCCAACAAATTCTGGGCGCGTCACCTGCTCTGAACTTCAGTATCTGTCTTTGCAAGCCACGGAGATCAAAGCTCTCTGCTTGGGTTCTACCTCCTTTTGCTGCAGTCTGGAGTGTGTCCATGGGCTGAAAGCCAGGGTGCATCAGGGCTCATTTTGAGTATTTCCCTTTTCTCTAGGATTACCACCCTCTGTTTCCTGTTGTCCAATGCTTGAAATCATTGGCTTTATAGACTGAGTCCCGTTTCATAGTTCTCTATGATGTAGGCTAGGGCTGATACGAGTTACCCTGTCAGGGTTGGAAGCTCAAGTCTGAATTTTGGGAGAAGCAGTCAAGCTTTTAGAATAGGGCCACTCAAATTTAACTCAGTTCTTTGGTGCATAGAGTTTCTACAACATTTGGCACAGCTTCATGGTCTTTTGTTTATGAAAATGTAGCCTTTTTATAGACTGAAGGAATTTAAAAAATCTTTTAAGCTCTGGCTTTTAGAGATGAGAGACCAGGCTCTCAAAGGTAGAGATTTGGGAAGGTTAAGAGCTAAGGGAATGGCAGAGCTGAGTTTATTTGGTTCTCTTTGTTTTTTAATATAGCACTTATTGTGGAAGGCAGAATTACTTAGCTCTCTCTTCTTACCTTCCAGTTTCTCATCTGAGACTCCCATCAGGAGAAAGTAATGGAAACCAGCTGGTGAGAGATGTTGGGGGATACTTTCACAGTCCCAGCCAGTATGGTGGCTCCTCAGAAAAATTAAACATTGAATTTCCATATGATCTAGCAACTCTGCTTCTGAGATATACCCCAAAGAAATGAAACCAGGCATTTGAATAGGTACTTGTACACTCATGTTCATAGCAGCATTATTCACCAAAGCCAAAATGTGGAAGCCCATATGTCTACTGATGGATGAATGAATAGCAAAATGTGGTGTATGCCTACAAAGGAATATTATTCAGCCTGTGAAAGGAAAGAAATTCTGACACAGGTTGCAATGTGGAGGAACCTCGAGGGCTTTGCGTGAAGTGAAACAAGCCAGTCACAAAAGGGCAAATACTTCACAATCCCATTGATATGATATATCAAACTCATAGAGACAGGTGGTAGAATGGGGGCTGCTAGGACTGGAGAAAGGGGTAATGGGGAGTTTGAGTTCCAGTTTGTGATGAAGAAGACATTCTGGAGATGGATAATATGGATATACTTATTGTCACTTAAGTGCACACTTGTAAAAGACTATGGTGGTCAATTTTATGTTACATGTATTTTACCACAATTAAAAAAATGAAGAATTACAGGGTAGAGTATTGGGCGGAGGAGGCTTGGAGCTGAGAGATATTGATCAATAACAAGCATAGTTAAAATAACTGTAATTTTTTAGTAAACCTGCCACCGGATGCAATCACTTTCTACAACTAAAGTCATGTCCATTTGCTTGTTTCTTAGTACTGATGTGCTTTGTGTTTGTATTGAGCTATGGGGCATTAGAGACTCTGGACACACCTTCATGTACCTGGTTGGGTTCCCAAGTTATAAAGAAGGGAGCACAGAGTCCTTCACATGTCACCATGTGAAAATGTGCCAGGCACCAGGCACATTCTACAAAAATGTCCCCACTTTCTAGAAGATTTATAATGGCAAAACCCATTTAAATAGACAATCCACAAATGGTCATGTGGATTTTCATGTAGGAAAGGTAGGGTTCAGAGCTGATGGCCAAGAAGAATACTTGAGATATCTTTGGTGCAAAAAGGTGGTTTTATTAAAGCAGGGGACAGGACCCATAGGCAGAAAGAGCTGCACTGGGGTCATGAGGAGTGGCTGATTATATACTTTGAAGGTGAGAGGGGGTTAGGGATAATGTAAGTCTCTAGGGAATTTTGAAGGCAAGGCTTCCAGGACCTTGAGGGGCTACCTACTGTTAAGAAGAGGTTACTTATTACTGTCTAATAAAACTTTAGTCTTGAGACCCTGCAGATGTATATTGGTGGGTTATATGCTTTGGGGATGACTGCCAACATATATCTGGGGGCAGGGGGTAGAGATAAAGGACATTTCCAAAGGAATTTTTGTATGTTAAAGTAGACGTACAGGGTCCTGGGGGTCAGGCTAAGATTGCCTTTTGCCCTTGGCAGAGTATTAACATGGAGGCAGCTGGGTTCCCAGAGGAATATCAGTCTGCCTGTTTCAAGGACCTGTCAATGGGCTGTAAGTAGTAAGGAAATTTAATTTTTCTTTTGCTTTAATCCCCACATCAGATTTAATTTGGGGTGGTGTCTGATTCATACCTCCTTGGTACTGGGGATATCCTTCTGGGTTAACTGAGGGGCCTGAGTGGGTAAAGGGAGGAATTTTGGAATCGGACAGATCTGGGTTCAACTCTAGGATTTCTTCTCTTTAGTTTCTGGTTGTTTTTGCTGTCCCCATATAAAGTGCCATGTTATTCTCTGACAATCTCAAGACTACCCCCAGGACTGTTATATGCTGGGCTCTCTTTGTCTGCAATTTCTTTCTGTCTACTCATTGTCTGTTCTCATACACTACCTTGTGGTGGGCAGTACTCAAGTGATCTGTTATTTGTGGTGTAGGATAAACCACAACACTTCTCTGAGGTCTCAATGTCCTCATTTGTAAAGTAGGATAGTTATTATACTGACATCCCATAGGTGTACTATGAAGATAAGATATTTGGGTGAAGGTGGTCTATAAACTACAGGTGTGTAATGTAAAATATTAACATTCTGGTATCCTATTAATGACAATATATTATTCAGTGCTTTTATCTGTCATTCTCTCCATCCACCTCCTTTCTGGCTATTTGTATATTTGTGTGTGTGTGTGTGTGTGTGTGTAAAATGAACAAACACAATTAACTCAATCTATTTGTTTCTGTGTTTGATGAGAGCAGAGGGAGTCTGTGTATCCCTACAGGGCCATATAAAATTCCTGGGCTTTGCACTGACTGCATCATCCCAGAACTAAGTCTGTGGCCAGCACAAAGCCTGGTGTTCACCTTAAGCCCAGGGTACACGAATCTTTCATCGTGACAAGAATGGACCATAAAGATCTAAGTTTTGATCAATCAGGGTTCACTTTGAAATGAATGCAACCCAAACTCAAACTCCATGTGGAGGAGCAAAGGGATGGATGTTGTCTAGAGAGCAATGACCACGGTGGGGAGTCACTCAGAAAATGTCTCTAAGTATTTATATTTAATTTGCTAACGATTTCTCATTCTGTTATTATTTCTCATTCCATCATTAAAGAACTGAAGCCATCTCACAAGGGGACTTTTGATGTTTCTGTTGATCTTTCTCTGGATGCTGATTTCATGAATAGGCACTGGTTACAGGCTGAACTGTTTGAGTTTAAAAGGAACTATTTGAGTGTTTAATCTTGCATCTTAATACTACTGGAAGACTCAGAATTGACAGAAATGACCTCTTAACAGATTAGAAGTGTCTCCATGGAGGATGAGTGAAACATAAAAATCCAACAGAGAGTAAGTACAATGACAAGAAAAAAAATACATAGGGTTATGCAAATATATTCACCAACACTATATTGGAATTTAAAAAAAAAGATTTTATTTATTTATTTGACAGACAGAGATCACAAGTAGGCAGAAAGGCAGGCAGAGAGAAGTTGGAGGGAAGCAGGATCCCTGCTGATCAGAGAGCCTGATGCGGGGCTCCATCCCAGGACCCTGGGATCATGACCTGAGCCAAAGGCAGAGACTTTAACCCACTGAGCCGCCCAGGTGCCCCTATATTGGAATTTTTTTTATTTTTTTATTTTTTTAAAGATTTATTTATTTATTTATTTGTCAGAGAGAGAGAGAGGAGCGAGAGTGAGCACAAGCAGACAGAGTGGCAGGCAGAGGGAGAAGCAGGCTCCCTGCTGAGCAAGGAGCCCGATGTGGGACTCAATCCCAGGACGCTGGGATCATGACCTGAGCCGAAGGCAGCTGCTTAACCAACTGAGCCACCCAGGCGTCCCCTATATTGGAATTTTTATGGACTGTTTGTCATGCTCCAGAAACTCTTCTAAGGAAGCAGTGAACAAGAGCCAGCACAGTAAACAGTTCCTGCCTTCTGAGGGATTCCATCCTCCGTGTGTGGAGCAGAGTGAACCATCTAGAACAGCAGACGGTGTCCATTGCCATCCAGTCCAGGGAAGGAGGGCCAGAAAGTGGGTAGGGAGAGGGTGTGTTAGGGGTAACGATATTTTAAGGAAAGCAGGGGGGAAGACCTCATTGAGGACCTTCTAGCAAGGACTCAGGGAAGTGAGGGGCTATCTGAGTAGAAAGTCCCCAGTGTTTGAGGAATGCTGAAGACCAGTGAGACTAGAGCAGGGGAGGTGGGTTGGGAATGAGATTGCACAGTGGGTGAGGGCCACTTCTGGAGTCACTGGATGGGTTTGGCTTTCACCTGAGTGAGATGGCAGGTTGCTGGGGGGCGGCTGGAAGCTGTGTGAAGAGAAGACACTAAGGGGCAGGGATAGCGGCAGCAGGGTAGCTAGGGCACAATGGCTGGGGTAGGGGAGGGGGGAAGGTGGGAGCACTGGTCAGACCTGGATGATTCTGGAGGCAGAGCTAAGAGGAATTTCTTGCTTGGATCAGAGGTGGGAATTGAGATGCAGAGAGGAACCAGAGTGGACTGCAAGTCCAAGTCGACTAGGAGAAGGGAGCTACTGTTTCCATAGGAAGGGAAGGCCCAGGAACGGTTTGGGTTTGGGCACGAGATGTTAGCACAGGAACACTCAGGAGTGTGGGTGGGCACTTAGAGATAGTGGCCACAGTTCAGAGGGTTGCATCCAGGTGGTGTTCAGAGTTTGGGATAGAGTGCAGTTTTGGAGGGGACGAAGGTTGTTGCAGAAAAGAGAGGCCTGCGTCCGAAAGCCCCTTCTTACTGACTCCACGGGATGTAGTAAGAGAGTAAGGGCCTGGATGTCGTTTCAGGGCTCAGGACATGTTGATGAACCCCTCTGAATCTCTGTTTCCATTTATTTATTTTTCTTAAAGATTTTATTTATTTATTTGAGAGAGAGAAGGGGAGAGAGAGAGAGCAAGAGAGCACAAGCAGGGGGAAGGGCAGGCAGGGGGAGAAGCAGACTCCCCGCTGAGCAAGGAGCCAGATGTGGGACTCAATCCCAGGACCCTAAGATCATGACTTGAGGGGAAGGCAGACATTTAATTGACTGAGCCACCCAGGTGCCCCTCTCTGTTTCCATTTATTTATTTTTATTTATTTATTTTTAAAGAATTTATTTATTTATTTGAGAGAGAGAGTAAGAGAGAGCATGAGAGGGATGAAGGTCAGAGGGAGAAGCAGACTACCTGCGGAGCTGGGAGCCCGATGCGGGACTCCATCCTCAGACTCCAGGATCGTGACCTGAGCTGAAGGCAGTGGCTTAACCAACTGAGCCTCCCAGGTGCCTGCTGTTTCCATTTATAAGACAATGAGACCAACACCCACTTCCCAGGGCTGCTATGATTGATGACATCATGCCTGAATGAATGCTGCTTACGCCAGTGCCCAGTGCCTGTATCTCCTCCCCAACCCAAGAGGCATGATGGGGCCCACTGAGCCAACCCAAGGCCCTCTGATTGAAAGCAACTTCTCTAAGAAGTCTGGGAGCATTACCGGGGAATGCTTTCCACCTGGCTTTGCTATTCCCTTTCTGAATCTTGCATCTTGCTGTCTTGTGCTCTCAGCCCAGACATCTTCGGAGGCATTTTTCCCTTTGCTGATTGTCTACATCCCTTCTTCCCCTGTCCCCCTTTCCAAACTTAGCCGGGTTTCTGTTCCAGTTTTGCAAACACCATTCTCACCTAGGCCTCAGAGTAAACTGGCCAGATAGTTAATGTGTTAATGGTGCTAGTGGGTGTTTGGTTAACCTTCTCAATGGGTCCGCAGTCAGCAGTTACCGGACCCTCCCCCCACCAGCCAAGTAGTTGCTGTGTAAAAACCTGCTGTTTTCCCTCAGGGGGTGGGGAGAAGTGAGAAACCAGGAAGCCAAGTTTTCTGGGAAGCTCTAGAGAAAGAGCTGAGATCTTCTCTGTGCTGTGAAGTGGTTTTCACACATCACTGATAAAATCATGCTGTTCTTGAAATTAAGATACTGGCATTGAACAAGCACGAATGTAGACTAAATATATGATTGTCTCATCCTGATTAACAATGGAATGGCCCTAACAATAGGTCTCACAGAGTGAGAAGAACTGGGGGTGCTTGTTCTTGCCTTGCTATAGTTGGGAATATTGTGAGACACAGTCAATTAGTGGAAGAAAAATAACTTGAAGGTGAAGTGCTTTCTGATAGTACTTAAAACAGTCTTCCAAAATACACAGATTTAATGAAAAGAGGAAAAATTTAGTGAAGATAACACCACCACTGTAAAACAAAGTCTGTTTCTAGGGAAGCAGCAATATTTTCCTTTTTAATAGAAGCAGAATGTAATGGTGAACTTTGAGAATTCCAATCCTTGAACTTCAGAGTCAGGAGTTGAGTAAATTCCATTATTTGTGTAGATTTAACAAATTAACTCAGAAGTCTGTTCTTGGCCAAGCTTATACACTCTGAAATAAGATTTCTGCACCTTAAAATCTTGAATTTCCTAAATTACTCTTCTATAAATCTTCTTTGATTTTCATTATTATTATTATTAAAGCAATAAAATAAAATAAAATAAAATAAAACCATCAGGCCTCCCAAAATTTCAGCAAACACAAATAAAACCCAAACCAAGAAGACTGAAGACCCACCCCTTCAATAAGTAGCAGATGATGGACCTGAAACCATTTTAGTCACCATTTTGCTATTTGTCCTTTGAGAATTATTTTTCTGAGAATGTTTTCCTCTCCAAAATGTTTTCCTCTCCATACTATAAGTATGATGCACTTTTCTCAGTGTATAATGCACCTGGAGCCTGTTTTCAGGTCAGCACTGTGCTGTAGTACAATGCAGTGATAGGTGTCACATGGCTTTTAAGCCAAGCATCATGCTTCTGAGCTGGTCCATCACCATAAATAACAGGCACAAACTTCAACTTATAAGATACACAAGTACTAGGGATGTAGGGATGCAATGGACAGCATGATGCCTATAGCCAGTTCCACTGTATGACACACAGAAAGTTGTTAACAGAGTGAATCCTAAGAGTTCTATTGCAAGGAGAAAAATGTTTTCTTTTTTCTTTCTCTTTAAAAAAAATATTTTATTTATTTGAGAGAGAGAGAGAAAGTGAGAGCATGAATGGGAGGGAAGAGTAGAATGGCGGAGGAGGGTGGTGGGGGCCAGCAGAGGGAGAAGCAGACTCCCTGCTGAGCAGGGAGCCCAACTCGGGGCTCGATCCGAGGACCCAGAGATCACAACATGAGCGGAAGGCAGACACTTAACTGACTGAGCCACCCAGGTGCCCCTTTTCCCTCTTTCTTTTAGTTGTGTCTATATGAGATGACGGACTCTAGCTGAACCTATGGTGGTCATCATTTCACAATAGATGTAAATCAAAACAATATACTGTATGTCTTAAACATATACAGTGATGTATATTAATTATTTCTTAGTAAAACTGAAAAGGAAAAAAAAAGTTTAAGAGTCTCTGCCATGGTCCGGCTTACAGTTTGGTGAGGGATAGAGAAACAGGAACTAATACACCACACAGTGATGCAGAGGAACAGGCAAATGGTAAAACCATAGCTTTTTGGAAGAAGCAGTATTTAAGTTGAGATTTGAAAGACAAGTCAGAATTAACCAGACCCAAAGCAGGAGACAGTGTTCCAGGTGGAGAGGTCACCTTGACATGAAGTTCCTGTGAGGGAAAAGGCATTCAGGGGTCCTGGAGGAGGTCGGCTCAGTGGGCAAAGGGGCTGTAAACTGGGATGTGTTTCATCTTTGACCAGACCCCTGTAGTCCCAGGGGTTTGCACTGATGTGCATTTTCAAAATCTAAAAGGCAAAAAACTCAACATTCCACATTCATTAAACAAACAGGTGCCACGTGTGAAAGCGAAGTCCAAAAACTGTGCTCCAGATCTGTGGGGCCTAGTTCCTCATCTGCAAAACGGGAAAAAGAATACCCATTCCAAGTCTACAATGGGATTATATTGTGATGTGTATTTACGGCACCCAGCCTGGCACTGTGCTGTACAGAGCAGGGAGGGAAGAGTATAGGATCTGAAAATTCTATGGGAATGAATTTGCGTTAAGAATTCAGTCCTGGGGAGGAGAACCGTGTGATGTGAGCAGAACTTACGGCAGTAAAAAGGCACCGACTAAGTAACAGAAGAGAGGTGGAAAGCCATCATCTTTAAAGGACCTGAGAGTGGGGGTGCTGGGGGAACAGCCTGTGAAACGTGAAGTGGAGAAATAAAACCCCGTTAAACGATAAAACCCGAGGGGCGCCTGGGTGACTCAGTGGGTTAAAGCCTCTGCCTTCAGCTCAGGTCATGATCCCAGGGTCCTGGGATGGAGCCCCACATCCGGCTCTCTGCTCGGCAGGGAGCCTGCTTCCCTTCTTCTCTGCCTGCCTCTCTGCCTACTTGTGATCTCTGTCAAATAAATAAATAAAATCTTAAAAAAAAAAAATAAAACCCGAAAGAACAAGTGGAGTGGGTAGGGTCAGGGCCAGAGGATGGAGGGGGGTTGGGGAACCGCAGTACCTCATCAAGGTCTGATGCGGGTTAAGCCCCATGAAAACGATTGGGTGTTTGGATTCTATCCCCAGCGTGTTGAGAAGCCGTTCGTTGAGCAGAAGAATGACAATCGGATTTGGGTTTTGGGAAGATTGCTCGGACTAGAGTGTGGAGAGGGCTTAGGGGCGTGCGAGAGTGTGTGTGACAGTGACACCAGGGCAGGGAGACCTCTGCAGCGTCTGAAGAGTAGAAACAGAGAGGGAAGAGTGATTCAAGAAATATTTAGTAGGTAGATTGGAATGGACTTCCGCTGTGTTTGAAACGGGCACGGAGACGCTGCCGCACATCCTCTTAAGGAAGGACTCGTTTTCCTGCGGGATGGGCTGTTAGCCACTGGGGACCGCCTGCCCTCGGCCCTGTCTTCCCTGTGGCTCACATTCAGGGACTGACAGGTGGAGCCCCAGAGATCCAGGATCTGCTGAACCTGGGACAACATTCACAGACCGTTTCAGCGCCCGCATTCCCAAATCCCCTCTCTGCCCAGTCTCACCCCCCACCTGCCCCCACCTGCTCCCAAGGTGACCAGGAGGGAAGGAGACAGGATCTGTGTGTGGGTTTCTGGTGGCTTAACTCACTGGGATTGAGAACTTAAAGGAGAACCTGGGCCGCAGGGAGGGATACAGATGGTGAGCTTAGCATGAGGCATGTGAATGTGGGGTGCTAGTGGCCTCCTCCTACGGAGACACCCAGTAAGTGAATCAGCTGTGTCCTTGTCTTGGATTTGAGGTTGAGTCTGATTTAAGTCTGATTTACAGCAATGTAGTCACAGATACATTTCTTGCTATCTTTTCCTGGCACCTCTATGCTCATGTTGTTCTGAAATACTTCCTGTTTTATTTTATTTATTTATTTATTTTAAAAGAAAGCTCTATGCCCAACACGGGGCTCAAACTCACAACCCTGAGATCAAGAGTCCAATGTTCTACCGACTAAGGCCGCCGGGTGCCCCTCCAGTTTCACCTCTGAGTCCTTACATATGCTGCTGTCACTGCCCGGAACATTCTTCTTTTCCCCTTCTGCTCTTCCCTTGCTTAATTTCTACTCATCCTGGGGACTTGATTTCTTCCAGAAAGTCATCTCAGAGGCACCTGGATCTGGTTTAGGGGTCTGACCGACTTATTCCCAGAGCATCCCATACCCTAGCACTTGTCATGTGGTATTAAAATTGCTGATTTTGGGGGCACCTGGGTAGCTCAGTGGGTTAAGCCTCTGCCTTCGGCTCAGGTAATGATCCCAGGGTCCTGGGATCAAGCCCCACATCGGGCTCTCTGCTCTGCAGGGAGCCTGCTTCCTCCTCTCTCTCTGTGCCTGCCTCTCTGCCTACTTGTGATCTCTGTCTGTCAAATAAATGAATAAAATCTTTTTAAAAAAATGGCTGATTTTTTTTCTTTGTATTGTCCTCAACATTTATAAACTTTGTGAGCCTAGGGACTTGGTTTGAGTTGCTGAAAACTTTATCCCCAGCACCTCCTGTGGTCCTGACAGAGGAAGTGTCCATAAGTAATTGTTGAGTGAACCGGTGGTAATTAAAAGAAAGCCTTAAAAAGAAGCAGAGGAATGCCCAGATTTAATGTGAAGTCGGAAGCAGAAGAGTAAACAAAAGAGGTCTAATTTATTTACTAAATTAACCAGAACTTACTGAACTAATATTGTCAGACATTCAAGTCCTCCCAACATTTTTCTAACAATGTGCTAGGACAAACAACACTGTTGTGTACATTTTAAATTATGTCCTTAGGATAAAATGATAAAAGTGGAATTTCTATGTTAGAAATCTCATGTTATTAGATTTTTTATATCTATTAATGATAGTTTATCCACCAGAAATATTATCTTATTTTTGTGCTTATTTCCCAGGCTTGCATTATTTAACATTTTTACCATGAAGTTCTCATTTATGTATTATATTCAAAAAATTGTAGCAAAATATACCTGTCATACAATTTACTATTTTAACCATTTTAAGGGTATAAGTCAGGGGCATTAAGTATATTCGTGATGTACAACCATAACCACTGTCCATTTCCAGGATTTTTTCTCATCACTCCAAAACGAAAGTCTGTGTCTGCTAATCAATAACTTCCTATTGCCTCCTCCTCATTGACTAGGAGAATTTGTTGCATGTTTTAAGAAGGAATTTTGGACTTAATTGCATTTTAATTCAGCAATGGGAAGGCTGAATCTTACAAACTTCTGATTCTCCATTATGCCAACAACCAGGAACATGGGGGGATAATCGTATCTTTTTGCCAAGGAATAGGACTTTGAGAAAATAATATTTGGACCCATAATGCCATAGAATACACAGCCTTTAGGGTTTTTTAGACCTAGAAGACCATCCTTTGTAATGCTGAAAACTCCTCAGTTTGAGGGGTTTTTCATCTAATTATTTAAAATAAGCAAAGGTCAACACGATTAGGATTTTGAAAGCTTATCCTAAAGTAGGAACAGGATACAGGAGTAGAGGGGACTCTCTTTGTCTTTGCAGGTGAAATTCTTCATCCTAGATACTGATAAGGTGTAACTAACGTGAAGTGGTAGCAATTTAGGAAGATTGCAAAGAAAAATGTAGTTTTTGCTTTGAAATGATTTCCTGGGGAAGAGAGATTTATGTTGAAATGACAAGTCAGAATAACCCAAGGATGAGGCACTGTGGGAGGGCGAGGAGCATATATTCAAGACTTGATAGGAATCCTGAGGTTGAAGAATGTCTGGACACCCACCTAAAACAACGGCAATTTGCAGCTCTGCTAATTATTGGCTCCAGCCTCTCTTTTACCCTTAGAATTACTAAGCAAAAAGGTATTGTATTGAAACTCTGGCATAATAGGAGGGGAAATTTATGGAGGATTAACTTTCTTTCATCTTTTTGCCTTTAAATATGGGAACAAGTCTAACAACCTGAATTTAAAAAAAAAAAAGGACGTGCTTTTAAAGGCTTTGAAGTTTTTCTTTGCAAACAGAGTTGAATTTATTTAAACCCTTTCCCTTCAAAACAAAAGCCTTATTAGCAACCGATTTCCTTATACATTACTTAATCTTTGTGAAAGATCATACAGTAAAAAAGAGGATCTGATAGGGAGTGGGGGCAAGCCAACCTCTTTGGAATATTAATAAATAGTGATGAACTCATATAAATGACATAACAATTTTTGCATTGATTAAAACCTTTTCTTTCTGCACTCCAAAAGCATTAAAAAGCTTAGGTTGGCAATAAGGTCAAGAGGGGGGAAAATCCAAGTAATAATCTGATCCTAAAATGTCTGCATCTCCGGGCTATTTAAATTCGACCAAATGCTGTCCAATGGTGGGGCTATGTTTTAGCCTCTGAATGGACAACAAAATCAGGTATAAAATGTTTAAAAATAGCTAAAGTTTGCGTCTTACAGAAGTCACCAGTTTTGATGGTCACCCGACCCACAGAATGTTTTTATTTCTTTTCCTTTTAAAGATTTTATTTATTTATTTCTGATATATATATATATATATAGAGAGAGAGAGAGAGAGAGAGAGAGAGAGAATGGGCTTACAAGCAGGGGGAGCTGTAGGCGGAGGGAGAAGCAGCCTCCCTGCCGAACAAGGAACTTGATGTGGGACTCCATCCCAGAACTCCGGGATCACTACCGGAGCTGAAGGCAGACGCGTAGCCAACTGAGTCAACTAGGTGACTTCAGAATGCTTTCTTGATTAGAAGTGTACTCAGCAAGGGGCGTAGAGCAGCCTTGGTCCCCGTGCCAGCTGTGCCACTTGTCCACTCTCCCACCACACAAACTTTCTGAGACTCAGTTTCCTCATTTGTGCAATGGGATAGGAATGGGGGATAATTCAGGAAGCTACTTCTGGGGAAGTGGCATGGGATTGTAGGAGATGTTTGGAAGGCTTTGCATCAATTTTATTTTTTTATTTTTAAAGATTTTATTTATTTGAGAGAGACAGGGAGAGAGCATGAGCAGGGGGGAGAGGGAGAAGCAGGCTCCCTGCTCAGGACCTGGGATCATGCCTGAGCAGAAGGCAGACACTTAACCGACTGAGCCACCCAAGCTCCCCAATTTTCTTTTACTAAGAAGAAAGAGAATATTTCGATTCATTGTAGCCATGTGTGTATGCAGTCTGGCTCACATTTGTAAGGTGGCATTGGGAGAGCTCTTACCTGGAAAGAGGTCAGCATGATTCTGGGCAAGTGTCAAGACCTGTCTGGGCTCACCTTCTTTCACAGTAAAATGAGGGGTGTCAGGCTCAGATCTCTCTACAAACTCCAACACTTGAATCTTCAAAATCAACCAGTTGCTTCACATGAGAGTTGAGCTCTGGAGAGCAGGAAAGAATTGGGAATTGTTTTTGTTGGCTGAGATCAGAAAGGGAGATCCAACATACCTGAGGTAAGGAGCACTTCCTGTCAAATTTTAATGTTCTTAGCTTTTTTCCATGGTCTCGTTATTTTTTTAAATAAATTTTTATATTTTGGAATAATTACAGATTTACAGAAGAGTTGCAAAAATAGCACAGTACACAGGGTTCACGTATACCTCTTACCAGCTTGCCTCATTGTTAACATCTCTCTTTCTGTGTGTGTGTGCGTGCGTGTATTCCAATTTGTTTTATAGGTATTTAGTATTTCAACCCTACATGCCTTTCTGGCTACACAAGTCTCACCTCGAGATGTTGAGACACATCAGGTCATCTATGAGTTTGCCATTCCTGAGGATCCTATGCCAGTCTCAACTGTCTGTCCTTCATGAGTGAGAATTTTCCTCCCTTCTGTTCTGTGCTAGATTTCTGGCTCCTAAAATCTCTATTTCTCTCTTCCTTGGCTTGCTAATTCCTCAGCTTTAAAAAATAGATTTCTGAGAAAAAGATACATGGCAAACAAAGTTTTGCATCTCTACAATTTCTGTGTTGTAGCCTCACATCAGTTGGCTGGATATAGCATTTTCCTTTGCATTTTCCATTGCAGCACTGCTGTTGGGAGGTCCTCGGCCATTCTGGTCATGATCTCTTATATGGTGTCTCATTTCTGTTTGCTTTTTCCTTCTGAAAATGTACAGCATCTTTTTTTTTGTTTCCAGTTTTTTCCCCATATATACCCCCTTTTTTTAATACCCCCTTTTTTTATACAACCTGTTCATGTTCTGTGGTTGCAGTGTATTATCTTAGTTAATATTAGTTTTATTTCTAATAATTTCTTGCCCCAGCAGAGTTTCTTATTTCTTCCAAGTTACTTTTTTTCTGTTTGCTTTGGTCCCTTTCTCTTTCAATCTCATTCTCTCTCTCTCTTTCTCTTCTCTCATTAAAAGATAAATCCTTTCCTCAGATGTCGGGTAATTCTGATTGTATGTTCACACAGGGGAGACCAAAAAGTGCTTGGAAAACACCATGGCTCTGATGCATAAAGTCCTTGCTGTCAGGAGAGGGTCTTGGGTGATGAGCTGTGTGATCTTGAATATAAATATTTTTATATGTATGTGGGTAGGCCATATTCTCTGGAGAAGACAGTGATTCCTGTCTTCTGCCTAGAACGGAGGCCAGCCTGCCAGCACCTAGGAAACTGAATGGGGGGAGAGGAACAGCCCTCAGCAAGCAGATCCCTCCTCACAGGGTTACTAACCCACCTTCCTGCCTGGTATTGTCCAGTCAGAGACTTGCTCTTAGCTCTCTTTTGAGAAAGAACCTATAGTTTGGGGCTCTGGTGGGGGAGGCAGCGGGTGATCTGACAGCTGGTGAAGTAGACTTCCAGTCAGTCATCTTTCTTTAGGGTCTCCTTTTACCCTAACGCTCAGAGGTCCTTAATAGGGCTGTTCTGGAGGCCTTGAAAGATCCATATTCATCAATCTGTTCAATTCTTACCTGTCTTCATAGGATTCTGTTGTCTTGGGTCTCCTGATTCATTTTTGGCTCATCTGCCTCCTTTCTAGCGTCTATCATTATTGTCACCTCCTCTCTGTTTCCTTCTTTCTTATGGATTTCTGCCTTAACAAAATCTGGTTACTATTGTTTTAGTGGGATTTCAATAGAACCAAAAATTGGGATTTCAATAGAACCAAATAAAACCACACCACCTGCTATCTTGGCCATCCACAGTCTCCTTGTGTTTATTGCTGTTGTAATTATCTTTGCTATCTTCTGCTCTCCCTGTCTTTTCCTTTCACTATGTGGCTTTCCAGTGACAAAGGCCCACATTGTAGATAAACTGTCTGTGAATTACAGATGCCAGAGCATTCATCTGACAGAAATGATTCTGGTTTCTTCATTTTAATGACAGAGACCAAGGAAGAGAAAGATTAAATCATTTACAGAAGGGCTGACAAAGTGGCAGGTTGAATGTCTTCTGCTATTCAAGATTATTTCCATTCCAATGGCATAGCTTCTGCCAGGCGGACTGCTACACTTACATTCCAAAGGATGGTGCTTGCTGTCAATGGGTCAAAAGCCCTTATAACAGAATAAGTCCACAACAAAGATGTTTTCTGGGGAATCTGGGATCACTGGCCTAGTGGAGTAATACAGCGTGGATCCTGGAAAGGCCAAGGTCTGCTGTAGTTTGCTGTATTTGCAACAACATCTACTTCTGAGAGTGGTGGTGAAGTGCTAACACAAATAGCATGTAAAACATGTCATAAAAGAGATCACTTTCTAGTCTTGCCTATTACAATATTATTTTAATATGATCATTAATGCTTGTCTGGGATTCCGGCTGAAATTCACCCTTGGAACTACTATTCATGTTTTCGCATCTAAAAAAATTCATTCAATTTATGTGAAGCTTACGCTTTCCTTTATTTCCACCTGAAACTTAGAAACCTTTTGAGAACTCTGAGGAAAACAAAGAAGATACCACCCACATTCAGAGTAATGTATCTTCAGTGATTTTATATCCACATCGTATGGTGAAATGGAATTTCCTGACTCTGCACTTATTCATGTAGTGGATAATTTAAGCTAGTAAAATGAAAGCAAATAAGAAAAATAGGAAGGAACATGAATCAGGAGACAAAACAAAGTGTGTAGCATTTATTGAGCACCTATCATATGCTGGCATTTTCCCACACATCAATGTAGGCTCTGCAGTTACCATGTGGAAATCCAAGTCTTTGCCCTTCGCTTTTCTTTGTTCAACAAAAACCTTAAAGGGCTTATAATTGAGAAAGTCATTTAAGAGATGTCCTAAGCTAGGCGATTTCTGGGGAAAATATTATTAATATATTAGATAGCAACAATCTCCAAGGAAACAATATCTGAAATTTGCATTGACTATCGCCATATAGTTTGTTAGGAGTTGTTGTGAAGAAGTACACATAGATGGTTGATCCTCATTATTCACAGATTCTGTATTTGTGGATTTGCAACCTTGCAAAAATTGACTTGCAACCTCAAGATCAAAACTTACTGCATTTTACTAGTCATTCAAGGACAGGTGCAGAGCAGGAAAAGTCTGAGCTGCCCAGCTGGCATTTCCCCCGCTGAGGTGGAACAAAGCAGTGTTCTGCCTTGTTGTGAATAAGTGTCTTTTTCTCCATCTATTTAGTGTCACATTTTCCACATTTTTGCTGGTGATTCCATTGTTTAAAACGGCTTCCAAGCACAGCACTGCAGTGCTCTCCAGTGTTCTTAAGTGAGGGAAGGCTGTGATGTGCCTCGAGGAGAAAATATGTTACAGAGCTTCTACAGGCATGAGATATGATGCTGTTGTCCATGAGTTCAAGTAAACGAATCAACAATATAAATTAAATAGGGGTCTCAAAGCAGAACACCCATAAAACAAGGTTATGTATCTACCAGTTGATGAAAATGTGACCGGAGACTGGAAAGATGCTAGTCCTGTGTTTCTCTAGGAGCCATTGCAGTATTCGCTACAGAACACAACTGCTGTGAGCAGTGAGAACTGTCGTGTGAATGTGGGTGTGTGCATGTGCGTGTGGCATACTACACACACATGGAACTATCTTCAAGGAAAATAAATGTAACTTAGATGATAAAATATAAAAATAAATAAAAACAATTCAAATGGAAGCATTTGAGTGACAATGTAAGGCAACTAACACAAACTGACAGCCAGTTGGAGAATGAGTTAATCTAGGAAACTAATTCTTGGTATCCAAGTAGATCTCACTCAACAAAATGAAGCAATGATGCCCACTGCTTGGCTTCTTTCTGTTTATTTTTCAGTACAGATAAAACTATCTTTAAAATAAGAATAAAAAGGGGAGCCTTAACTGCTCAGTCAGTTAAACATCTGCTTTCAGTTCAGGTCATGATCGCAGGGTCCCCGGATGGAGCCCCATGTTGGGTTCCCTGCTCAGCAAGGAGCTTCTCCATCTGCCCCTTTCCCATCTCGTGCTGTCTCTCTCAAGTAAATAAATAAAATATTTAAAGAAATTAAAATAAAATAAAAATAAACATATCCATGTTTATTTTATATAAGAGTCTTCCTGCTTGAGTAACTTCCCTTGTTTTCCTCAGGTAGCAAAGACCATGTTTCTTTGATCTCCTCCTGCCACATAGGCAGTGCCATGAAAACTGCTACTTAATGTCACTTGCACTGGTTTATATGTTCCCTGAAAGTGACAGATGGTTCTGTTTGTAATCTACATCTAATCTGTTTTTCTGCCAAGTTTCAATTCTTTTGCTTTTCATATTTAGCAGTGGACCAAAGTGTTCAAATGCAGTGTTTAAAACTGAAGTATTTATCAGATGAGAAAATGAAATTAAAATGGTCATTCTCAGAGGAGACAGACTTGCATCATTTTGACTTTTTCTCTCGTTTAATGTAATGTTGAATTCTTGCAGAGACTTCAGAAATGTGGGCCAAATTTCGCCAAGGACTGGTTTCTCCCAATGTCTTTCTCACTTCTCGTGCCTGAGACCCAGAGAAAACAGAGTCTCCAGCCTAGGTATAATGATACATTGAGCCCATGAATTCATGGTTTCTAGGACTAGATCAGTGAACCATAGGCTTTGTTCATGGGGGAAACTATAAGTTGTTTATTCTTTTTCCTTTCTTCTTCTTCTGTACATGGTGTTCTTACAGTATTTCTCCAGAAGCACATCTCAGGTCCCTTTGCTTTGTTGTCTCTTCTTAGTTTGAAACCTCTTCCCTTTCTCTCTGCCAGTGCATTGATCAATCAATCCAGGGCCTTTAGACTGGAAATTAATTCCAGGTTTCTTTCAGGTTTTCTCTGTGCCCCAATTTCTCTACTCAGACACCTCAGTTTTTTCTAGTCAACTCCCAAAGTCATTTTTCTAGGTGAGAATCCATCTCATCTCATCTTAGCTAGGATCACCTTGTTTTAGCTTCTACCAGGGCATTTCTGTCTTAGACCCACAGGTAGTACAAGAGAATTTAGAACAGCTTATCTAAGTTCAGTTATTGTTAAATGCCCTTGGTTTCAGTAGGCACGCTGAGAAGAGGAAGTTCATCAGCCACAGAACAATGAGCAGGTGGCCTTGGCAAGAACGACCTACACAATTGTACATTTTTTTGGTTGTTGGCTGCCATTATGTGAATTTAGTGTTACAACAGCAGACTGATCCAGTTACTCTAGAAAGCACCGAATATTGTAAAAAGAGTCTGAGTGAAAAAAAAGATACACCCTTAAGGGGCGCCTGGGTGGCTCAGTGGGTTAAAGCCTCTGCCTTCGGCCCAGGTCATGGTCCCAGGGTCCTGGGATGGAGCCCCACACTGGGCTCCATGCTCAGTGGGAAGCCTGTTTCTCCCTCTCCTACTCCCCCTGCTTGTGTTCCCTCTCTTGCTGTGTCTCTCTCTGTCAAATAAATAAAATCTTTTGAAAAAAAAATCCATGTATAATCCATATAATTATATATGGATTATAAATTATATAATTTATATAAATTATATAATTTATATAAATTATATAATTTATATAAATTATATAATTTATATAAATTATATAATTTATATAATTATAATATATAAATTATATAAATTATATAATATATATAATTTATATAATTTATAATCCATGTATAATTAGTAACTACTAATAGCCTACTGTTAACTAGAAGCCTTATAGATAACATAAATAGTAGATTAACACATATTTTGTATGTTCTATGTATCATGTATTATATTTTTGCAATAAAGTAAGCTAGAGAAAAGAAAATGCAAGTAAGAAAACCATAAGGAAGAGAATATACATTTATAGTACTATACTGTATTTACTGAAAAAATCTGTGTATACGTGGATTCATGCAGTTCAAACTGTGTTCAAGGGTCAGTTGTATCCCATGGTAGGGATATACCATCATTTGTTTGTCCCTTTACCTATTAGAGGACATTTGGGTTGCTCCCTTTTGGAGCTACACACATAATTTCTCAACCTGGCCACTACAGACATTTTGGGCTACATAATTGTTGTGAGGGACTGTCCTGTGTACTCTAGGATATTCAGCAGAATTTATGGTCTCTACTCATTATATGTCAATAGCACCACTCATTGTGATAGCCAAAATGTCTCCAGATTCTCCAAATATCCCCTGGGAAGCAGAATCACTTCCCGTTGTGAACAACTGGGTAGCAAGCACTGCTGTGAACATTCAAGTTGAAGGCTTTGTGTTGAACACGTGCTTTGATTTCTCCTGGACAAATACAGGAGTGGAATGGCACAGTCGGAAAGGAATATGTTTACCTTTTTAGAAAATCTGTTAAATGTCTTTCAAAGTTTTGGAAGTCCCCACTAGCTGTGTGAGAGAGTTCAAGTTCCTCATCATCCTTGCCAACACTTATGTGGTCAGTTTTTTGCACTTTACACATTCTAGTAGGAGAGAAGAGGTATCTTTTGTGGCTTTTAATTAGCATTTCCCTAATGACTAATAATATGGGACACCTTCAGGTGCTTATCTTCTCTGCTGGAGTCTCTCGGGGTTCATTATCTTCCACCACCTGATGGCCAATGTCTTGAGAAGCATTGTTTCATGTTTTGTCCAGTTTTTTAGTTGTTTCTGGTTGGAGACTAGATCTGGTCCCAGTGACTTCACCTTGGCTGGAAGCAGGATTCTTAACACCTGCCCTTACATGTGTTTCCAGCTGTTACTCAGCAGTCACAAAACCCCCACTGGCATCATTCTCTCTTTTTCTTCAATTTCAAATCTTTAGACCTTTGATTCTTTTGCTCTTTACTTTGAAAGTTAGTTTGCTTAAAGAAGAGCTTTTGTTGTGTGTTTCCTTCTCTCGTCCTTCTGCAGTATCTTTTGCTACGGCATCTTTACACATTTCCATGGTGCCTGAATGATGCTCACAAATTTTCGTTTAGCAATCAGGATGCCTAAAAGGATGAAGACAACACAAGGAGTGGATGGATAGAGGTTGGGAATACCATTTCCTTTCACGCAGAGTTTTACTTCTGGTGTCCTTAAAAGTTAACCAGCATAGGACAAAACAATTGCTAAAGTGGGCTTTATCAAAATTACAAACTGTTATTCTCCTAGAGAATGAAAGTTAGGAAAACAGTAAGGCCAATCACAAATTGACAGAAAATATTGGCCACACATACAACTTTATATACAACCTGACAATGAGGATGGTCAAAAGATTTGAAAGCCCTTCATAAAAGGAGATGTAGGAATGGCCACGAAGCACATAAAAGGAGGCTCATTGTCCCTCATCACCAAGAAAATGAATACTAAAACTACAGTGATAAAAATTCCCAGTCCTCTGGAACAGCCATTTTTGAAAGTATGGACAACCCCATGTATCAAATAAGATGAGGAGGAACTGGAACTCTCGTGCGGTGCTGGTGGGAATGCAAAACTGTACAACCACTTTGGAAAACATAACGTATGATTTAGTTAATATGAAATCCTAGAAATGGCAAAGACTTCAGTGACAGAAGGCAGAGCAGCGTATGATGGTGGTGACACAACTGTACGCAATTGCGGGAATTCATCATACTTTACACTAAGAAAGGGGGGATTTTGTGATATGTGAATTATACCTCAATCAAGTGTGGGAGGAGGTCTTACTTTCGGAAAGATAAATGGGGAATCACTATTTTCCCTAGGAAACAGTGTGACGATGTAGCTTCTGACCTGTCACATAATTTAATGTTTTGGCTCCTTTGTGCCCTGTTGTTACATGTTTTTTTTTTTTTTTCTTCAAAAGGAGTTTCAAGGAAATAATGTAAAAATTGAAGTCCCTTCAATGCTTACATGAAAAGTTTATAATGTAAATACCACGTAAATCACTGTGAACATGTTATAAATCCAAACCAAACTGGCAAATACGTGACTAACAATTTGTGCTGGGAAATGAAGATAGACCATTGACTCCATTTATTTTACTGCCTCTGCTTTAAAAACGCATGCTGTTGGACTGTGATTTAGTTGCACTGCAAACATATTGAAAGAAAGAACGCTATTAAAAATACGTACTTTCCTCATGGAGAAATATTAAAATCAAAGCCTAAATGGACAGCTTAAATGCTGTCGGTCCAACAATAAGTAGTCAATAGTGACCTTTTTTCCCTTGAGTCTTTGAAACCTGAGATCCACTTTGATTCTTTGAGCCAAAATGTCCAGGAACGGAAATAGCGCCAGAATCATGCTTTTAAAACATAGGCGGTAAGACCATGGAAGCTTATAGAGAAGAAGGGCCCTAAATTGTAAATCTCAGTGGGCAGAGGGTTTTTTGATCATAAATTCTGGAAAATCTCTTGCGTTCCTAATCTGCGGTATGTTGCATTAAACTGGGCTTACAGATCTGATATTCAGTAATGGTACCCCTGGTGGAAATAGGGGGCTTGTGCCTGCACGTGCATGTCAGAACTGTCTCTAACTTTTCCTCCTGCTTCAGGGCCTCCTAGCTCCTTATTTGAGTTTAGAACACATTTACTTTTCTCTCACTTTTATCAATAGATATTTTCTTATTTATATATTCTTGTAATTGATGTTTTCATTAATGAAAATCCTCCCAAATCAGATATTTTCTTTTCTTTCTTTTTTTTGAAGATGTAATTAACTTTATTGTGAATCAGTCAAATTTGGGCATAATCAAAATACATTACAAACTCTGCTTAATTTCATTGCACTGTACAGAAAAGTTATGTTTTAAAATAGTCTTTTTAACAAAATCGTATTTTTAAAAAATTTTTTTGATTTTTTAAAAAACATATAATGTATTATTAGCCCCAGGGGTACAGGTCTGTGAATCATTAGGCTTACAAACTTCACAGCACTCACTATAGCACATACACTCCCCAAAGTCCATAACCCAACCACCCGCCCCACTCCCACCCCCACCGCAACCCTCAGTCCATTTTGTGAGATTAAGAGTCTCTTATGGTTTGTCTCCCTCCTGATCCCATCTTGTTTCATTTTTTCCTTCCCTACCCCTCAAACCCCCCATGTTGCCTCTCAAATTCCTCATATCAGGGAGATCATATGATAATTGCCTTTCTCTGATTGACTTACTTTGCTCAGCATAATACCCTCTAGTTCCATCCATGTGGTTGCAAATGGCAAGATTTCATTTCTTTTGATGGCTGCATAGTATTACATTGTGTGTATGTGTGTGTGTGTGTGTGTGTGTATATATATCTATATACACACACACACACCCCACATCTTCTTTATCCATTCATCTGTTGCAGATATTTTCTTATTTATGTATTCTTATAAACAATAATAAGATATCTGGTAAGAGCCAGTTTTTTGACAAAAGTATGGTGTCCTTGTGTCCTGAAGCATTTGCTGATTGTAGATATGGGGGCCCATACGGGATGCTTCTCTGGAACAAAGGGTTCAGAAGTCAGACTGGGTTTGAATATTGGCTCTGTTGTTGCTTCTGTTCTTAGTGAGGCAGTGCATTAACTTCTGAATCTCAGTTTCCTTATCTTTTTCTTTTTCTAAAGACACATTTATTCAGCATCATGATCAGACTATTACATTTAGCAATCAATAGTATGGGTGCCAAAAAAAATCTACATTAAAATCCTTTGTTGGAATGCTTTACATTTTCCACAGAACAGAAACTAAAATAACCTGTTATACAATTAGTCACAAATACAGACCTCGAGTTTTTTGCCCATACACATGAGTATTGTCTAAAACATGTCTTTGTAGTAGCTAGGCCCTGGCACCACTGTGCTTGGCTGAGTCCACAAATCTGTTGTAAACTATAGCTTCCCTGTCACTTCTCTGGCTCTCCTCTCCTGCTAAGCCTTGTTTCCTGGCAGTAATTAAAACCTTCTGCCACTGCCATGGCTCCTGTTGCTGCTGAAACCACCATAGGCACCTTGGCTTTGTGTTTTGGCAAAGTATTGGCCTCTACCACCATAGGGGCCAGAGCTTCTGGCTCCAAAATTTCCTCCTTTCATGGGTCCAAAATGTGAGGATTGATTGTTATAATTGCCCAAATCATCATAGTTTCTGGCACCTTCAAAGCTGCTTCCATCATTACCAAATCCATTATAGCCGTCCCCACTGCCACCATATCCCCCACCACCTTGACGGCCACCAAAGCCACCAGGACCACTGAAGTTCCCTCCATGACCAAAGTTGTCATTCCCACCAAAACCACCTCCACGACCACCACTGAAGTTTCCAGAAGCACTTCGACCTCTTTGGCTGGATGAAGCACTAGCCATCTCTTGCTTAGATAGGGCTTTCCTTACTTCACAGTTGTGACTGTTCCAGGATGGGCTTTTTGAATGATAATCTTGTCTACAGAGTCATGGTCATCCAATGTTACAAAAGCAAAACCCCTCTTTTTGCCACTGCCTAGGTCAGTCATGATCTTAGCCACTTTGACGTTCCCATACTGTTCAAAATAATCTCTTAGATGATGTTCCTCAGGGTCTTTTTTAATGCCACCAACAAAAATCTTTTTCGCAGTAAAGTGGGCACCAGGTCTTTGAGAACTTTCCCTCGAGACAGCCTTCTTTGGTTCCACAGCTCTTCATCCACCTCGTGTGGCCTTGCATTCATGGCTGCCCCCACCCAAAGCCTATGGAGCACTTGGTGCTTGGATCTCTCATTACCACACAGTCCCTAAGTGTTCCCCATTGCTCAGAATGGCCCCTCAGACTCTCATCGGTCGTTTCAAATCTTAAACGTCTGAAGAAGAGCTTCTGCAGCTGTTCAGGCTCTTGGGAGACTCTGACTTAGACATGACTGCAGTGGGAGTGGAGACTTCCATGATGCTTACTCAGTGGTGTCCATGGGCAGAACGTCAGTTTCCTTATCTTTAAGATGGGATGAATACCTTGCAAGATTGTTGGGAGTATTAAAGGAAATACTGTACCCGAAGCCTGTATGTCCCTTACATTTGCCACTAAATCTGTTACATCCGAGTCGCTCATCTGCCATGTGAAAATCAACACGCTGTCTTTCTCTGCGGCGCTGGGACGTTTTTGCACATGCACGCTGACCAATGGATTGAATTTCTGCCCTCAGCACTGTGTGCTGTCCTCGGCCGCCCTGCTCGTCTGCGTGGAGGCTGAGCTGGGCTGGATGCCAAGCCTGCGCAGGCTCGGGAGTGGTACCTGGAGCTTCTGCTTGGCGCACTCCACTTGTCTGCTACTCTGTGGAGTCTCTGGAGGGAGGGTATCTTCAGCAAATTACCAGAAACAATGGGCAGTCCCTGATTCTGAATCTGGCCCCAGAATGTCCAGCCTTTCCTTCTCAGTGGCAGTTAGACTCTCAAGGGCTCTGCTGTTCCTGTCACTGTTCCCTCCTCTCCAGCTCCTCATGTCTGTGAGGCTGACTGGTGAGTGCCGTGACCCAAAGTGTGGAAGGCATCTATGTGTGTGTGTTAGCATGGGGTTCCTGTAAAATAAAAATCAGGAGATGGAATAGACGTGTTTGTTAATCTGTCATTCAACAAATACCAATCACTGCACTGAGAGCTGAGGAATCAGTGGTGGACGAGATCGATTTGGTAAACACCCTTACAGAACTTGCAGTCGAGGGGCAATAGATGCAATTAACACATAACTAGCCAGGCACAGAGGATAATGTTCTACAATATCTAAGTGGGTTGGTGGGTGTGGCGGGGGGGGGGGTTTCCTACGGGAAAGGTAAGGAGGGCTACCTGATGGAGTGGGGATGGAGAAATCCAGACAGACAGAACAACCTGTGTGCAGCCTCAGAGATGAGAGCAATCAATGTGTTTAAGGAAGTGGAAAAGTACTGGAGTGGGACAATGGAGGCAAGGCTGGCCTCTCAGTCTGTGCAGAAGGGAGTCTCTCCAGAGGGGAGAGAAGAGGTAGGAAGAAAAGTGCAGGTAGGTTTCTGTGGGCTGGAGGGTCGAGGGTGGAGAGCCCGGGGAGTGGAGTGATGGAGCCAAGCACAGCCTCCATCAGACTGTGGTTACTGTGGCTGGGTTTTGGCTGATCCCTTCATGGTGCTGGGACACAGAACCCATCCTACAGAGCAAGTGAAGTTTCCAATTATTGCTCAAATTCAGCAGTCTCTGGCTTTCCTCCCTCAAAGCATGCTGGATGGAGATGTTTCCTACTACCTTCACCGGCTTCTCTGCTGTAATTTGTCTCCTCTCAGATTTCTCTGCTGTAGAGTTATAAGGAAAGCAGGCGCAAAAGAAACGAGGGGAACTTCTGCCAACATGTTACATTTCCTGTGTGTTTGCCAGGTTAACAAACAGGGTGCTTTGGATATAGAAACTTTGATCTCACATGAAAGAAGAAGATGAGCAACTTTAAATGAGAAGATGATGGGATCTCCCCACCCTGCTTTCTGGTTTCCTCAGGGACAGATGACATACACAGGTCTGGCAGACAGGTTCCAGTGACATCTTGTTTGGTTTCAACCTCTAGGGTGGTTGTTTTTCTTTTTGAATCCCATCACCTTTAAAAACCAAGTGCCATTCTATTTTTTAAAAACATTGCAATTGTACAATAGAACATAAATATTTAAAGTGCATAAAATATCCACTTGCAGGTTGGCCAGTAATGAATTAAACAACACCCATAAAAATATCACCCGGGCTGAGATATTGTCTGCTCCCCGCAACCCTCACACTTTTCTTCTTCCCCTCGGGGAGGTAAAGGCCGCTTTGTATGGTCCTTGCTTTTCTTTTACAATTTTTGCTATTTCCAGTTGTAGGCCAAAATCTGGCAATTTCTTTTGGCTTTTTTTTTTTTTTGCAATTTAAATAAAAGGAGTTATTGTGCATGCATTTATTTATGTCTTTGTGTCTTTTGCTCGTTCTGTGTTAGTAGGCTTTGTCCATGCCGTAAGTAGCTATGGCTGTTCATTTTGATTGCTCTATTCTCGTCTATCGTGTAACACACCGCAATTTGTTCATCTGCTCTGGAACTGATGTTAATTAGCTTGTTTCCAATTTTTCAAAAAATATTTAAAATTTTCCAAGGATTTCTGGTTTTGATGCTTAGAAATAGGCTGTGATGAACAGTTATCTGTGGCCCTGTGCCCATGTGCAAGTTTCTCCAGGCCATAACTGTAGGAGTGTCATTGACAGATCACCCTGTATGCTTATCTCCTCTATTACAGCTAACTACTACAGAAGACACCAGACTTTTTTCCAAAGAGGTTTTACCAACTTACACTCTCACTAAATGAATAAATATGCATTGATCACTTCCTGTGTGATTTAAGTCTGAAGGGAAAAAAAATAGATTTATCCGTATTTATCCGCAAAGTTCCTGACCTCATTATGTTTACATTCACTGGATAGTGGCAATTAATAAATATGGATAAAATATTTCCAGTGGTTAAAACAGTGAAACCATAACCCATAGCAAGGGCACAGAGGGTGAGAGTGGGGTGCTCCCTTAAACATGGGACTGGGGTGGACCTTCTGCATCTCCAAGGAGGTCAAAGATAGACTTAAAGGATTGTGCCCTTATACTGGTTTTAATTTACCTTTCCCTGATTACTAATGACATGGGTATCATCTCCTATATTTTCTTGGGTATTTGAATTTCCCTTTTTGTGAAATGCCTGACAAGCATTTTGTCCATTTTTGTATCATATTCTCTTATTATTTGTTCATTAGGAGCATTTCACTCTTAATGGTATTTTTAAATTTTTATTTATTTTATTTATTTTTTTAGAGGGAGACCCTGCATGCAAGCTGGGAGGGGCAGAGGGAGAAGGAGAGAGAAAATCTTAAGCAGGCTCCACGCTCAGCATGGAGCTGGTTGCGGGTCTTGGTCTCGAGACTCTGAGATCATGACCTCAGCAGAAATCAAGAGTTGGACACTTAACTGACTGAGCCATCCAGATGCCCTTCTTCATGGTATCTTTTGATGAACAAAATTAAAAATAGATTTATCTATATTTTCTGCATGAAGCTGTACTAATTGTTGAGTTTTCCCCTTTGATTCAGATGCCTTTTTGTAATTCCAGTGCTGGATGTATCAGCTTACCCAGCAGGAGGTCCATGCTTTAGGAGTCTGAGTGTCGGCTTCCAGGGATGGGCCTGGGCCGCAGAGCTTGTATCCTGATTTTTCCTTGTTTTTCCAGGGAAAATGCCCAGTGGTAGTCTTCTTGCTTCCTGAACAGTTGTATGAAGGTGTCACACGCTAACTACAGGCTGTCTCTGGCCTCTCAGCTGCAGTGGGGCTGTTCTGGGTCTGGGAATACACCTCCCATGGGTTCTGTTGTTTGTCTCCCTAACTTGGGAAGACGCCCACTTACTCTCGAGTGTCTCTTAGTGTCCATCCCTAACTTGAGCTTGAATTAGGATCCCCTCAATGATCTTCCTTTTGTGCACATTCTGTGCCTTTTAGCACTACCCTCATCACAATGCAGACAAGCTTTAGTATCTTAGGAAGGGAGTGACTGTATTAGCACTCTTTCCCATGTACTCTGTGAGGATCTGTGAGGCAGCTGACTAAACCTCAGGAGCCTTTGCCCAGCGCAATCGTTAGCCTACTGTGGACACTGAGTCAGAGTTTACTGATCTGGAAATTAACTCTGTAAAGTATTGTCAAGGTCATCAGTCTAATGAGTTCTGTGGGCTGACTGCATATTAGACAGGTCATGACTCAAGAGAGAACTTTCACTTACTAACATTAAGGATTTCTTGCCCAGCAGACAGGGGCTGGTAGAAACTTGAGGGTGGGTGGGAGAAATGAGGGACACTTGGAAATCTGCTAGGATAACCAGAGGCCCTCAAAGCCAGCTGTGGATACTGGATAAAAGGCCATAATCAAATCCTCTGAGCATTCTCTGCCTCATGTCCCAGGAGAAACAGTGACTTCACATTTTTGGGAGACTTGCAAAGCCTGGCAAGGGCTAAGGGTGAGTTCCTTGTATGGTTTGGATGAATTTGAAGCAGCCGCTGTGCGGGTTCTGTGTTATTCACGCTGTTTATCTTTTAAAAATAGGGCAGTGGTTACACAGCTGAAGCTGTGAGCCTGCCCAGCTCCCCGCAGGACTCTGCCCGCTCCCAGGCTTGACAGCACTTCCTTCCTGACCTCGAGTGGCTTCCTGCTCTGGCCTTATCGCACACAAAACTTGACACTGCACTGGAATGCACTTCAGGTCCATACATGGAAATCTCTTGCTTTCTACACTTACAAACAACTGTCATCTACAAAACGCTTTCTTTATTTCCAGACTTACACTTTCTTTGCTCTGGGAGGGTAGGATTAACACAACTCCAAAAGACATTAAAAAAAAAAAAATCACTTCCCATCTCCATCCTTTGTTGTCACTTAAAGTTTTACTCTT
This sequence comes from Martes martes, assembly GCF_963455335.1. NCBI lineage: Eukaryota > Metazoa > Chordata > Mammalia > Carnivora > Mustelidae > Martes > Martes martes. The sequence goes on along the minus strand of NC_137891.1, from coordinate 76,702,499 downwards.
TTGTTTTATGAGCCAAGGAAATAAAGAGTAAGGATGGCATACGTGTGTATGTTGGCAACAGAGACGTGCCAGAAAACTATGCTGTTTATAGGAGTTTTGGAAAATGGCTTCCTACCTATAGGGAATTACACTTCGTTCAATTTTATTTTATTGTGTCTCCAACTTAAACAAGTGGGGTAGGTAGTTTGCTTGTGAATATTATCATGTGAATAAATAAACTCTCAGTCCTGCCATCTTTGGCTTCCCTTGCAAATGTTAAGTGTTTTTAATAATTACTAAGGCTTTTCTGTTTCTCATTATCTGAGATCTTCTAAAGCACTTCTTTCTTTCTCCCATAAAATTTCAAGGTGGATATGAGATAATCCTCATACAGAAAAGTAAAATTGGGAAAGTCAAACACACTGGAGATGAATGAGGCTCATACTATGTTTAAAGCTAAATTTTCCGAGCTATCTCATACTGATGAAGATAGTGCACCAGGAAGAGTATCAGGGAAATAGAGCTCCAACGGCTCTCTACTTTGCATTAAATAAAAGCTATTTTGAAAATCTCTGAAAATTTGGTATGGTGCTGATCTGGAAAATTCGAGGGGTTAATGGAGGAGAAAAGGAGCTAAAGGAGGTGTCTGGGAGTGTCTTGGTATTCTAAATTCAACTGCTTTTCATGAGCTCATCAGCCTTCTTAAGATATTATGATCTTTTACCCAGGCTGGGGGAATTTCCTCAGCTGTGATTAAAGAATGGGCTGGGCTGTGTCCTCAGAAGTCAGAGCCTTAATATTGGAAACATGAGCTCTCTTGGAGCCCTTCCCGATTTCATTTCAGAGGAATTCCCCTCCAGGAGCAGCTCTCACGATGGAAGGAGGCAGGGGATGGAGGAAGCCTTTCGAAGTTTACTTATTTTTAATTTTGAAAGTTGAAGAGTCTTTCTTCCCCTACTTTGGAAACTATTTAATTAAGGGCCAGGGACGATAGTTGGAAGTCTCTTCTTTAGGATGAGTGAACAAGACAAGTGAAGAGTACTCAGGGGCATGCCATCCTGAGTTATTTCCAAGTGAACACCACGTCAGTCATGTGAGGACCGTGAGGCAGCCTGGTGGACCCCGCGGGGTGGGCTGATGGGGACTTAGGGCTTTCACCTTGTTCCTTCCTGAGGAACAAGGTACTTTAATTAAGCTGCTCAGTGTGCTAACTACCCTGTGGTATGTCATGAAGGAGTAGCTATGATAGAAAAGAACAGAGGCTGACCTAGGGTGGGAGCGTGAAGGGAGGGTTCTCTGTGGAGAGGCCGCCAACCTGGCTGGGGAGAAGGGAAAGGCTGAGGGAAGAAGACCTGTGGGTTCACAGGGCCCTGAAAGTGTGGCCAGGGCATGAACGAGAGGGGGAGTTGGCCAGGTTGCTGGGCCTAGATCATGCAAGGCATTCTGGGTTATGGTAAGGGTTTTGGATTTTTTTTTTTTTTAAGATTTTATTTGTTTATTTGACAGATAGAGATCGCAAGTAGGCAGAGAGGCAGGCAGAGAGAGAGGAGGAAGCAGGCTCCCTGCTGAGCAGAGAGCCTGATGTGGGGCTCGATCCTAGGACCCTGGGATCATGACCTGAGCCGAAGGCAGAGGCTTTAACCCACTGAGCCACCCAGGTGCCCCTGGATTTTTTTTTTTTTTTAAATAGAGAGCGTGCTGTGGAACAGGGGTCTGGGGAAGGGTGGGGAGGGCAGCGGGTGAGGGAGAATCTCAAGCAGATCACCGGATGAGCATGCAGCCTGATGCAGTGCTCCATATTATGACCTTGAGATCATGACTTGAGCTGAAACCAGAATTTGGATGCTTAACCAACTGAGCCACATAGGCGCCCCAAGTTTTGGACTTTTTAAAACTGCAAAATATGCACTCCATGTAATTTACCATTTTAACCATGCTTAAGATTATGCAGTTCTTTGGCATTAAGTACATTCTCTTGTTGTGTAACCGTCACCAACATCCATCTCCAGAACCTTTATCATCTTTTGAAACTGAAACTCTAAATCCATCAAATAACACTTCCCCATTCGCCCCTCCCCCCAGCCCCTGGCAGCCACCATCCTACTTTCTGTCTCTATGACGCTGACTACTCTAGGTATAAATCATGTAAGCAGATTCTGACAATATCCGTCCTTTTGTGACTGGCACATTTTGCTCAGTGTTGGTTCTCAAGGTTCATCCGTGTTGCGGCATGTGTCATAATCTCCTTCCTTTATAAAGCTGACTCGTATACTCCATTGGATGTATGTTACACATTTTGTTCACCCGTTCATCTGTTGATGGACGTTTGGCTTTCTTGAGTAATGCTGCCATGAATAGCTTTATAGTGTAGTGAGGCAAAACAGTGTACAGCCGGATACAAATATCTGTTTGAGTCCCTGCTTTCAATTCTTTCGGGTATGCCCCAGAAGTGAAATTGCTGGACCATGTGGTATTCTATTTTTAGTTTTTTTGAGAAACTGCAATTCTGTTCTCCACAGCAGCTGTAGCATTTATGTTCCCGCCAGCATGCAGAAGAATTTTAGTTGTTCCACATCCTTGCCAACATTTGTTATTTTGTTTTTGTTATTTTGAGTTTTTTTTTGTTTTGTTTTGTTTTGGTTTTAATAATAGTCATCGTAATGGGTGTGAAGAAGAGCTTGGAGTTCTTAAGTTAGAAGCCATTGGATGATTTCAATAAGGGTGTAACACAGTCTTCTTTCTTTTTATTTTTTACAATTTTTTTTTCATTTCCTTAAGTCATCTCTGTGTCCAGTGTGGGGCTTGAACTCATGACCCCGAGATCAAGCGTCACACGCTCTTCTGACTGAGCCAGGCAGACGCATTCCCCCCCCCCCCCCCGGCCCCGCCAGCTTTTTAAAAAATGATCCCTCTGGCAGCTTGATAGGGAACAAATCAGAGCAGAAGGAGAGAGCGACTGGGCACTCATTAAAAGAATGTTTTTGTGTCCAGGAAGGGGTGATGTAGCATGGACTAGAGTAGCAGTTTTAAAGAAGAGAGATATACTGGATTCAAGATGTATTTTAGAAGTAGTATTTACTGGTCTTGAAAATGGATTGCATGTAGGGGTGGCTGATGGAATGGGTGGGGGGAATCAACAACTGGTGGAGGTTTTTGGAATAAAGGACTGGATGGGTGGTGGTACTGTTTTCAAGATGAGGAAGACTGAGTGCGTTGGAGGGAAGAACACCAGGATTAGAAATCAAATGCCCAACAAATATTCAGTGGAAACATCCAGAGACAGAAAATTGGATCGGTAACATGGAGATGGGGAAACCAACTCAGAAAGGTTAAGTAAGTAACTTAAAGTGACACAGCACAGAATGCAAGTGGTAGAATCAAGATGCAAACTCAGGACTGTCTGACTACAAACCTTGGTCTTATCCGTTCTGTGTCACCACCTTCCCATCAGAGCAGATCTGGCTCCAGAAATTTCCACCAATGACTACATTTAGCTACTTTAGAAAATCTCTAGTAATAAAAGGGAGACACTACATCCAGTAATAAGTGTGAAGTTTAGAATGCTAAACTTGAATAGCTTTTGAGAATAAATAAAACAATATATTTGAAATGTGATTTAAAAAAACAGCTGAATAGAAAAACTCAGAAATCATATTAACAGAGTGTGATAACTATAATTTCCTATTGTTAGAAAGCAAAGGACATATTTAATCTTCTCCCAAAGACTCCAGAGTCAAGGTTGGTGTTTTTGTTTTTTAAAGTTTGTTTTCTTAGTACTCTCCACACCCAACATGGAGCCCAAACTCACAACCCCAAGATCAAGAGTTGCATGCTCTACTGAAGGAGCCAGCCGGGTGCCCTCAAGTCTGGTGTTGTAACCATGCTACACAAGAACCCAAGTCTCTAGTAATTTATCATGTACTTGACACAGAAATATTTGTGCAGATGAAACAATGCTGATATGATAATCATGAAGGACCAGAAGGGAAGAGCATAAAGGTTAAGAATAGAGGTTCTGAAGTTAGACAGAGATGAGTCTGAACCCACTTTCTAGCTGTGTGTCCTTGGGCTGGTTCTGGAACCTCTCTTACCTTCAACTTCATCATCTCTACAAGGAAAAACACGATACTTGGATCTGAGGGGCATTGTGGAGGGTTAGATTAGACAGTGCATGTAAGGGACTTAGTTAATAAAGATTTCAAAATTATTATTACAGTGACAGTTTACCTCTGGAGAAAGGTCAAACACCCTGAGAAAGGCTGGTTCAGTAATTTATCTTGTGGGTTTGAGAATGGGTAGGGATGACCACATTTGTAGTTAGAGGAAAAAACGGTGCTTCATTCCCAAATGTCCAGTTTTCTTCACAATTTAGTGATTTGGGGTGGGGGAGTATTTATTTATTTATTTATTTAGTTCCACACCCAATGTGAAGCCCAACAAGGGGGCCCAAAGTCAACGACCCTGAGATCAAGACCGTAGCTGAGATCAAGGGTTGGATGCCTAATGGACTGAGCCACCCAGGAGCCCCTGAAGATTATATTTTTAAGTAATCTCTACACCCAACGTGGTACTCAAACTCACAACCCCGAGATCAAGAGTATCACATTCCACCTACTGAGTCAGCCAGACGTCCCATCACAATTTGGTGACTTTTAATCATTGATATTTTTACAGGATTAAATGCATAACATTGAGAACAAATGAGGAAAACTCTAAATTTTTTTTCTACATATACTACCCAATAATTAATGACTTTCTGCAGCATCATCTAATAACTTTATAGTTTTGAAAGCCTAGAATTCTTTTGGTAAGGACAGATGCCATGTTTTCTGGAGTCTTCCTTCTGGGGGTTGGAGAAGTATAACACAAAAAAGCATGGGATTTGGTTCTAGGCAGACCTTAGTTTGAACCCTAGCTCTGCTTCTTAGTTTGCTGTGTGACCCTAGGGAAATTAGTTATAGATGATAATCTCTCTCTCATGGTATGTTGTGAGCTGTGTAAATTGCTTAGTTATAACTAAGTTTCTTTTAGGCTAATGATAAATGGTAACTTATTAATGGTAAGTAACTTTAATTTTTTTTTTCTTTTCTCTTTTTTTCTTGTGCTATAGAAGATGCTTTTCTACCAAGTGAAAGGATACAGGAAAAATCATTACTGAACACAAGCCATCAAAGTTCCCCTGGAGTCTCTGAGAAACCAGGGATGTCCTTCTCACTGTTGTGTCCACTTCCTAAAGTAACTCCGTGACCATCTATAACTGTCTCAGATAGAGGTTACACGTGGAAACAAATGAAGAGTTCAGCTTGTTTCTTACCATCATTCATGTTGTTGCTTTTTTTGCTCTTCTTGGCTTTTTAAGGGGTTTGCTTTTGAAAGACTATCACAACCAGAAGGTTCCCTTCTGTTCCCACAGAGATCACTCCATAGCATAGAAACTTTTCCTGAAGAAAAACATAAATGTTATTTTGCTCAACTGGTAACAGCTTGACCTTTTCTGACTCTCCTCTCTAGGTCCCAGCTCAGTGTCTGGTTTTTGGATTAAAGAACAGAGATTAATGAAGTAGGAGTTGTTGTGGTGTGGGTACTGATGGAGAGCAGCATGGTTGGAAGGGAAAGGTTAATGCTGCTTTTAAGGGCCAGACGCTGGAGAGAGTAGGCACTGGTCTTCAAAGCAAATGGCAAGTTTGAAGTCACCAAGGGTGACTAGGTGGTTAGAAGTGGGGATGGGGCTTGGTGCAGGTCCTCAAATTAGTAGGCATCATGGTGGTCTTTTGCATGGTGGTGGGAGAGAGGTGAGTATGGCTGGAACCTCCCATGGAGTGGCACAGTATGGGTGAGCATTCAAAGAATGCTGGGGAGAGCAATTTGAGACTGACTCCATTGTGGAGCTGGAGAAGAAAAAGGCAGTAGCCACAGTAGCAGATGGGAGTCCCCAGAAGTACAAATCCACCCAGAAAAAGGCCCAGGTTTACCATGTCCAAGAGATGCCAGGTCTGGGGGGTACCAGGAGGTTAGGAATGGAGGGCATGTAGTTGGTAGCTCCCAGTAGCTGGTGACTCTTGAAGTATCTGCTTCAGATTCTGATGCTTCATCCTCAAGTTCAAGGGAAACAGGACATTAAGTTGAAGAGTTGAAGTGGAGAAGAAAACCTTTAGAATAGCCTTTTGTTTCAGTCTTTACTAGCAAATTAAATTTGACTAAATAATTATTTTTTGGACAATTTTCTCAAATTTAGATACTCTTGAGCAGATTAGTGGAATTTATATAAATTGCAGAGATGTGCACAAAATACTGCTTATGCCAAGAAGGTGTCAAAACTACCAAAATGTTTGAAAATTAAATTTCTTCCTTATGCTTTAACTTGACCTCACACACCTGAACTAAAATGGTTTTCGACAAACCTTTGAGTTTTTTTTGTATTTTTTGTTTAAAAATGTATTCTAGTTTTTATTTCAAAATAAATTTTCAAATTTATTTACTGAATTTGCAGTGCCTCTTAATTTTGCTGCATCTGGTGAGTGTTAGCTTTTCTGTTTACTAATAATTGATTTTTTTTAAAAAATGACTTTTTACAGACCTTATGGAGATGCCCCATGAAACTACCCTGGGTGACATGGAGTCAAAGTCTATTAGTTATCAGTTTGCTCTCTGATAGAAAATTAAACTTTTGGCGTAGCAAATTGATAATTAATAATTATATATATATATAGTATATATTAAAAGTTAAAATTAATATATGAAATACACGAAAGGGCCAAATACTCTAATTCACCAGTTCTCAGGTTTTTAGATTTCATGAACTAGTAAAATTTAAGAAAACCAAAACATCCTGAGTTGTGGAGTGGGTTTGGTTAATGGGATGTATTGAGCACAAGTAGAAACAGGGCAGCTGACTTTATTTTACCAAGTGAGAGCATTTTCCCCCCAAAAGCTCATTTATTATCACAATCAAAGAAACATAATAACAATACAAAATTATGGAAATATGTGGAATATATATGTATATATATGTATATGTAAAATCTGCTCATACATTATTCATGATGCATGAGAAACCAGTAATAATGGAGTCTGACCTAGAGGACCAGGAGAGGTGTCTCTTTTCCACTGAATACATTTTTACACTCTTTGAGGTTTACACCATGTGCATTTAAAAAGAGATAAATGTAATTTTTAAAACTAGCTTTGTGAAAAATTTATTTCAGTGCCTTTGTTTTTCATTTTGCCTTGGATCAGTGCCAGCTGTGTCCTGAGACTGGCCCTCAGCTGCAAATTGGCTTTGGAGAATCTCCATCCTAATGCATTATCCAATCACCTTTAAATGAATAAGCTCCCAGGCAGGAGGGCAAGAGCTTCGGTTTATCTTAGTCCCTCCCTTTGAGAAAATGATACATTACGGAAACGATTAGCTCTTCAGAGATGAGTTGTTATTTCCAAGATTGAAGCAGAGATACACTATTTCAAAAGATTCTCCTCTTTCCCTTTTCTCTCTCCTTGTTTATATTGATGGTAAGGTTCATATAAGGAAACCCAGCCTCACAGCATTTTCCTTTTGAGGGTGTTTGTAATGTTAGTGTGAGCCAGAATGCCCAAGTTTATTAATATGCACTACACATTGTGTTTATTTCTGTTTCATCAAGATTTTGCCAGATTACGGCCTGTCTGTGCCTGATAGTGGCTGTGTTTGTGTACGAGCACAGGGTCATCTGATAACGAATTGTCACATCATGCGATTAAGTGATGTTTAAAATGGGTGTAAGCCAGAAGAGTTTGACTCCCCGCGCACTTTCAGAGGTCCTATCAACAAAAGAGAGTTCAAGGTATCTTGGAAGAGGTCACTCATGACAACCAACGTCTTGATCATTCTGGACTTGTTCCTTCCTGCAGAGACACAATTAAAATAATGTTGTACAGTAGAAATTTTTCCTTGTTGGAGGAAGCATATTTTTTTTTCCCCAGAGGTAAATCAATGTAAAATCGATCTCTTTTTTTCTAGACTAGAAAAACTACTTGTTCTGGAAATTCACTCCATGAATTGTGGAAGAGTTGGTGTTCTACTGTGTGCATCCATTCCCAAGTGCTGCTTAGCATGACTTTCCACGTCACGTCCCAGGCCACGTGGCAGGCGGGGGTGCGCTGTGGGGGCAGGGATTCTGATGCATTCACTTTTGTATCTCTGGTACACTTTGGTGACCCTCAGTAAGAGCCTAGTAAGACTGGATGAATGTTGCAAATAAACCCGGGTACTAGGCAGGAATGTTAACTAAAGTGTAAATGTTGACTTGTAATACCTATACTATGTATATATTTGTACTGATAGGTAATCTATCTGATTGATGAGTACTATAATCAGCTATAAAACTCAAGTAGTCTGGAAAGTATGGGAAGAAAGTTTTGCCTGATAGCCGACACACAGGAACAATGTCACCCCACTCCCTACTATTGCTTTGTGCTCCAGGGAAAATTCCAAAATTAGTGTTTCTTTATTATTTTTTGGCCTTGGGTTCTAGACCTCCTTGGGCTACTTTGAAACTTAAGAAAATGTGTAAAAGAAATGAATTTGTGTTCTCTTCCGTGAAGTCTGGTAATTTTAGTAATTCGTTGCCCTATGAGATACAAGGCAACTCTGTTTCCTCTGTGCTCTGTTTTTTCTTCCTTTCTTTCAAAATAACCTGCCATCTTTCCAAAATAAACACGAAGGGGAAATACATTAGTGAGTATGTAATCACCCAGATATCTGTAGCTGCATGCCTCTAAAAAAATAGTAAAAATAAGATAGCCATCAGAAGTTTATTCTGGTTTTACAAGACTTGTTAACGTTCTTGTCTTTTCTTTATAAGATGTTGGGAAAAAAAATTTATGTTCATGGGAAAAGGTTGCCAAAGTGAACATTAAATAGCTGTCTTCCTAGAACTTATTGTCTCATAATCTTAGATTTCTAAGATTACAATTTTGGGTGAACATCATCAGAAGAATTGTTTCATGGATTTTTAGCATTCTAGGATGATAATATCATGTTCTATTTCTATTCAATAGTTATAAAAACTCTATCTGATGATCTTAGGCAATAACTGTGTAATCATGTAATTATGTTGTATGTTTTAATCATAAAATCCATATTTAACAGTCATTTTTAGATATCCTGAATTTAAAGGTACTTTGAGAATTCCTTGTAATCCTGAAGGGTTTATGATGTTTTTTAGAAAACTAGCTTGCTCAAAAGACTTCTTCCCATCCAATGAGTCTGGTGAATAATTTTAGTTTTTTTCTTTTAAGATTTTATTTATTTATTTGACAGAGAGAGACATAGCGAGAGAGGGAACACAAGCAGGGGGAGTGGGAGAGGGACAAGCAGGCTTCCCGCCAAGCAAGGAGTCCAATGTGGGGCTCGATCCCATGACCCTGGGATCATGACCTGAGTGGAAGGCAGATGCTTAACCACTGAGCCACCCTAATATTAGTATTTTCAATTTATGTTTTGAAAAATACAATGATCACTCTCCTTTTCCTCCCTGTTCTGCTCCTTTTCTCCCCCCGCTTTTTAAAAAAGATTTTATTTATTTATTTGACAGACAGAGATCACAAGTAGGCAGAGAGGCAGGCAGAGAGAGAGGGGGAAGCAGGCTCCCCGCTGAGCAGAGAGCTGGATGTGGGGCTCGATCCCAGGACCCTGGGATCATGACCTGAGCTCAAGGCAGAGGCTTAACCCACTGAACCACCCAGGCACCCCTCTTCTTCCTCCTTTTTATTTGCATCCTTTTCATTTTCAACAAGTATTTATTTAGCATCTACTCTCAATATTGTGCAGTGGGAGCTCAGAATTTTCAGCTACTGCCCTTAGATCTTGATGCAAGAAGCTGAGGTAAGTGTCCAAGCCTGACTCCATCTTTATCATTACCGTGGCCAGAAACAGACCATTAGAAGTATAATACATATTTTTAAATAAAGATCCTGTTCTTCTGGAGTTTGTGGTAATTTGTGGGGAGCTAAGCAAAACTGTGTACAACCTACAGATCTAAGGAGAGAGGGTTTGCCAAACAATTTAACAGCATAAGATAACAGTGTTTACCCCTCTCAGGCAAGTCAATTGCCTTTGCCCAGAGGCAAGCTTATGAGGCCTGAGGATGTTAATTACAAATAATTTTCGACTTGCCTCTATAGTCACAAGGAAGCTGACTTGCAAACAGACTTTAGTAACCATGGGAATCCTAAAGTTAAAAACCAGATTTAAGAAATTCTTCAGGTTAAACTGGCTAGACCCCCAAATTTCAAATTACCCTGACAGTAACAGAAGGTGTGTGTAGACTCTCCCTTCCTTTTCCATGTTGATTTCTTTCTATATGTTCCAAGGGGCCCACTGTTTACACCCCTGTTAGTTAGTTAGGCCAAGTCTCTGGAGGGAGAGCCCATGAGGGAAATCACAGTCAAGTTCCTCTGTGGGGGAGGAGGGTCTGTTCTGGGGCTGGAGGCCTTGAGAATGGGATGGTGTTAGCCAACATTCCTAGTGGCTCGCTATCTGAAATGGATGATCCTTCCCACCGCAGGGCTAGGGCTTGACTGGGGTAGAGATGGGGTAGGAGGGAGAGGTATCCTCTGTCCAGGACCCAGGAATTCTACATCATAGTCTTTTTTTCTGAATAGTTGCAATGGCTCACCTGACCTAGCCAGTGGAATTGGCACAAAGCTGCCCAGTTCACAAAAGAGAAGGGAAGGAAGGAAGGAAGGAAGGAAAGAAGGAAGGCACAACAGCACCTGTTTCTGTGTACATACGAGTGGACCCAGAGTCTGGAAGGTTTCCTGTGGATGGATGGCCAGTTGGCTTCCAACTCACCATGCTTGGGTTCCTTGGCTGCTCCTCGAGCCATCAGACTCAATCCTCAGGAAACAAGCTCATCCACAATCATCACCGCTTTAGTTCATGGATTCTGACTAATGCTCTTAGAGATAAGGAGGAAAAGCCCAGTCAAAACATGTAGCCACACTTCCTCCGGGCAGAGTTATGGAACATTTCTGACTGTACCTTGGAACTGGGCAAGCCAAAATGCCTAATTTTAATTAGAGTAGGAGTGGTTGGTATGGATGGAGCTAATTCTTTCTCCCTTAAATTGCCAAGTAGGGAACTTTCCATGTTGGAATAAAAATCCCAGGCTAAGGAGCCAACCTGCCAGCATGAGCACTAGCTCTGAGACTTTGGGCTGGTTCCTACATGTGTGGCTCAGTGTTGGGAGACCTATAAAAACAGGGATCAGAATAGTGATTCTTCAAAAGGTTCTTAGGAGGTTCCTTTGCAGGGTTGAATGAGTTACTATCTCTCTCTAAAGTGCTAACAACAATATTTGTATCTACATGGTATTTTTTTGGTAAATTCTCACAATAACCTTGTAAAATAACTAACCAACAAATATTTTATGACAGCTGGGAAAGAATTGACTTTTTTTTTTCGTTTTATTGAGTTATTATTGACAAGTAAATGTTGTATATATTTAGATTGTACAGTGTGAGGTTTTTGGCCTGTACAATGTGATGGTTTAATAGATATATACATTATGAAATGGTTACCACAGTCAACATCCTCATCACCTCGACTAGTTACCATTTCTTTTGTGTGTGTGGTGAAAACAAGATCTATTCTTTTTTAAAAGATTTTATTTATTTATCTGAGATAGAGAATATGAGAGAGAGAGAGAGCATGAGGAGGGGAGCATCAGAGGGAGAAGCAGACTCCTTGCTCAGCAGGTACCCTGATGTGGGACTCGGTCCTGGGACTCCAGGATCCTGATCTGAGCCTAAGGCAGTTGCTTAACCAATTGAGCCATCCAGGCACCTTTAAGATCTACTCTTTTGGGGTGCCTGGGTGGCTCAGTGGGTTAAAGCCGCTGCCTTCAGCTCAGGTCATGATCCCAGCGTCCTGGGATCAAGCCCCGCATCGGTCTCTCTGCTCAGCAGGGAGCCTGCTTCCTCCCTTCTCTCTCTGCCCACCTCTCTGCCTACTTGTGATCTGTCTGTCAAATACATAAATAAAAATCTAAAAAAAAAAAAAGATCTAATCTTTCAATAAATTTCAGGATAAAATACAGCATTATTAACTCTAGTCATCATGTTGTACTTAAGCTTCCTAGAACTTATTTTCCTTATAACTGAAAGTTTGTACCCTTTGACCAACAACATCTCTGCATACTTCCTGACCTGAGAACCCCCACTTCCACTCCCTGGTAACCACTCTTCTAATCTTAGTTTCTATGAGTTCAACATTTTTAGAGTTCACATACAAGTTCAACATTTGTAGATCTCACAGTATTTGTCTTTCTGTGTCTGGCTTATTTCACTTAGTGTAATGTCTTCCAGGTTCATCCATGTTGTTGCAAACAGCAAGAGTTCCTTCTTTTGTATGATGGAGTAATATTCCATTGTATCTATTTACCACATTTTCTTTACCATCCATCCATTGACAGACACTTAGCTTGTATCCGTATTTTGATTTTTGTCAATAATGGTGCAATGAACATGGGGTACATATAATTCCTTGAGAACCTGATTTCATTTCCTTGGGACAAATATCCAAAATCGGGATAGCTGGATCTTAGGGTAGTTCTATTTTCAATTTCTTGAAGAACTTTCCATGCTGTTTTCCATAGTGGTTGCACCAGTTTGCATCCCCACCAACAGTGCACAAGGGCTCCTTTTGGAAGAGAACCTATTGAAAATGAGCTAACATTTTCCAGGTGTTGTGCTAAATCTGCTACAGATTTATCTGGTTAAATCTTTGTAACTCTTAAAGACCTATTTTATATATTTTTAATCTCATCAAAAAAGTATTTGAGTGGCTTATATAAATTCATAACATAAAATGATAGAAAATATAAAGAAAGAAGGGCCAAGAAAAAGAAAAACTCCAGAGTCGCAGGAGGAACATAGCCCAAGAAAGCCAATATCCTCTTAGTAGATGAGGATGTAAAGGCTATGGGAATTTTAAGCACATTCTCCATGGTGTCTGGCTGGTAAGGAGTTGAGCTGGGGTGGAAGTTCTGTCTTTCTGAGCTCTGATTCAGTTTCAAGGGGTTTTGCCGGTCTAGATGGGGTTGAGAGAAGAGGAAAAGGGCGTATGGCAAAAGGGATGTGTAAAACTAGCAGAAAAGATGGAAAAGAGTAGGAAAAGTAATTGGTAAAAAAGAGAGAGCAGAGGGGAGGGATTATAGGTGAGACTAAAATCCACTTGGTTTGTAACAGGAGTGGGGGCATGGGAGTAGGGTAGGTGGGGACTTGGGTGAGGAAAGGGATAGTGTATCTCCGTGGAGTGAGTCAGGGACTTTCTTTTTCTTAGAGAAAGCATCACCAGGGTCCTAAATGAACCCCTATACTCTCAGAGTACTACCTAGTACTGGACACTGAAATCCTGGGCCTCTTTGAAAATTTTATTTTGAAGTCAAGGGCTGACAAGATTATACCAAAAGCACAGATCTGTCCCACAGGAAGCATCCATTCCACTTCTGGAGAAGCAGGATTCTGAGTCTCAGATATTCATGCTTATCTGCATTCAACAAACTTAGCTAGCACTTACTATACACCAAGTATAGGCACACGGGTCAAAAGTTAACAAGGCTTAATGCAGAAATTCACAGTTTGATGGGGAAGACAGACATGAAGCTTTATATTTAAAATATAGTGCAGTAAACATTCTTTGAGGGCAGGTGCCCCTATCTGCACCACTTTGGTTTCTGGGGTTAGAGCATCCCATTCTGTCTCAGGGCACGAGCTGAGGTTTCAACAGAGGAGAGTGTACTTGCCTTTACCTAGGAGGGATGAGCGGGCATGTAGCAGGCAAAGGAAGAAGAAAATTCCAGGCAGACAGCAGCGTGGACAAACACAGCTGGTCCCAAAGTGAGCTGTGAGAAGATCAATCTAGCAGGGTCTGGGCCAGTCAGTGGGGAGGCTGGACAAGTGGGGAGGAAGACAAATGGGGAATAGGGTCAGAAAGCAGCTTCTAGCCAGACTGTTAATGACATTCTATGTTAAACTCTTGCTTAAACACTGCTTGCTCCAAAAGTGAGCCAAGACTGCCTGTTCAAGTGCACCTGTATTTCCTGCAGGCAGTAGGACCTAGAAGAGGTTTGACAGAGGAAAGCCTGGCCATGCACTCCGATGGTGGTGATGTGGAGATGGGCTGCAGGGGACACAGAGACGAGAAGGGCTGGAAGCTTCCCAGGAGACAAGTGCCCAGTGCAAACAGGGTGTGGGGTTGGAGAGACATACTGAGGTTGGAGGCATGATGGTGTGGGTACATAGTGACAGGTTGTGGAGTCAGGACGGTAAGAAACTGAGGGTTGGCACTGAGGGTTACAGCAAGGGGTACTGGCCAGATAGTGGCGACACGCATTTTGGGGAGTCGAAGCTTAGTACGCTTGAAAACCATTTCCCAAGAATTCCAATTTCGTTTTAAAACAATCCAACTTGACTTGTTTTCTAGAACATTGCATCACAGTAACAAGTAACAGCACATTGCTTCTTTCACTCCTTAGCTTTGCCAAATTGGGCAAATCATTCGCTTTCTGAGCCCCTATTTCCTTACCTATAAAATTTGGATAAAATCTATTCCCACAGAATTGGGAATTCAACCGATCTTTGATGTGAGTAATGGGGTCATTACCCCAAACCTGAGGCTCACTACATGTTTGTTCTCTTTGTGGAGAAGGATTTTGACTAAACGAGAGAGACCCTATTGGTGGGCGGCTGGGTCCTTCTCCATTCCCTCCCTTCCTCTTCTTCTCCCTGCCCTTCCTCCCTCCCCTCCTCAAAGCCCTCCATTCTCCCCTCCCTTCCCCCTTCATCTTCTTCTTTTCCATAGCTAGATTCTGCAATTCAGGGAAGCTGGATGTTTGTTTTATTGTAAATAAAAAGAGACAAATTGACCACTTTTGGAATTCGACTTGTGGATCCAGAATCTTATGGAACAAATAGGTATTTCAGTTTTAATATTTAAAATCATTCTTTTGGGGCGCCTGGGTGGCTCAGTCCTTAAGAGTCTGCCTTTGGCTCAGGTCATGATCCCAGGGTCCTGGGATCGAGTGCCACATCAGGCTCCCTGCTCAGCGAGAAGCCGCTTCTCCCTCTCCCACTCCCCCTGCTTGTGTTCCTGCTCTCCCTGTCTCTCTCTCTCTGTCAAATAAATAAATAAAATCTTTTAAAAAATAAAATAAAATCATTCTTTTTTTTAAAGATTTTATTTATTTATTTGACAGAGATCACAAGTAGGCAGAGAGGCAGGCAGAGAGAGGGGGAAGCAGTCTCCCTGCCGAGCAGAGATCCCGATGCGGGGCTCGATGCGGGGCTCGATGCGGGGCTCGATCCGAGGATCCTGGGATCATGACCTGAGCCGAAGGCAGAGGCTTTAACCCACTGAGCCACCCAGGTGCCCCAAATAAAATCATTCTTTAAAAAAAAATCACTTACACTGATCCTTTCTCTCAATGGATATGAGTGTTTCCAGCTTCTATTTCCTTACTAGTTTTAAATCATTGGTTCGGACTGCTTGGGAAGAGATGGCCCAAGTGGCTTCGAGGACTTAGGTCCTCGTGTGTAAACATATGCAGAGGGTTGCCTGGTGCCTTCTCACAGGCATGTTTAACTTAGGACCTCCTCGGCTCATTGGGCGTCTGTGCACTTCCAGATCATGGCACCTCAAACCACATGATCATTTATCTACTTCCTTGCTTGTCTATGTGAAACCTTGAACCTTAAAAGCAGGGACCTCATTCTATTCATGGATTTATTCCAGCACCTAATGCAAGAGCAGGCACAAGGCATTTAGTGAGTAACCGAAGGGAAAGTGTGAGGGTGTGAGTCTGTGTATACGAATGAGTGTGTGTGTTAGGGATGCGGGTGCTGGTAAGTCTACTGCTACTCTGTCTCCCAGAGGAGACTCTGGACTGGGTAGAACTGGGGTTATTTGTCAGACATGTGTATACAAGAGGCACAGCCTTAGGGAATTTGTCATAACTTTGGGCGCAGGATGAGGAAGATAAACGATGGGGCCTCTGGTCTTCCCCAGGCTAGTTTCCTAAGTCCTTTCTAATAAAACTGTGCAGAAATTCCATTTTGAGAATGGGCTCTTTTAAGATGGAAAGAACATTAGGCTACCAGGTGGTTCTCCATTGTCAACCTGGACACAGCAGCATCCTCTTCTTTGTCTGCTTGATGAAGTCTAAGGTTACTGTATTTTAACAGGTGCGTAGGTAAGGAATGTTTGGGACTGGGTGGGCCGGAAGCTCTCCCGCTGTGGTCAAGGCTAAGCAGTGCTCTGTCCCTTTTCTGTTGGCTTCTCTACACTGAGTCTGCACAGCCTGGATAGGCTCTCAGGAACGGGAGAAAGGAGAGCACCGGTGCCTGTGCTGATGTCCCTCCTCCTGGGAACGGCTTTATCTCTGTCCTTTCTAGCACGTAGGCTTTGTAAATAGACTGAGGTCTTGACTTCCCTGCTTTGTTACTGTGCGCTATCGTCAGGACCTGGAGCCACTTGGTCTTTCTGTCCAAGACACTTGTTTATGTGTCGTCTAGAAAGCCAACTGCTGCCCAGAGGGAGGGCCAGCTTGACTGGGGACATGTGTGTCTGGAGTGTAAGCCAGAGAGTATCTTGTCTCCTTTTTTGATTTATTGGCCTGGTGGGAGTTCAATGTTATTATAAAAGTGAGTATTTTTTTGCCAAATTTCCTCAAACTGAGAGATAGCAAATTGCTTCCAGTCTTCAGGTAAATTACCATGTTTCCCATTCCTCTTGGAATGATATTCTAAACTATGCTTTATAATTCGGCTTTAAGCTAGGTGTTATTCACCTCAGACCAGATCCTACTGCCAGAAAAAAAAGAAGAGTAGGAAATATTAGACTGAACAGAGTGTCTTCTGTAAAACAAGATACCCTCTTTTTTATTGTGGTAAAATGCACAATATAAAAATTCATCATTTTGACTCTTTCAAAGTGGCACTTAGTAAATTCACAAGGTTGTGCAATTGTCATCACCATTCCATTCGGGAACATTTTCATTGTTCTACTTATTCTCTCCTTTTTTTAAAAGCTAAGATTCTGTCTGTCTAATAAGGAAACTAAAATAATTTCAATCAACTAATGATTGAGGCAGTTAGTTCATAAATATTATTATTATGATATCTTATATATTGACCATCCATAAGGGATTGATTCCTTGCATGGACCTTTATGAAGAGATTTAGCAAAGTAAACACTGTATAGTTATAGATATAGATAGATATATAGATATTTTTAAAAATTATTAGAAAAATATCGGGGGCACTGGGCAGGCTCAGTGGGTGGAGCTTGTGAACTTTTTTTTTTTTTTGAGCTTATGACTCTCAATCTCAGAGTTGTGAATTTGAGCCCCACATTGGATGATGTAGAGATTACTTAAAAATAAAGTCTTAAGAAGACGTTTAAAAAATTTGACATGTAGAATATTTTTTTAAAAGACTATTTATTTGTTCGACACAGAGAGAGAGATCACAGGTAGGCAGAGAGGCAGGCAGAGAGAGAGAGGGGGAAGCAGGCTCCCTGCCGAGCAGAGAGCCGAGGGCCTGACTCGGGGCTCGATCCCAGGACCCTGAAATCATGACCTGAGCTGAAGGCAGAGGCTTAACCCACTGAGCCACCCAGGTGCCCTGAAATGTAGAATATTTTAAAGAAATCTAATTTTATTTCTTCTCTGTTCATGGAGTATCTCTGCTAATAGAAAAGGGCAAGTAGAAATACATTTGATTGTTTTGCTTAATAAATACAAAGATGTAGATAGAGATAGATATAGATTTATAGTAATATATTTATTATTTTTACCCAATATCACTAGTGATTATCGCACTGAAGACTTAAGAGCAAAATTTATGTATGATGATTTTTAAGAGTGCTCCTTGCTTATTAATTCCACTTTTAAGCAGGCTATACCTTTCCTTTGTTTACTTCAAAATTTTTTTCTAACAAATACTGTCACAGGAAACCCAAATTTCAATTTCAGTGAACCATGGAAAACTGCTAGAACTGATAAACAAATTTAGTAAAATCAATCTACAGAAATCTGTTGCATTTTAACACATCAGTAATGAAGCACCAGAAAGAGAAATTAAAATCTCATTTGGCAGACACTGTACTTATTTCCTTCTTTATGGGCTGGTTGCAGAGTTCCAGTGTAACAGGAGTCAGTTTCTCTAACACGGAGACATCGTCGAGGAATTTTGTATACGTTAAATTCTGTTTTCTAGAGTATTAGACATCTAATGTTGGGTGTACCTTCATAAATTAACCTTGATTCCTTTAATGACCATCTTTTCAAATTCATGGATCACTTGACCACTTTTCCATCTTTTCCCTTCATACTCTTCTGAGTGGTAGGATTTTTCTTCAAATTCTCTATCTTATTTTTGTGACTCTAAATTCACCTCTTTTTGTGAACTGAAGTGTCATATTTTGTTGGAGGGGACCATCTGCATGTTATATATGAAGTGTCTATAGATAGGGACATTGATAATCGAAAAAAAAATTAGAGAATTGCCCAGTCTCAGTAATGGATGCAAGAGTATTTCTTATGTTACTCTGTCTATATTTCTTTGTGTGTATTTCATTATTTTAAAAATATGAAAAAAGTACAACTGATTGCGGTTAATGAGTCAGAGTCTTTAGATTTTTAGAATTCGAACGAGGACTCCATTATTTCTGAAGTTCCAATTATATCTCCATTCCTGTTCATAGGTTCCTGGCAGCATTATCATACAAAGTAGTTTTCCCATGGCTGATGATTAGGTGAGGTTTTATTTAAGTGTGTTAAATATACACATTTTCTTGCTTCCTTTCATTCCTTCTTGGAGTTTATACTCATCCCTCAAGATTCATCTCGTTGAGGAAGACTTTTCCCACCACCTGAGCATATCTTACCCTTGCTCTCCATTCTCTTTTAGCTCCAGTAAATCCTTGCTCTGGGATCTCAGGCCCCTTACTTAAACTTTCTTAGATAAGCCTTGAATATGAAATGGAGATAATAGTACAACCTAGCTCCTAAAATTATGTTGAGGATTAAAGACATTAATATATGTAGAAGGCTTAGTAAGTTTTCTGCTGAATGGTGGGCACACCCCAATGTTGGCTTTTGTTACTTGTCTGCCTTACAGTTTGGGTATTTATCAACTCGTATGCAATTAAATCACCCAAGAGTGGGGGCATTATATTACTCTATAAAGAAGATTTTCAGGGGAGATCTGCTAACTGAATTGGTATACAGGTTCCTGAACCAGATCACAATAAAAGTGAGGGTCAGTGTGATTAGCAGATAGTCTGCGATTGTCAGCTTTTCATACAAAAACAGCCCTGAAAAGACAAAAGCAGGACTTGAGTGAGAAGAGACAGAACTCTCTATGACAAGTTGCTATGGTTGTGGCAAAATTTTTTTTTCAATTGTGGCAAAATAAAATGTAGCATTTCAGCCATGGTGATGTGTACAGTCTAGTGGCACATTCATATTGCTGTGCAACCATCACCACTGTCCATCACCTGTTTCATCTTCCCAGGCTGAACCTCTTCTACCCCTTAAAAATGAACTCCCACTCCTCCCCTGAGCCCCTGCAACCTCTGTTCCACTTTCTGTCTCTCTGCTCTAGGTACCTCATCTAAGTGGAATCGTACAGTGTTTGTCTTTTTTTGACCACCTTATTTCACTTAGCATAATGTCTTCAAGGTTCATCCATGTAGTAGTCCGTGTCAGAATTTCATGCCTACCTAAGGCTGAATGACATTCCGTTGCATGTGCAACAGAATAAGGCAGTCTGCTTATTCACCAATCCATCAATGGATACTTGAGTTGCTTCTACCTCTGGGTTATTGTGAATAATGCTGCTATGAACACTGATGTATGAGTGTCTCTTCAAAACTCTTCTTTCAGTTCTTTTTTAAAAAAAATTTATTTAATTATTTGACAGAGGGAGAGAGAGATCACAAGTAAGCAGAGAGGCAGACAGAGAGGGGGAAGCAGGCTCCCTGCCGAGCAGAGAGCCCGATGCGGGGCTCGATCCCAGGACCGTGGGATCATGACCTGAGTCGAAAGCAGAGGCTTAACCCACTGAGCCACCTTTCAGTTCTTTAGGGAATATATCGAGGAGTGGATTTACTGGATAATGTGCTAATTCTGTTTAACTTTTAGAAATCATCAAATTGTTTTCCAAAACTGCACCATTTTACATTCCCACCAGCAGAGCACAAGGGTTCCAATTTCTCCACATCCTCATTAACCCTTTCGGCAAAACTTTGACTTCTAAATGTGATAATTGTTGAAGAAATAACATGGTAATGAGGAGGTTATGGTGGTTCTAAACTGAGCTTTGTAATTGAATCATACTCACCTTGAATTCTTGAATTCTAGCATTACCTCTGGCAGCTGTGTAACTTTAGGCAAGTGATGTGACTTATCTGGTCATTATTGTACTTAAGTACAAACAAAGGATCACAATACTTAGTTCGTGGGGTTGTTATAGGGCCTGTGTGAGGTAATCATTGTGGAGTACTAACACAGTGTTGCTCATGTAAAGATTAAAAAATACAACTTTTGGTAATTTTAGCTTTTAAATTTTATATTTATTTATTTATAGATTTTATCTATTTATTTGATAGAAAGAGACACAGCGAGAGAGGGAACACAAGTAGGGGGAGTGAGGGAGGGAGAAGCCGTCTTCCTGTTGAGCAGGGAGCCTGATTCGGGGCTTGATCTCAGGACCTTGGGATCATGACCTGAACTGAAGGCAGCTGCTTAATGACTGAGCCACCCAGGCACCCCTAATTTTATTTTTTTTAAATAGGCTCCACACTGCATGGAGCCCAACATGGGGCTTGAACTCATGACCCTGAGATTAAGACCAGAGCTAAAATCAAGAGTTGGAGGCTTAACCCACTGAGCCACCCAGGTACCCTCGTTACTATTTTTGAAAGAATTTTTCTTTTTAAGAAAATGTCGATTATTGAAGAATGTCACCTTTTGCCAGTTCAAGTAGTACGTATTTTATTTCCATTTTCAAAATGCTGCTTCATTCTACAACTATACCCATACACACAGGTATTTCAAAGATCTAATTTTAATCTGATCTGGAGGATGAGAATTTGATATAAGATCAGCGTAGGTCCTAGAAACAAGCTACCTTGAAAGAAATTGTTGCCTTGTTTTGGATAGTGGGAAGAAGGGGCAGAAGTAGAATAGACGATAAGTGGAAAATCCAGCAAGAAGGTGGGGTCCAGAAGAGGAAGACCTAGAGCTCAGGAAACCTAAATTCTATGTCAAGTAACAGCACAGGCTGGCTAGGCCCTTGGGATCCTTTAGTTTCCTGGACCTCTTGTGGTAGTAGAGGGGCTTAACCATTGGTGATGTTGAAGCTAAACATGGGGCACTTCACTTTGAGACAAAATATTTCATCCTGTTTCTTGAGTAGTCCTGTATCATCATGTATCCCTTCACTGGTGGAAGAAGTCAAGATGGTCTAAGAGAGAAAAGGAGACACACTCTAAGGAAGCTAGAGAGATGGGACATTGCTCAACAACAATGATTTGGAAGCCAAGACAAACATTTATGATGACCCTGGAGAAGAACCTAGATTTGAATGGGAAGAAGAGTTCATGGAGGCAAGATACAAGACAATAATCCAGGGAAAGACACTGTATGATAAGCTCCAATGGAAAGAAAACTCAAAATTCTTAAATAGTGAGAACAGAACATTAATTTTCCCTTTCTTAGGATCATTGTTAATTTTCTATTCCTTAAAATAATTATTAGAGAATAGACATCTCCATCTGGAGAAAGAGAGATAATAATAACCTGAATTATACCTCTAAACAGTAAATTGGAGGGGTACCTGTGTGGCTAGGTTGGTTAAGCATCTGACTCTTGATTTCAGTTCAGGTCATGATCTCAGTGTCTTGGGATCAAGACCTGTATGGGGCTCTGCTCTTGGCAGGGAGTCAACCTGAGATTCACTTCTTCCCCCTGCTCATGTGCACGTGCTCTCTCTCTCTCTCAAATAAATAAATAAATAAATATTTAAAAAAGGCAATAAATTGGAGACCTGGCAAAAGAAATAAAATTTTCAATTTCCAATGTAAATTTGGTCTTATTTTTGCTGTTGTCCTTTGCTCTGGAATAAGCATGTAGTGTTTTTCTTTAATGTAGGACCTGATCATTATTATATTTTATATAATACACATGAGTATTTTTACATAAGTAAAACAAATTCTATCTTCTAACTTAGATAACATTGTGGAAAATGGCTATGGTATGCCAACAGAAATTTTCCTTAAACTTCTTCAAGATAAGTATGTTATCTATATACTCAAATACACATAGGCAGTGGCTTTCAGGAAAGAAATACATGTAATAACATCCATACAATGTCTATTTTTCATCTTGAATTTTGGAGGTATTGTGTTTCAAAGAGACCTTGTTTTCTCCATTTTTTTCTTTCTACTTGGAACAGTGAAAATATAAATATTTTTTACAAACATCTTTTAAGAAAGCTGGAAGAAGATCTTACTCTGGAAAAGTTGGGATTGAAACTGATTTACTAGACACAAAAATCAGTTTTTGTGTTTTTTTGTTTTGTTTGTTTGTGTTTGTTATTTGGTCTTTAAAGCAGAGTTCCAAGCTCCAAAAGTTACCTGAACTTGTTGAGAAAGATCAAGAGACAGAATTTTTATGAAATTCATGAAAGGTACTTGAAGCAAAGTCAACACCCAGTCTTAAAGACATGAAGCATGCCTCCCATAAGTTGAGGTCTCACTGACCCAATGGAAAATTACAGATTGATACTTCTTTTGTTGAACAGCCTGTGATTTCATGAGTTTCATTGACAATAATTCTGAGTGAAATTTATGAAGGCCACAAAGTAGAGTTAGTGAACCGCATGAAATGTCAGCGTGCCCACTTTGGACCCTGCCATCTATATTTCTCTCCCTCTACTCCCTCCCAAGCTGTTTGCTTTGGCAGGTGGCTTTTTCTAACCTAATTTGTAATGCTTCAACATTTAACCATGACCTCACTTGAAGCCACTTGTCAGTAATGAATTACTGACAGCCCTGGAAGGACTCTCCATTCCACTGAGCACCATGGATGTTTTACTGTGGACATTTTTGTTTTCCTTGTAGACAGGCCACATACACACACCCTCCCCACACATACACATACATATCCTGCATCCCTCTCCCTATATACACACAATGTCTCAGAGATGAGAACTTCAGAACCACTTTCTTAGCTTTTACACCAGATGGACTCTTTCACACCTCATAATCATACTGAACAATGTTTTTTTCTGCTCATGGTCTATTTCCCTGTCTTTAGTAAAACAGGATCCCATCTCAGTGCTGGACCATTGGCATAGTGCCTCTTTTTGGCCCCAATACTGGGTATGGGGGTAGGTTCATCAAAGCTAAGGAGATTCAGCTTCTGCTGGGGCTATTGAGAGAAAGGCACACTCACTTTTTCAGGTGGGTTTGGAGTTGTGGGTCTTAATCTTGGAATTGTTTCGAGTGGTCCTGCCACCATAAGGGGAGTGCCTTTTTGAGAACAGAGCCATTGCGAGGGCAGCAAGCAACGATGTGATGTGGAGTCCAGGCCTGGGTCTCCTGCCACGTCCCCCTCCAGGCACGTCCCACCCATGACCATGAAGCTTCATTTTTGCTTAAATCAGTTTCAGTTGGATTTTTCTGTCGCTTGCCACCTGAAAGGTCCTGACTAATCGATGATCTTTAGAGAAATTAGTTTGTTATCTTCCTGAGATAGTTTGAGTACACAGTTTTCCTCCAGGGCTGACATCTTAATTTGTGTGTTCAAAGGGAAAACACATTTTTCCATCAGTAAAACTTGTATTTATGAAGTAAGTGGCTTAAACTTAAATTATAGAAATCATAACAGTGTATTATGAGCTGTGATATTAATAATGAACAGAAATATTTTTGTTTTGATGAATATAGTTTTTGGCTAGGCATTTTAGATATTATGTCTAGATTAGATAAGCAAATAGCCATTAATAAAAATATTAAAGGAAATATGTAAATCTTTTAATTAGAAAGATGGTTTATTAAAGACAAGAGGAAGCAAATGCTATCTAACTGTAAACTAAAAAATCAAATCTATTAACATAAAAATGGGACAGCCAAAATGTGAAAAAAATGAAATATTTCTGTATTTAATCTCTCAGATTTTAAAAACAAACAATAATTGCAATAAAGTACTACTGAGTATTTCAATCAACATTACTTAATCTGTACTTTTAGTATTTTAATACCCTGTGGAGTGTTATCTATAAATGTTTATTTTGGGGGCACCTGGGTGGCTCAGTCAGTTGGGCATCTGCCTTCAGCTCGGGTCATGATCCTGGGGTCCCAGGATTGAGGCTTGCATCGGGCTCTCTGCTCAGTGGAGAGTCTTCCTTCTCCCTTTGCCCCTCACCATGCTCCTGCTCTCTCTCACTCTCTCAAATAAATAAAATCTTTAAAAAATGTTTATTTTGAATGAGAAAAAAAGCACCACAAATCACAAATTTAAAAGGTTAGGAATGCATGACAAAAAGATCATCAAATCCAAAAAACTTCACAGTTTATTATGTCTATTAAGTTATATATTATTTTGTAAGTTGCCCCATAGCCAGATGTACAATGTGTAAGTCCACTCCAACAATATATGATGAAATGTGATGGAGGGGAGACAGTTCAAAATTTTTTCAAAAAAAAGAAAAAAGAGCCAACTGAACACAGTAAGACCCTTTCCAAGGTCCTGGAAGGGGTCACTTTAGTGGAGATCCTGAAACTTGACTTCACTAACTTCAGCTAAATTCACCTCTGGGCAACACTGAAAATATTAGAAAGTGTTGGGCTAAATCTCATAGCTAGCTTCTTGGAAAACCATACTCCTGGGCTAAAGCTTGCTTCTGGAATCTCTAAGAGAAAGACCATTATACTTTTAGTTTGCATAAATACAAGAATGTAAGTAATTTCCTGGTCATTTGATGTGAACTTAGGTGAGTCCTTGAGGCTGAAATAGTACCATGTTAGTTCTATTGGCTGCAGTTGAAACTGGGAGTGTAGCTTTCTCTTTGTCTATTGTGAAAGCTGACCCCAATATTCCAAGTGTTCCTGGACTATCTGGCTTCCTAAAGCCTCTGTGAACACTTTACGGACAGATCAGACCTCTCAGGGATTCTCTAGAATTCTGTTTCCTTGTTCTGTCACCTAGTTATCAATCTTTTGGAAGTCATCCACACTTGAAAAGCATAGCTAAGAGGTGTAGAGTATGTCAGACTGACCTCTATGTCATCTTGTATTTTCCGTCATTTATTTATTTATTTATTTATTTATTTTTTAAAAAGATTTTATTTATTTATTTGACAGAAACAGAGATCACAAGTAGGCAGAGAGGCAGGCAGAGAGAGAGGAGGAAGTAGGCTCCCTGCTGAGCAGAGAGCCCAATGCGGGGCTCAATCCCAGGACTCTGGGATCATGACCTGAGCCGAAGGCAGAGGCCTTAACCCACTGAGCCACCCAGGTGCCCCTCTGTCATTCATTTAATACAGAACAGTCAAGTTTCTCTTTTCCTGAATTTCTTATTTAGGAGGGAAAGCAGCTGCCATGTTGTAAAGATATTCAAGCAACCTCTGGAGAGAGGCCCATGTGGGGAGAAACTGAGGCCTTCCCACACAACCAGAACAAACCTACATGCCATGTAATGAACCACATTGTTAGTGGGTCTTCCAGCCCCAGCCTGGCTGACATCTTGGCCACTACTACCTGAGAAACTCCAAGACACAACAGGTCTCTTTTCAATTATAATCCGTAGAAGTTGTAAAAATAAATTACTGTCAGATAATTGACACAAAATTCAGTGGTTTTTCATATATTCATAGAATTAATGATGGATTTTAAAAATTCCAGTAAAATA
This sequence comes from Martes martes, assembly GCF_963455335.1. Lineage (NCBI taxonomy): Eukaryota > Metazoa > Chordata > Mammalia > Carnivora > Mustelidae > Martes > Martes martes. The sequence goes on along the minus strand of NC_137891.1, from coordinate 76,676,565 downwards.
CACATTACGTAAAATTTAGCATGTTAACCATTTTATAGTGTACAGTTCAGTCATGATAAGTACATTCACACTGTTATGCAACCGATTTCCAGAACTGTCTCATCTTCCCAAAGTGAGACTCTATACCCCTTAAATACTAATTCTCCATTACCTACCATTCCCCAGCCCAGCCCCTGACAGCTATCATACTACTTTATGTCTTTATGAATTTGACTACTCTCTTCTAGGCATCTCAGCTAAGTCTAATTATACAATATCTGTCCTTCTCAGGACTGTCTTCTTTCACTTAGCATAATGTCTTCAAGGTTTACCCATGTTATAGCATGGGTCAGAATTTCATGCCTTTCCATGGCCGAATAATATTCCATTGTATATACACAATGCGTTTTGTTTTTCCATTGATCTATCTATGGACATGTGGGCTACTTCTCCATTTTGGCTATTGTAAATAATGTTGCTATGAACACTGGTGTACAAATATCTCTTGAAGACTCTGCTTTCAGGTTTTGTGTGTATATATTTATACTCAGAAGTGGAATTGCTGAATCGTATGGTAATTTTATATTTAACTTTTGAGGAACCACAACCACCATAATATTTTCCATAGTCACTGCACCACTTAACCTTTTTACCATAATTAGTCTTATGTAAAATATACATCAGCAGAAAATACATAGTCAACATAGTTTCACATTTGAATTTTTAACTTCTGGTATGTAGTTACTGGACATGTCCTATGAACACTTCTGATGAAACCAGTTGTTGGTTGCTTAGTATACCCCTGAAGTGGCTCAGTATCAGAAGCTCTGAATCCACACATTGTACCAAACCTTCTGGAAGCTACTTCCTTACGTTCATTCTCTTTTTGATGACTGCATCTACTAGAGGAGATCAGCCAGCCAATGTGGGACTCTTGATCTGTCCTTAGGAAGAGAATATAAAGTTTAGAAAAAAGCAAAACAAAGCTATTTTATTTCAATATAGATGAAAGAAGCATGCACTCAGGTTTATATTCTTTATTTTTTAAATTAAATCATTAAAAACAAATGCAAAAAATAAAAAAGGCAAAAAATAGTCCCCTCAGGAATCCAAAATAATGTGTTATGAGGGGACCTATTTGTGAGAGGAAGAAGTCCAAGCTATGTGGTCAGCCTTAGGTCTCCAGAACTGGACAACTCTATGGAGAATAGAAGGAAGTATTCTGTTTGAGCTGAATCTTTGACAGATCTTCCCTGTATAACAAATCATTCTAGAGGGGACCCCATGCCTATGCCTATAATCCATTCACATTTGGTGTGGGTGAGGTTCTTGCATGAAATCAGGGAGGAGTAGTTGATGGGAAGTAGTTGCTGGGTCCAAAGGAGCCCTTGTGTTCAAGGGAGGAAAAGCATGAACTGGAGAATACAATAGCCCACCTCCTAGTAGTGGTTGTCAGTGTGGTGCTGGAGAGCCCTGGGAAAGCAGGCCACTTGCAAATGAGCAACTAGAGAATTTTTGACCATTTGAGTTTTTGATTAGGACAGTTGTTCATCGCCTCCCTTTAAAGATAGATTTGTTCAAGATGAAGTTTCCATGTCTCTTGTTGGAAAGAGCATAGCAGACACTTAAATGAAGAATATTCTCTTAGTAGAGACCCCATTGCCAGATGCAGAGAATATTTGAAGTGACTTTTGAGTACTTTTCCAGAAAATATGCTAGGTTCTACCTGCATCGGTGGAGGGCAAGCAGGAGAGTCCCGACAAACCTCTCTATGTACAGGGCGAGAGGTGAACTTCCATATTTGGACAGCATGCCTCTAGAAGGTCCTACAGTGTTTCTCCATGGCTCTAGTGGAGTTCTGGGCTGAGAAATGTGAGTACATGTAAAGAGAAGTCCTTGGGGTATCAGCAGTGCCTGCAGATCAGCACTGGGAGGAAAAAACCCTCAAAATTTATCTGTAAAGTTAGAGGATCAAATTAGTTAAATTATACCGCTTTATCAGCTTTATGATTCTAGTAAGTTGGTTGATCCAGGCCAGGGCCAGCATTAAGAGCCAAACCCAAACCTGTTCTCTGGGGATTCATCTCTTTTCCACTCTCTTAGATATTTTCCTTGTCTACTAGTCTGAGAGCTTTTGAGACAAAAGATTATGTCTCTTTATCTTTGAATCCCTTGAAATTTACATAGTACATGGGTATAAAATACATGCTCAATGGGTATTCTTTGTATTTCAATTTTAAAAAAAGAACTCTGATTGGTTGCATCTTCCAATGAATAACCAGACCCATATAGTCAGTTGCCTCTCCCTGAGATGCCTCCAACAATCCCAGTCCCACAGATCAGATGGCCTGTCTCATTGTCTGGCTTCGCTTTAGGGCCCTGAGCTGAACTGTTAGGATCATCTCAGACCCACACGTCCCTCATCATCCTTCATTGTCCCCTAGCTCACCACTCCAGGTTCTACCAACTCAGTCCCCAAAGTCCCTCTTGTTTGCTATACGTTTCTAGTGCTATACATTTCTCAGTGCCTAATAGCACAGCACCCGACACATTAGGTCCTCAACAACTATTTTTTTTTAAGATTTTCTTTATTTATTTGAGAGACAGGGAGAGAAAAAGTGAGTGTAAGAGAGCACAAGAAGGGGGAATAGCAGAGGGAGAGGAAGAGGGAGAATCAGGTTCCCCGCTGAGTAGGGAGCTGGATGCCAGCCTGGCATCCCTGGGATCCCAGGACCCTGGGATCATGACCTGAGCTGAAGGAAGATACTTAACCGACTGAGCCACCCAGGCACCCCCTTAGCAACTATTAGTTGAATAAAAGAATGACATTATTTGGGATATTTATAGAATCTCATATGCTGACCATCCTCAGTAGTGCAACGAATTGTCATCTGTTTGAGATGGTCTAAGTCTACAGTAGAAAGTAGAGAGAATGCACTATGTAATTCTGTGTATTTCTCTCCAGTGCTCTGACCTGATTTTCTAGAAGAGCAGGCTTTACACTGGGGTCCATGTTTTCCTTCAGATACATGAAGAGTGTCCAGGAGATGCTTGCCATGGATGGTCTCAAAGAGTCAATTTTTTATCCTCAACTTGAATATTTGCTCTGACACAAGGGTGCTTGGTGTCCTTTCCCACCTCTGCTTTCACATGAATCCCAAGCCCAGTTGACAATGGAAGGGCATTCCACTGTGATATATTATCTTGAGGTACAGGAAGCTCCTAGGCATTAAAAAAAAAGATTTGAAATATTGTCTCCTTTAACCAACATCTTCCCCTTCGCATTTCATGAAGAGATACATCCAACAAAATTGTGCCTTCATATTTAATAATTATTTATCAAAATTGGGAAATGTATTGTTTTTCCCAATTATATCCTAGCAAAAATTATATTGATTATTCCATCTAGGATAAATTGTTTGGCACTTATCTTTTTAAAGATTTTATTTATTTATTTGAGAGAGAGAGTGGGAGTGACCACAACCTGCAGGGGGCAGAGAGAGAGAGGAAGAAGCAGATTCCCTGATGAGCAGGGTGCCCAATGCAGGCCTTGATCCCAGGACCCCAGGATCATGACCTGAGCCAAAGGCAGACACTTAACTGAGCTACCCAGGTGACCCTGGGATAAATTTTTTGGCATTTAGAGTCATCAGGTCACAAGAAATATTAAATATATTAGGTCTTCATTTTGTGTACAGTTTTTTAGGGACATACGGCAGGTGATCAGTAAAATAAATTCTCGAGCGTATAAATATGTTGCATTAGGATAAGATTCTGAAAGGAATTTGGAGCGGAAATACAGCTTTTGTGAAGAAAATGGATTGATATCATATTTCTGACTTTCTGAAAATCTTGTTCTAGTATTTTAAACAGATGATGGTAGTTAACAAATGACGATGGTACTGGGTGCATTTGACAGTGAGATGCTTTAATTACAAATTTAAATATTTCAATACACCGGAAGTCACATTCCTTGCAACTGTTTAAATTTAAGATAAAAGTTTTTGTATGGCAAGGCTTCAAAAGGCAAAGGTGGATGGTAGTTTTTCAGAGTTCTTGAGGGGAATGGGTGTTCTTGATCACTTTATAGATGAAGCCATAATATCCATTAAAGGAATCCTCCCCGGATATTCCGTTTAACATAAAACTGTAGAAAGTTAGCATTAAAGAACTGAGAATAGAAGTGCCCCTGCACGTCATGTTACCATAGCATAGGTGCTATTTACAGCCAGGAAAAGTGAAGCTTGCTTGCCATACAAAAGACCTCCCCAATTGTGTATTGCTTATTTCCTCACATTGTGGACCTTCAGGATCTGCTGGCAAATGTGGGGGTGAGTCAGGGCCTAGATAAGGCATCTGGAAATCTCTCTGTAAGCCCGAAGAAGTAACGAGGCAGCCACCCATTTTATCACGGTTGCTGAGGGCAGTGCCAAGGGCATGGTCTTGTTGGCTCCTGTGGTGCCTCGGTGAAGGGCGGGTTGAGCAGGCTGTGGTTGCATCTGCGTGGTTGGACACCCAGGCCATGTGCTGCAGGCTCAAAGAACTCAGCCCCAGAAAGGAGAGTCCCCACAGAGGGAAAGACCCAGGGTAGCGCCCAGCACTTGGAAAGAACCAGTAAATTCTTCTGTGCATGAATTCCTTCAAAGCAGCCCTAAAGATACATCCCAAGGCTACAACCCAAGCAATGTCTTAATAGCCCTATTATTTCTCCCAGAAATCTGTAAGCAGTGAATAAATGTGCACTGCTTGCATATTTCCAGGAGAATGGAGACCAAGTGCCTGCCAGAGATTCACCTGGAATATTCATGAACACCTTCAAATCCACATGTCCCAACAAACAGGGCATCTCGGCTACCCTCCGGACCTATCTTTTCTGCCCTCCTCTGTTTTTTCAAGTCAAAAACACAGAACCACCTTTTATCTCTCACTTTTCTCTGTCCCATGTCTAATGGTTTATTTATTTATGAATTTATTTTTATTGAGGCAAAATATACATAGCATAAAATTGATCAATTTAGCCATCCAGATCTGTGGTATTAAGTAAATGCATATTATTTATCTATACTTATATATAATTATAATTCATATTATTGTGTATCTCCCACCTCCAGAACTTTCTCATCATCTCAAACGGAAACTCTGTGCCTGTTAAACAGTAAATTGCCCTTCCTCCCCACTCCCTCCAGCCCCTGGGAACCTCTATTCCACTTTCTTTTTTGTGAATTGGACTATTCTAGACACCTCACAGAAGCCAGATTGCACAGTAGTTATCCTTTTGTGTGTCTGCCTGGTGTACTTCACTCAACGTGATGTCTTCCCAGCTCATCCGTGTTGTGGCCTCTGTCCAATTCCCTTCAATTTTAAAGCTGAATAATTTTCTATTTTATTTTATATTATATTTTATTTATTTTATTATAATTTTCTATTTCTATTTTATGTATGTGCCATATTTTTTCATCCATTCATCTGTCAATGTCTAATAGTTTATTAATCCTATTAATTACAGTTTATTATCACCCCATTATTCTACTCGACACAGATTTCCTTAATTTCACAGTTTGTTTTAATATTCTTCTCTTTCCAATCCATCCTGTGCAGCACCTGGATAATTTACCTGGACTTTGTAGTAACTGGTTCTAATAACTACATCTCCCTAATCCTTGCCCCTCAGGAATCTGGGCCTCACATCTTTTCCATGGTGGTCCCCAGAGTCACCCTACTTATCAGAACAGGAGACATTCTTTGGGTGCACACTGTATTTTGGGCACACAGAGCTACAGAACATTAGGAAAGGCTCCAATGGACAGGGCTTCCCTAGAAAGTTGGAGCATGGTCTGAGAACTCTCCCCCCTCCCACCTGTCCCACACCCTCCTCATGACTGTGCCACACACCCTTTGCTCTCTGGACTTTTCTTCACCCCCCTCCCCATCCTGTGAGCCTCCTTGTCTCCCAGGAGCATTTTCACCCCATGGGTGACTAGATTGCAAGTGGTCACAAGAGCGGTTGCTGGAGGTAGACAGGCTGTCCTCAGACTCCAGCTCTGTCACTCACCCAGCATATGTCCTGGGACAAATAGCTCCCCTGGGGATTGTGCTTTCAGTTGCACAACTGTCAGTGGGACTAATGATCATAGTGCCTCAGGGTGCCTGTGTGGCTCAGTGGGTTAATCTCTGACTCTTGATTTCTACTCAGGTCATGATCTCAGGGTCTTGAGATTGAACCCCAAGTTAGGATCTGAGCTGGGCATGAAGTCTGCTTAGGATTCTCTCTGTCTCTCTCCCTTTGCCCCCATACCCTCCACCCCCATTCATGGGCTCTTTCTCTTAAAAAAAAAAAAAAAAGCCATAGTGCCTCTCGTGCTGTTGCAAATATTAGTACAGCACTATATTTGCATAGAACTTACAAGAGGATCACACCGTATAGTCATTATTACAATATTACTTCTTTGATTATCTTCAACTAGACTGTAAATTTTAACTCATTTGCTAAATTTCTGTTCTCTCTTAAATAGCTCTGAATGTCTATCTATGTGCTAGGCAGAAGGAGAAAGAGGGCACTCCAAATAAAAAGACACTGCCTCTGCTTTTTTCTAATATGCATTTCTGCTTCTTTCTAGAGCTCTGTGGTGGTGACATAGTGTATTATTGTTCCTTCCTTCTTTTTCCTCCCTCATCTCCTTCCTTCCTTCCTTCCCCTTCTTTCCTTCCAACAAATACATATCAGATGCTTACCTTGAGCTGGCTACTGCTCCAAATGCCAGAGTCCCTCCCACAGACAGAGCAGTCACTCTTTCGTGGAGTGTCCTAACTAAAGGAAAAGACAAACAATTAATGCATAAGACAAAGAATAAGTAGTATGATTCAAGAGAGCAATAAATACTCTGGAAAAATCAAGAAGTGTTATGGGAATGGTGTGTGCTGCTTGATGTACTTCTGTGGGGGGCCACCCCCTGAAGAGACATGAGCAGCACCCGAAGGTAGGAAACGTTTCAGCTCTGCCCAGATCTGTAGGGGGAGCAATGCAGGCCTTTTTAAATCAAATAAGAGCTAAGGGGATATTGTGTTGTCAGAATCACACTGTCAGAATCTTAATCTTGTACAAATTAAAAGAGCAATTTTATTAAATATCTAAAGTTCAATAGAAAAATGTTTCAAATTTGGTAAAACATTTTCCCTAGGAAATAAGAGACAAATTTACTCCTTTCACCTCTATCTGATACAACATATGTGTTGGAATTTTTAAAATATCTCATGGGGTGAGTTTTTATTGTTTCTTAAAAGCAATTGTTTTCATATTTCAAACATCCTTCTATTAAGAATTTAAATTGTAATTTTTTTTTCTATTTTAAGCTAACAAAGACCCAGTGAGTGTATATTCAATATACCAAGTAATAAAGGGGGGGAGCTGACCTGGGGGGGACAAAAGATTGTGGTGCAAATACCTTTTGAATTAATTTCTTAGATCTATTCAATTATGTTGGCCAATTTGAAAGGAATTCCTCTCCTCCCGTAAAATTATTTATTTCAGGTATTTGTAGATTACTAATCTTAATCCTTTACTCATCTCCTGTCCCTTAATCCTTGTCAAAAGGAAAAAAAAGAAGCATTGATTAGCCGAGCTAAACATCAAAGGAATGATCTTCCCCATAAATCAATCTCTCCATTCTCTTAATTGCTTTGTTGATTCTCCCAGACTTCCCATTTATCTATTGAACTGCTCATTCTTAAAGCCTTGGGTTTGTTGTCAGAAATTCTTCCCTTTTATGTTTTTCTGCTATAAGTTATTGTCCAACTAGCGATGCTTGGAAAATTGAGGATTGCCTCACCCATGAATAGCACAGAGAGAATCAGTTCTCAGAAACTCTGAGAATATCTCATTTGGATATGAAATTGACTAAAACTCAAGACTCCAAGTTCCCAATTCTTTAGAAAATGCACTCAATTCCCAAAGAATACAAAGGGAAGCAGTTTGCCTTTGCTGTTGGTTTTTTTTTACTTTTTTTAGAAATGAAATTAATGCGACAATAACCTCCTTCTCACCAGACCAAGTATTGATTTCTGCTTCACTCTCTGGCCCCTTTTCTAAGTTCTGAAGACACTACCAAAGCGGGATATTGATCAGCAAACTGCCTGTCACTTCCTTGGGCGCAAAGGACACAAGCCCTGTCACCTCCATGCCTCAAAATAGACCTAAAGGTAAAGGGTCAGAGATGAAAGGCTTCTGATTAGTTCTTCTTTGTAATCAGCCTCCTAGGAAGAGCTGAGCCTCTGTTTACACCTGTCCTTGGAGTTTAAGATGGAAAACTTTTACTCCCAGGTCCATGCATGGATGTAGGTGAAGCAGAACTCTTATCTTTCCCAGTTTCTTATTGGGAGAGATGGATTGTTTGTGGTTAAGCCAGTTTGCCTTTTTAGGCCAAAAGCTAATGTTTCCTGGGTCTTTCATTTGTTGCCTACGTTGCTGAGACTTCATCTATTACAGGAATTTTAATGTCTTTAGGCAGTGACTAAAGAACACCCAAATTAATTTCCCATGAGACCAAGGACGTGCACACTCCTCCTTTTCTCTCCTCAAGTTGCAGCGATGCCATCGATCTCACTGGTAAACCAGAACAGAGAGGGCCAGGGAGTTTCACAACGCTAAGAGAAAGAATGCAAGAAAGAAGTCATCACTTATCCACGCTCACAGAATGGCTGACGAAATTCAAGGGCAACTCTGAACCATCACCAGGGAAAGAGAAGCTCTCCTAAGTAGGCTTTACTTCCCTCGTCACTCTCATTGTTAACTCAGGGACTGGCCTTTGAACATGAACATGAAATTCTGGTAATCCTTTGTGACTATTTCACATATATTCCCTTTTCCAGTTTTAGATTATTGTCTTAAAGCAGGCATGCATTTCTCATTTGAACTATGCCAACATTTTCCCTTCCATTTCTTGTTCCCCGATCATGCTCTACTCATTTATGTTCTCACAGATCCAGTCAGAGAAGTTATTTTCACGCGGATTTCCTAAGTTCTCTCTAGGTTTTAGACCTGTAAGCATATGACTAGCCAACATGTGCAATAAACCACAAAGAATCAAGAAATGTGCAACATTTCACTTAATCATAAAAGTGACTCTTCGTGCTTCGTAGGCACGTTCTGCTGCAGCATGCCGTGGTCATCTGTCCTGTGATTTCTTTCTCCTTGCTCCCCTTCTCTGCTCTCTTCCTTGTCCCTTTTCCTATGAGGAGGAAGAGAGAGAAGCAGGTTGTCTGGTCCCAGAGCAGTAGCTTTTCGTTCTCTTCCCTTCCAGAACCTGCAAAAGTGTCTCCCAAATCAGCCCAACTTCCTTACTGACTCCATGAGGAGTTTTCTCTTCTGGCCCTACCTTGTTCTAACGTGGAAGCCAGGGAAGAAGCTGTACCTGCCCCCAGGTTAGCAGGCGATGTTCACAGTATTGCTTTATGCCCCAGTTAGGATTCCAGTGTGTAGGAAATACGATTGGCAATTATTTCTACAACCAGGCAAGTAGAACTTATAAACACAAGGCACCTCTTTTTATCAAGGGTCAGATGTGGACTAAGGTGGTCCTCTCACAGCCTTGGTGGGAGTAAGAATCACAAATTTGCTGAGAAACAAGTGCTCATTTGTTCAATTTCCCTAAAAATGTATTTCATGTCTACATTGAATTTTCCTGAATATTTTAATCATTAATAAAACATAACTCACTTTTTGAAAAGGTCATATAGAAAGACCGATTCTGTGGGTCCCATTTTTAGACTGTGACAGTCAAGCTTAGCCTAACCCAGGAACAACAGAAGTCCACAGACATGTGATTCATAGAGGCAATGTTTCCTTCTCTCTACTCCTCCAGGGTCAATTTAACTCTGTCATGAAAGAAATAGGGTGGTTTTCAGGGGTGTATGGACAAGTGCTAATCTTTGAGTGATAAGCAAGAAATCTCAGTGCTATTTGTTCTAGACTATTTTCCATCAACATCAAGCCCAGTTGGTAACTCAACTTGTGTCATAAAACAATTCACATAGATACTAGGATTAGTAGACCTTTGAAGACAGTGTCAATCAAGATATGGTCACTTTGTACCCTATTGCTCCTAAATTCTGCTGCAGGTTGGTTCCTCCTACCTGTCTGGCAATTCTAGATCACTAATTAACAACATTTGGGCAAGTGGACTCTGCTTGACCAATGAATGTATGATGAAATTTAAGTTCATTCCATTAAACCATGTCACTGGCCAGTAAAAGATGCCCGCCAGAATTAACCTCATATAGTCGGATGAAATCAATACTGTATTTATTGTGTGCTTCTTTAATTCTTGTTTGATCTTCACTATGGATGAGATTTGGGTGGTTCCTCACACAAGCCAACAACTGGAAGCCCAGCAAGGAAAACATCCTTGGAGACGCTGAAGCAGGAAATAGAGAACTAGGTTTTAGAAGACACTGAAATATCACTCCCCATGTACAAACTCCCTGTGAATGTTTGTTTAATGATGAAATTGAAACTGAATATATTCTTTAGGTATCTTTCATTAATTAAGCAATGCATTAGTTAATCAACTAGCCTTCTGGCTGTTCATCTAGTCCCTAAGCTAGTAGTCCCTGCCTACTAAAACTGCATGAACTGTCTTCCCGGGTTGGATGCTTACTCAGGATCTTCCCACAGCTCATTTTTCCTACCAAAAGGACTTGCTCTGACGGCAGTGCTTCCCAGAGCCAGGGTGCCTACAGGGTCCCTTACCTCCCTTCTGCTCACTTGGGGGTGTACACATCCCCATCTGAACTCAGAGTGTATCCCACTGTGGTTCTTACAGACTTTGGTTTGTCTATCCCTTTCTCTCTTTCTCATAGCCATGTCCCTCTCACCAGAGGAACACCTGGTTCCCAGTGGGGCTCCGTAATCATTCATTGAACGGATGTTCAAAGGATAAAGGTGTCATTTCTGCATCAAACAGATTATTCACCTTACTATCGAGCTGTGTTGGTTGTTCTTCAGAATCCATGGATGTGCTGCTTTTGAAGTGTAGGCTTTTTTTTTAAACCTTTTTATTGCAAAATAATGTTAAGCTTAGAGAAAATGTCTTAGTACCAGAGCAATTATTGTATACCTTTTACCCCAGTCTGTGAGAAGTCATCTACTATAAACTAACATTGTGATTCCTGAAAAGCTTCACACGCCTGAAAGGGTGAGCAATTCTCTTCGATGTGCTGAAAGTTCAGTCTGTCAATTGCATTTTTATTTTGAGACTCTACCAAATTGAAAGGGATCGTGGTACAGAAATCTAGATAGTTAATCAAGGAAGCTGGACTGGTTCCTCTGTTTTTCAGTAGAAAAATACTCCTGTCTCCACTCCCCATCTCAGACATGTAATTTTGGGGCAGTTTCCTAAACTTTGCATTGTACACTCCTGGCATTTGCCAGTGGTCCTGTCCTGCTTCTTCCTGGGTGTATTTCCTTCCTTATCACCCCATCTGAGCCTCTCTTTTCCCTGGGCTCCTTTGTCTTCTTCTAGCAGAGTCATGAGATAGAGGTCACAAGCAGACAGAATAATGAGAAAGCAACAGACATATTTATTTTATTATCATTTTTAAAGATTTTATTTTTGGTACTCTCAACACCCAGTATGGGGCTCGAACTCATAGCACAGAGATCAAGAGTCGCATGCTCTATGGACCAAGCCAACCAGGCGCCCCACAATGCACACAATTAATTCCTAAACCCTCCGGGGGAAGTTGAAATGTCACTGCAGTGATCTTGAAGTTCAGCTGTGCCAGGGGGCGGAGGGCAGGAGACTGCAGTGAAGAGCTGACGTCCAGGGCAGAGACAGACCTCTGCTCTGGCTGCTCTGAAGGGGCAGCCGCGGAGTCTGGAGGTCATGGCCGCTGGTTGCTCCGTTCTTTCAAGCTAACAGATAGCGTGTCATCATTGCACATTGCCATTGTTTGTTTCGCACTATTGACACTGGGGGACGAGCTACCTCATCACCTACCTGTGCAGAAACAGCCATTTGCTCTCTCCTGCGTGGGCAAATATTTACCAGCTCTGCAGACTTCCAGGTGTATCAGCATGAAGGAGGCAAATGGCCGTGTGGGGTCAGACGCCAAGGGGTACAGGGGCTGGGCTTCTCTTTTGTTGCTGTGGTGGCAACAGTAGCAGAAAGGGAGAGAGGCTTGAACTCTTTGGGATTCAGGTGGCTGTTGAAATACTGTTGTAATTTGAACCATTAGTCTTGAAAATAATCTTGGGCTCAGGTAGAGATCTATAGACTCTGTGAATGTCTTCACTGTCAAGATCAAAGGCTAGGTAAGAAAAAAAGGAAAAAAGGGGGAAAAAAAAGAGAGAGAGAGGAGATGAAGAAGGTAGAGAGAAAGGGAAGAAAGGTCCTTATATAGGGGGGTGGCTGGCCAAATGACAGATTTGCTTCCTTTTGCTAACTAACATTCCTCGGCCTCTGAGACATGGTTTGCTTTCCTGACCCAGACTAAAATACAGGAATGGCAGGGTCCCATGGAAAGACTCAAACACCTAGATGAAGTGAATTATTAGATTGGTTTTGTAAGCATAAACATGTGTTTCAGTAAGGGTCTAGGATCCAGATAAAGCCCAGAGACTGGAAAGATGTGAGATCAGAAATTAGGAATACATACGACTTTTACTGAAGCATGCATGAGGGCAGTCCTTGATTTGTGATCCTCGCAGTAATCAAGCAAGGGTGGTCCCTTGATCCCCACTGGATAAGAGAGGCTGTCTCAGTCAGGCTCAGGGATCTGCCCATGTCCTCATAACCAGTACATCGTAGGGCCAGCCATCCATTATTGTTCTGACTCCAAACCTGATGCTTCCTCCACAGAACCTTTACTGCTGCCTAAACCCAGGGAACGACAGATGTGGGCTGGAAACACGTGTAAAAGCAAACAGCACCCGATGAGGAAGCGCAGGGTGGAAGCAGCCCCAGGCGGCAGGCGGTGAGGAGAAGGGACCGGGTCGGGGAGGCCGAGGCGAGGCCGGCCAGGCCGGCGGGCTCCGCGCTCCCACACAGCCTGCCCCCCGCCCCCGCCTCCGCGAGCCGACGGGGGTACCGGCTTCCTCGGATTTCACATCCATTGTTCTGCCTTTATGACAGGGCCTCACTGTCTATCGCGGACGGAAATGAAATGGGTCTGGAATGGCTTCCTCTTCCCACAGTCTTCTGGGTTCCACATTGAACGATGACTTTTAAATGTAATGTCCTCACAGATATGAAAATGAAGCTGATGTATCCACTTAGGAGCCAGACTGTCAGGTTTTTGTTTTCGTTTTTCTTATTTTGACACCAGACACAACACAATTGCCTTTTCCAGTCCTCCGAGATTGCCTTATTATAGCGTGGTCTGCAGAAGTGACCCGATTTCCCCGGGCCACCTGACCGCATCAGTGGCAGACGCAGGCTGTCAGCGCTCTGGACGTCGCTTGTCCCCAGCCCCGGCCTGCGGCCAGGGGATCACAGGCTTTGCAAAGAGGGGTGAAGAGGAGCGGGAGCTGGTCTCTCCCTGCCGTGTGCTTACCCTCTCCTGTGGTCTTCCTCACTGTTTTCTAGTACCCACGGGTCTTTCCCCATCGCCTAGACCGCCCACCTGCAGCGGCGTTTCGGGTTTTGACTAGGACTCAGACGGTGTTTCTTTTTGTTTTCTTTATCCTCGACCCGATGGGTCTTTCCGGCCCTGGACCGAGCACGTTGCTATTTTGCTTTTGTCACTATCTTCCTCTGTCAGTGTAATTAGTTATTTCAGTGGCCCTAGAAATGTCTGTTTCTAAGATTTTAGAAAACTCTATCCCTGAGATTTTCTTTTCATCAAGTTCTTTCTGCTCCTATCTAACACGTATCCAAGCACGCTTTCCTGACACTCCTGCCGATAATGCTTATTTTCCTTCACACCACGAATACTGTTATCTAAATGGCTGTTATTTTCACTGTAGGAAAGTTTTTAGAGGCCCTGTCTTAGGCCGGCTAGCATGCATGACCTCATCTAATCTCAGACAACCCATGAGGTAGATGCTGTGATCCTCCTGCATTTTACAGATGGGGAAACCAGATCTGAGACGTGCCCAATAACTTACTCAAATCCCACAGCTGGTGGCAGGCCACACTGGGATCGGGGCCGAGTCTGTCCCGCTGAGAAGTGGGGGCTGCCCCCGGGGCCCCTGAGACCTTTGCGAGTAAACTCACCAAAGTCGCCAGGAAGAGCCCTCCCATCCAAGTACCCTGTCAAGTACTTAAATTCCTCCTCGAGGACCACTGATTTCATGAACAAATTCTACTACTGTCTCCTTAGCTTCCATCACCAAATTAAATTCCTTTCCATTGGCAAAAATGTAATCGAGGAGTTGACCCATCTGAAATGATTACTTCACCTTCTATATTAAGAAATCGTTTGGAAAAATTATTTGCCTGAAGGATTCTCTTTGCTTCTTAAAGAGCCTATTCTTTGTCACCCTGAAGCACCTTTTCAAGACAAGAACGTAGCAAGCCCGTGTCATATTTGGAACATTTTAATTGGAAGAGAATTTTTACACTGTTTATCATCTGGTGAGGGTTTTAAGGGGAAAGTGTCAACATAAATTTGGAATTTCCTGACTCTTGCAGATTTGAGTTATAATCTTGACATGACTAGAAAGGAAATCTTAAAAAAATATTTTAGAGTGTTTTATTGTGGAAATGTCCCCAAACATTTTCATCCCATTTTCCCAGAGAAACCTGACAGTTTGGGGAGGGGGAAGAGGGGGAGAGAACAAAACCCAAAGCCACATCCTTGAACTCTTTTGTGTGTTTAGAACAATGTCCAGTTAAAATCAAACAATATTGCTGCTAAATACGTCTAAAATAGTCCTTGGTAAGTGCTCCTGCCTAATGGAAGAGCTCTGTGGGAAGGGCCGTGTGTCTAAGTGATGAGGGCAGGGGCCTCTCTGAAGCTCGGGCCCGGGGCTGAACACCGAGGTGGCTAGGCATAGCCAGATACAGTATCTTTCCAATAACCCTGTCATCAGCTCATTTACTGCCTGGGACTTTAAATCCCCATCTGAGTGCACAGTGAATACCATCACTGCACCCAAGTGGAAAACAAAACCCCCCGGCAAGGACTGGGGGTGGGTAAGGCTCATAAAGGAGAAGTCATGAAGTCTGGCTTTCTGGCCAGATTTCCTCTGGAAGGTGAGGTGTGGCCGGCACTGTGTGTGTGTGGACCGCCCGGGAGGGGACACACACCCTGCCTTCAGACGGCAGGACCTCAGCCTGGCCTGCAGCCAAGGAGCCAGACGCCAGGCCCGGGCTCTCAGCAGTGGGAGCGGTCGCTGTGCCTGGTTATACAATGGTATTATCTCAAGCCAACCACCGCTGCAGAAACTCCGCAACGCTTCCTGTCCTTGCACTGCAGCACAAACTGTCCGATTTCCAACAGCTTTCGGACACACTCACTGGCACTCGGTCGCCAAGCTCGGTATAGAAATGTCTAAAGCCACTTCTTCCTTGGGAATTGCCAACGCTGCAGTGCCGTAATCCATTGTATTTTTATCCCCTCTGGAAGGACTTGCAGGATTATGAGTCACAGGGGGGAAAGGGATTAACTCTCAAAACATGTATGTAATGTAGGCAGATGCCTGGAACTTCTCATAGCTGGGGAAGCATAGGAGGAGAAAAGTCCTGAAAGTGGTATTAACACCATGGACAACACAACTGATTCGTGGTGGCTCATCGTCTCACTCTCCTTTCCACTTTTGAATCCCTGGGCTCTTCTTGGACGAGGACAGAGAAGGATTGCAACGGAAGAGCAAAACCTGGGTGTATGGAATGGGGAGACCTTCCTTTTAATATCTAGTAGTTACCTTCCACATGCTTTGGCTGAATTTGCTCTAAGTGGCTCTGGAACACAGCCCTTGGATGAAATCATAAAAATTTAAAAAGCTGTTAAACCCTGGTACTACCCTTGTGTCAAAAAGGACCAGAGAAACTTGTGTTTTTTGTTTTGTTTTTGTTTTAAATTTATTTGGTCTTCTTGGCTTGGGAATACTGCAGTGAAGTTAGTACATACGTGGGCAGGTCTTTCAAAGGACAGCCTATGCCAAAAATGTAAGAACTTTTAGCAACCTGCTCCCAGAAGTCAGGGGTTTAATACAACAGTTACCAGAAATGCTCTTAAACCTTCTGCTTCCAGGTCAGGAAGTTTTTGGCAGGTCGTGGACTTTGCTGCAGGCTGGGCTACTTAAGGAGTGTTGGCCCAGGCTGGCTTTGGTGGTGGGGTGAGCGGTGCCCCCTCTGCTTTGTGCTTACCAATAATCTCTGCTATTGCGGTGAAACCCAGTGGCAGTCGACCTAGACACCAATAGCTCCAAGTCATGCACCAGAGAGATTTTCTTCCTCATTTATGCATGACGATCTTTCACTCTGGTCCTTGCTTTTGTGGAAACAGGCAGGGTTTTTTGGCCAGGACTCAGCAGAGTTCTGGGTATGTTTAACAACCAACAAGGAACAGCCCTGATGGGAGGCATTCATCATAGTCATTAATGAGATGGAACTAGAAATGTACAATTTTTAAAACTGTGAAATGTTTCAAGCATCTAGAAAAATCCAGGGAATCATACAATAAATGTTCATGTACTCATCAACCAAATTTGATGACATCTGAACATTTTGTGATATTTACTTCAGAGTTCATATATTTTTAAAAATATTTATTTATTTATTTGACAGGGAAAGAAAGAGCACGGGTGTGAAGGGATGGGCAGCGGGGTTAGAGGGCAGAGGGAGACAATCTTCAGCAGACTCCCCCACTCAGCATGGGGCCTGACTTGGGGCTTGATCTCACAACCCAGAAGAGTGCGACCTGAGCCAGAGCCAAGAGTCGGTTGCTTAGCCATTTGAACCTCCCAGGCGGCCCCAGAGTTTTCTCTTAAAGAAAGAGTGAGGATCACTTGGTTTCCTCTCTGACCTCCTTCACCTCTCTCTACATGGGGGTGATTGCTGTCTGAACTCTGGTGTTATCTTCCCCCTGCCTGCAGGATGGATGTTCTTCAAGCACTTGCCGCTGCATAAAGGCTGGTATCTCTTCTTGATGAGTCAGTATGAATTTTTCAATTTTTTAAAAAATATTTTATGTATTTATTTGACAGAGAGAGAGACAGAGAGAGAGGCAATACAAGCAGGGGCAGTGGGAGAGGGGGAAGCAGGCTCCCCACTAAACAGGGAGCCCGATGCAGGGAGTGATCCCAGGACCCTGGGATAACGACCTGAGCCAAAGCAGATGTTTAATGACTGAATCACCCAGGCACCCCAAGTTTTTCAATGTTTTGAATGCCCTTACCTGCATGTTTGTGAACATATGTTTGTATGTACAATATGTACTACTGCTTTGCATGTTTTAAAACTTGAATATACATGGTATTATAATGCATCCAACCTTTTGGATAAGTTTTCTTGAGTTGTAGTTCACATACCATACATTTCACCTATTGCTTTTTTTTTTTCTTTAAAGATTTTATTTATTTGACAGAAAGAGACACAGCAAGAGAGGGAACACAACCAGAGGAGCAGGCTTCCTGAACAGCAGGGAGCCCGGAGAGGGGCTCGATCCCAGGACCCTGGGATCATGATCTGAGCCAAAGGCAGACACTTAACCAACCGAGCCACTCAGGCACCCCCATTTTACCTCTTTCAAGTGTTCAGTTTAATTGTTTTTAATGTCTGCACATTAAAATGGAGCTGCACCACAATTAGTTTTAGAACATTTTCATTACCCACCTCCAAAAAACCCTGCACCAATTAGCAGCCACCCCCCTTTTCCTCTACCTTTTCCCCCGGACCTTCCGGACCTAAGCAACCACCAGTCTGTTTTCTATCTCTATGGATTTGCCTATGCCGGTTATTTCATATAAAAGGCATTGCATAATGTGCAACCTTTTGTGTCTGACATCTTTCATTTAATGTATCTTTGTGACTCATCCATGTTATATCAGGTGTTTGTATGCCATTCCTTTCTTTTGTCTGCTATTCTGTTGTATGGAAGAAGCTTTATTTATTTATTTATTTATTTATTTATTTATGGATATCTGGGTTTTTCCACTTTTTGACTATCATGAATAATGCTGCTAATGAACATTTCTGGGGGCATCTGGGTGGCTCAGTTGATTAAGTGTCTGCCTTCAGCTCAGGTCATGATCCTGGGGTCCTGGGATCGAGTCCCACATTGGGCTCGCTGCTCAGAGGGGAGCCTGCTTCTGCCTCTCCCTCTGCTTCTCTACTGCCTGTGCTTACTCACACACACTCTCTCTCTCAAATAAACAAATACAGTCTTTAAAAAATAAATAAAATAAAGAAATAATGAACCTTTCTGTACAAGTGTTTGCATGAACACATTTCAGTTTGGGTGGGGGGGTGGTATGTACCTTGAGTGGAATTGCAGGGTCATATTGTAACTATGCTCAGTCTTTTGAGGAGCTGCCAGATTGTTTCCTAAAGAAGCTGCCTCGTTTTACATTCCCACCAGCAGTGTGTGAGGGTTTCAATCACTCCATATCCTTGTCAACACTTGTTATCGTCTGACTTTTTGATGACAACCATCCTAATGGGTGGTGTGAAACTAGTTTTGATTTGCATTTTCCTAATGACTAATAATGTTGACATTTAGTTACAACATCTTTTCATGTTCTCGTTGCCTATTTGTATGTCTTTTTTGGAGAAATATTTGTTCAGATCCTTTCCCTACTTTAAAAACTGGATTACTTGGCTTTTTATGATTGAAGTATAAGAATTCTTTATATATTTTAGGGGCGCCAGGGTGGCTCAGTGTTAAAGCCTCTGCCTTCGGCTCAGGTCATGATCTCAGGGTCCTGGGATCGAGCCCCGCATTGGGCTCTCTGCTTGGCAGGGAGCCTGTTTCCTCCTCTCTCTCTCTGCCTGCCTCTCTGCCTACTTGTGATCTCTGTCTATCAAATAAATAAATAAAATCTTTAAAAAATAATAAAAAAATAGAATTCTTTATATATTTTAGATTTAAGTCCTTTATAAGATAGGTGATTTGCAAATATTTTCTCCCATCTGCCATTGAGTTTTCACTTTCTTGATGGTGTTTCTTGTTGTATATAATCTTCTGAAACTTTTAAGTTAATAAGCTTGGATAAAACAGGATTATCCAATTAGAAATAGGAAACACTAGCACATTAATTTTAAACAATTCCAACCTTCATATCGTACTCAAAGTGATCCTAGTATTGTGTGTTAAGTCATTGATTCATTCTCTAGTCAGTGGATATTTTGGGCCATTTCCAATACTTACTTGTGACATTCAATATGCTGAATGTTTTTGTCTATGTCTCCTGAGTTCTGTTTTTAAGTGTTTGTTGGGTAAATACCTAGAAGTGGAGTACTTGGGGTCTGAATACATGTCTTAAGGTTTATTAGATATTGTCCAATGTTTTTCTTTCTTATAAACAGTGTATTTGGTAATAGTGGGTATTGTCTGACATTAAAATTGTAGGTATTTAGATGAATATGAAATTGAAGCTTGCTACTGTTTTAAAATGTGGTCTTTACTGACTGTTAAACTATGGTGGACTGTGAAGGACAAAAAAGATGCTGGTGCTGTTTTATTATTAACACAGAGCTAAGAAACTGTGGCAATAATATGCCCTTATGTGTTGACAGCTCTGGAGACCCTCATTTAAGTAGAATCATATGAAAAACCAGAATGTTTGTATAATAAGCAGAATATTTGTATGGTTCCTCTGCATAGGCTACGTTACATCACTGGTTATGTAGACTAGACTATATTTAGTGTGGAGCATATTTTAAAACTGCAATATGAACTTTTGATATTGATTAACATAGAGTTCTAGAATTTACCAGTATGAGCCATTTGTAGATTCTTTAGCCCCTGGAAGCCCTGTAAGAGCAGAATGGATTCCATTCTCATTCCTGGTCCCCAGTCTTTGCTTAGTTTTGTTGCTAATAATTCCCCAACGATATAATATTTAAGTATAGCTCAATATAACATAATATTTATGCAAATAAGAAAATTTTCATGGCAAATAAAGGTTTCTTTCCTTCTTACTAGAATTTGATTCAAAAGGAGATGAAGAGTGAGGTTTCTGGGGCACTCAGTCTCTTAAGCACCCAATTCATGACTTTGGCTCAGTTCATGATCTTGGGATTGTGAGATCTGCATTGGGCTTTGAGCTCAGTGGTGAGTCTGCTTGGGATTCTCTCTCTCCCTCTGCCCCTCTCCCTGTGCACTCTCTCTCTCCAGAATAAATAAATAGATCTTAAAAAAAAAAAAAAGGAGATGAAGAAGAAGTTTCAGTTTGAATTACAAGGGCTCTAGAATTTCAGTTGTGTTTTTTGTTGAGTTCCTTGTATGAGTGTTGATCTGTAGTTTTAATATGCATAGGTAGAACCTACAGATTAAAACAAGCAAACAAAAGACTAATAATAAAGTGAAGAACTTTCTCATGGGAAAAGCTTCATAAATGTGGTGTTCCAGAATTACACAAAATGCTGTTTTGAAGTGTATTTTAACAGACAGGTTCTCTTACAGAGGTTTATGGTAGAATTGTGCTCAGCCTTTCACATATATCCATTATATCATTTACTCCTCACCAAAAACCTGAGAGGCAGACATTACTTAGCTCACCTTGGCTTTAGCTATTTGCTAGAATCTTCCGCAGATTTATAGGATGATATTAGGTTAGACTCTGAAAATGAACTAAACTTTAGAGCCTTTGGATATTTCCCTCCAGCAAAGTTTCAAAAGCCAAGACAGTTTAAGGGTTTAATTAAAGATAGTTGGTCCTTTTAGCAGTACCATGGAGTAGTCTCCTTCAGAGTAAAAGGTAAAGTCAGGAAATCCTGAGGTGTTCTGTCTAAATTCTACTTCACTGAAGTGGTGAAAGATTAAAGTTCAGCCTCAAAGTTATTTTTCACTGAAAATTGGGTAGACTCCAGTTTGCACCAGATTTTTTGGCCAGACTCTTTTATCTCTCTGGGCGGAGCTCAGGGCTTTCTATGTAGTTGGTGGAATCTTGCCCATGAAAGCTTCTCAAAAGAGGGATGTAGGGTGTGGAGGGGAGAGGTTCTGACCCCTGTCTCCAAGCCAGTGATGGTCCCGTGGTTTCATAGGCTTTGTATCTAAATGAGTGCGGATGTGCTGTTGGCCAGACATGGAACTGTCACGCCATGCAGGAAAAGATTCAGAGTTGACCAAAGACAAAGATGTCCTCCTTCAGGGGCCCCGCAGGTGTTCAACCTCCGCTGGTGTTATCTGCTATTATGAAATTCAGGAGAAGTCTACTTAGCATTTTATCTTTGTCATACATTAGCTCTGTGCTTCAAATTGAGGATAATAATAGAACTGTTTCATGTCTATTATACTTCAATAATAAAAGTTTAAAAAAATAGTACTATTCAACAGGACCAATGTGAAGATGTGTATAGCGCAGGAATAGTGCTTGGAAAAAAAGAAATGCCCAGTAAATGTTAGAAAAGACTATGTTTGTATTATTATTAGTGGTACATCCAATAAAATCGAGGAAAATAAATTAATTCTTAATGTACACAAAATATTGTTTGGATAAACCTTTAAACTTTTTAGAGATCATTTAGGTACATCCAATTAGATGGATAAACAGTGTAGGTCTTCTCAATGCATGATCATTCAACTTAAAAGTAAAGAATAATTTTATTTTATTTTTTAAAAAGATTTTATTTATTTATTTGTCAGAAAGAGAGCACAAATAGGGGGAGTGGCAGACAGAGGCAGAAGCAGGCTCCCCACTGAGCAGGGAGCCTGATGCAGGACTGGATCCCAACACCCTAGGATCATGACCTGAGCCGAAGACAGATGCTTAACTGACTGAGCCATCCAGGCATCCCAGTAATTTTATATTCCATATAAAAATGTAGCTTTAGTAGGTGGTTTGTAAGTCTGAATAGTTTTTATGGTTTCTGGACATCCATATTGACACAGAAACAGTCTGTGGATTCATTTTAGTATTAAAAATCAGAAAGCACACATGCTACTATATCAGCATGGCAAATATTTTTAAATATCATAAAAACTAAGTCTAAGATAAAAGCCACAAAAATACTATTTTACCAAATGCACCCTACAAAGAGAGTCCCTTCTTAAACAGTCTGGGTTTTTAACTTCCTGGATATTTTTTGACTTATACAATTAAGAAATGGCCAAGTGAACATTTAAGTAAATAGGGTTTTAAACAATGTATGATTAATTTTCCCTATTTTTTTTTATCAACAAAGAGAATTCAGAACACACATGTGCACACAGACACACACAAGCCCCACAAATTAAAATTGGTTTGGATAGTGCTGTTTCAGATCATGACTATAGCAAATCTAAATTTTATCTAAATAAATAATTCTCTATAATTAGTGTGATTGTTACATAATTATGAACCTTCACCAAAACTCACATTGTTTAAGAACAAGTGATCTTTCTTTTCAAGAAGTGGCTCGTGAATGTTTTCTTAAGTAAATTATAATGATAAATCACCAGTAATATCTTAAATAAATATCTTCTAACATTTTCCCCTTGATTTCCATGCCCAAAGTGAACAATTTATTTTAGGAGGATTATTTCTGCTGACAAGGAAGTTAAAAAAATCATTCAGCTGAAGAAGGTTTCCTGATAATCACAGAAATCTTTGAAAGCTTGGCCCTGGACACCATTAGATGACAGTCTAACCCCAGGGTCCCCTCACTGGGAGGAAACCCGGGTGAGCACTCAGTCTCCTCATTACTGGAGGGCATGCCTGCCAGCCAGACCATTTTGGAAGAGGGGAAATCTAAAGAGAAGCATAAATAGACACTGACAAATTTCAGGAAATAGCAGTAAGGGAGTCACCAAGGTTGTCAAATCCCGGGTTTTTTTGATTTGGGAGGTGAGATGAAAAAGCAGGAACTATCCTTCAGTCCTTCATGAAATGGGAATATTTGCCAGTCCAACTAATGGAAAAACACCATGCTTCAAAAGTTTCCAGAGAGTAACAATTAAAACTATGTTTTAATTAGGTTAAAAAATTCTATATGTAGGAAAGTATACAAATATATAGCTTGATTAATTTTTCTGTCTCGATGAAATTGTCATGACAGTATACATGGCACAGAATTTACCATTATAAGCATCTGTGGGTGTACAGTTCAGTGGCCTTAAGTGCATTCACATTATTGGGTAACAACCACCACTATCCACCTCCAGAAGCTTTTCCTCTTCCCAAAATGAAACCCCATACCCATTCAACACTAATTTCCCCTCCCCACTAGACCTGTACAGCCACCGTTCTATTTTCTGTTTTTCTGAATTGGACTACTATAGATATAAATCATATCATTTGTGTTTTTTTGTGCCTGGCTTATTTCATTTAGCATAAAGTCTTCAAGGTGAGATGGATTAATTTTTATCAGATTGGACACACCTGTGTGCTGCTCGGAAAACGCGGCATTGCAGAACCAAAGGAGCCCCCCGTCTTGGGCCCTTCTATTCAGTACCCACTCCCCTCGTGTGGTCATGAGGGTGAACATGTCCTTGTCAATGACAGGAGTAAGGCAGAAGAAGTAAGACCAAGGTTTCTGCCTCTCTTCTCCCCAGGAGAAACTGCACATATGATCTGTTTTATACATTACACTTTAGTCTACCCACCAAGAAAAAGCTCGGGAACGGTTGGTTTAGGAAATGTTCATATTTCACATCCAGATTGTCTGGAAAAGTGCCTTGAGTTTGCCCTTATTCTACTAATTCCCACTGTTGTGACTTTGTGTAGGCAGCATCTCCTGCAGGAAGCCCTTTCTGATTGTTCTTGGTGCCTTCCTGCCAAAATTTGGCATATCCATTCAATGGAATATTATGTTGCCTTTAAAAATAAAAAAGGGGCACCTGGGTGGCTCAGTGGGTTAAGCCTCTGCCTTCGACTCAGGTCATGATCTCGGGGTCCTGGGATCAAGCCCTGCATCGGGATCTCTGCTCAGCGGGGAGTCTTCATCCCCACCCCCCTCTCTGCCTGCCTCTCTGCTTACTTGTGATCTCTCTCTCTCTCTCTGTCAAATAAATAAATAAATAAATAAATAAATAAATAAAATCTTTAAAAAAAAAAAAAACCCACAACTTACATCACATGCTGAAACATGGATGAACCTCAAGGATGGTAAGCTAAGCAAAATAAGCCTATCAGGGAAGGACACACACTGTATCATTCCACTCATATGAAGTATCTAAGTTGTTAAACACCAAGAAACAAAGACAGAGTAGTGGTGGGCAGGGGCTGTGGGGAAGGGAAATGAGGAGTTGGTGTTTAATGGCTACAGAGTTTCAGTTTTCTAAGATGAGAAAGTTCTAGAGATTTGTTGCACAATAATATGAATATACTTAACACTACTGACCTGCAGACTTAAAAATAGTTGAAATGGTAAATTTCATTTTCTGTTTCATTTTTTTTTATCATAAAAAAAAAGTTTTGAAAAATGATGAGCTTTTGGGGTGCCTGGCTGGCTCATTGGTAGAGCATATGACTCTTGGTCTTAGGGTTGTGAGTCTAGGTCCCATGTTGGGTGTAGAGATTACTTAGAGATAAAATATTTAAAAATTCTTTATTAAGTTGAGCTTTCTAAATCTTGAGCTCTTCACCCTTGGAGAAGTCATTTAATTTCTCTCTTTGGGACTCTGGCAAAATGAGTGAAGCATCATAACATTAATCTGCCAAAAAAGTTTAATGTAAATAAATGCCTAGGCAACTCTTAATTAACAGAAGTATCATCACACTGCCATCACAAGAGTTGGTATGCATACTTTATTCTCTTATTTATCTGAAAGAAATTACTTACAAATCTCTCCAATTACATTTTCTGATCTAGATACAAAAAATTCCCTCATAGTTCAATTAGACAAAAAGCATACAATATACATGAACATTTACAAAGAAATAAGCCACATTTTTTTCTCCTTTTAAAGCTAGAATAAATAATTATAGATAAAAACATGTTTTTCTTATTCCTAGTATGTCAGACTTGTATTTAGATGCCATTCTCTGATTTGTGGGGACTTACAATATGATCTTTTAGTCTAGGTTGCAAGAAAAATCTTGAAACACAGAAGCCAACAGTAGGTGGAGTCCAAAGTTCCCCTTTGCCAATTCCATAAATGTCTGAAATTAAGTTATTCTCTGATGGTGTCCTCACATCCAACAAAATGAGTGTCTCTCCTCTTGTTATGTAAGAAACTATCCACAAAGCCAGAAAGGCCCCCAACTCCACCTTTTCTTTAACTTCCGATTGCAAATCAACAGAAAAGATATCAAGTCAGATGAACAGGGAAAAATATTGAATAGACTACTCATAACTATACTTACAAACAAGAATTTTTAAAAGTCACGATTTAAATAATATTAGATAACTATGTGTGGCCCAATCACAAAACATTTTAAAAATATAATTAGAATTATGGGTGATTTTTGTTTTCTCCTTCGAATTCATCAGATTTTTAAAAAAGATTTTATTTAGTTATTTGTCAGGGAGAGAGAGAGAGAGCACAAGTAGGGGGAGTGGCAGGCAGAGGGAGAAGCAGGCTCTCAGTTGAGCAAGGAGCCCCATGTGGGACTCAATTCCAGGAGTCTGGGATTGTGACCTGAGCAAACAGGCAGATGTCCCTATATATGTCAGATTTTTAAAAATGTTAAATATGTGCTCTTTTTATAATCACCTTACTCTATTTGAGAGTATGCTGTAAACAAACCAACCCCCTTCATTTTGCTCATGTTCGGGAAGCTAAAGTCAAGTCAGTGGAAACAGAGAAATGAGCTGGGTGTGCATGGTTTTATTGGCACCTGCTATTCACTTTGTAGATACCCTGGCATGAGCATGTACTTTTTCAGATACAGAAGCAATGGAATTGACCCAGATTCACGTGGCTTCCAGGAAATGAGCAAATGAGAGCCAGGTACCAGGGGGACAGAACAAAAATAGGAACCAAGCAGATTAGGATTCAAATCCGGTTTTCACCACAGTCTAAAGGAGGAGAATGACAACCAAGTAGGATTAATGCAGTATGATCATAGTTGTGACCTACATGAGCACAGAGTGGTGGGTTCCAGAAAGGCACATTGCCCAGGCTTGGATTTGGGAAATGAGGATTACAGAACCTTGGCTGAAAGAAGACATGCCCAACCTGTGCTTGGGGCAAGGGAACAGCACATGAAAGTTGCAGAGGTAAGAGGGAGGGAGTAAGTTGAGAGAATCCAAGTCATCCAGGAATGTAGGAGGTGAGAATGGGGTGTGGCTTAAGTGGAAGCGTGTAAAGCCAGGAGAAAGATGACCATGGATCCATGATCATGGATTTCTACTGGAGTCAACAGTTGACTTCATCCTAAGGCCATCGATGTCCTTGCAAAGCGTTAAGCAGAGAGAGAACATGATCAAGGTGACTTTTGGGAAGCGTGTCTTGTGGTGAGGAGGAGTGAGGACTAAGAGGCATGTGCAGCAGAAAGGAAGTGTGTTAGAAGTCAGGTGGTCTTCAGCAGTCAATCCCGATGGCCCTATGGGCAGAGCTGGATGCTCCCCTTTTGTGAGGCAGCTGCAAGGGCGATGCATGGCATCTGTCCCCAGTTGCTCTTCCAAGGGGTGGATGAGGTGCCCCCACCCAATCTGAGAAGAAGCAGGTCTACAGCGGGAGATGCTGGGTCTGGTTTGGATGTGTTGGTTTTGATGTGTCTTTGTTGTGTCTGGCCATAGGACAGATGGTGTAGAGCCACTAAGAGGGTTCTGAGAGAGAAAACAAAAATGGCGAAGCATGAGGTGTGGGCAGGAAGGGAAACTCTGGTTGAGAATGAGATCACTCAGCTGTAGACCACTGAGTGGGAAGCTGGCCCAGGACTCTTAGGAAAAAGGAAGGAGGAGCAGGCAGAGGTGGAGGAGTCAGTGAATAAAGCTGACACTGAGAACTCTGATCCAAGAAACAGGAGAACAAGGAGCCAGGGTGGTCAAGGTGGGCCATGGGTGAGAAGCTTCCTGCCATTCCCATCCCTGTTGGGAAGACCAAGTTTGCATAAGCCTGAGCCAGGCCAGGGACTGTTGGTGAGGGTGAGGGCTGCGGTCCAGGGTCTGGCTGGGTGCTGCTACCCCGGGGTTCACTGCAGTGCACCTGTTTCTGCAGCCCAGTGTGACCAGCCCGGCAGGAGAACAGTTCCTTCTCTGTGCCCACCCGAGGCTGGCTGTGAAGCTGCTGGATGTTAACCCCTGGGCGTGCTTAGACCGGGGCCTGCCAGGCTAGGCTCTTCAGGAAGTCTTGGCTGGTTATATTAGCAGCACACAGACATTATTTTCTAACACAAGGCCTATAATGTAAACTCCTTATTTTACATGGCTTTAAAAGTAGTTACAATGTTTTATATTCGTTTATGAACCTATATTAAAATTAAATAGGGAAATTCACAATCTATTTTTTTTAAGATTTTATTTATCTATTTGACAGACAGAGATCACAAGTAGGCAGAGAGGCAGGTAGAGAGAGAGGGGGGTGAAGTAGGCTCCCCGCGGAGCAGAGAGCCCGATGCGGGGCTTGATCCCAGGACCCTGAGATCATGACCTGAGCCGAAGGCAGAGGCTTTAGCCCACTGAGCCACCCAGGCGCCCCTCACAATCTATTTCTTTCTCAAACTCTAGAATTTGGCTTTTGAAAGTAAGAAATAACTATTTCTTCAAATACCATAGAATTTTTTTTACACTACTGCTCAGAAGTGAGAATCTAATCACCCCTTATTTGACTAACTGAAATAAGAAAACATCATAATAAGATTATATTAAAATTCAGGGAACTTGAACTGAATAACTAGATTTTCTTTGTTTAGTGGTTATGTAATATCTCCTTTTATAATCAAGATAACTAATAACTTTAAAACAAGGAACACTGAAAAAATAAAATTAAATTAAAAAAATATATACTCTGGCTATAAATAAATAAATAAAAACAGGGCACAGATACAATCCTATTTCCAAATAACATGGCATAAAATAAAAGAACTACATTTTAAAAAAACTTGTCTGTTACGTCACTAGAATAGAAGGGGTGGGGGGATGGACAAAATAGGGGAAGGCAATGAAGAGGTACAAATTTCCAATAATAAAACAAATAAGTCACAGAGATTAAAAGTACCAAGCAGAGAATATAGTCAATAATATTGCAATAATGTTGTTTGGTGACAGATGGCAACTACTTCCTCATCATGAGCACTGAGTTATGTATTGAATTGTCCAATCACTATTTTGTATACCTAAAACTAACATAATATGTCAACTATACTTCAATAATAAATAAATAAAGTAGATGAACCATCAAATAACTTGGAAAAAATCTTTATTATTGGAATGGAAACATCTTACATATTACCATTGTCACAACATCACCTGTAACAGGTTGACCCAGACAGATGTGTGGGCTATTAAAATAGGCTTTAAAAAAAGAAATGAGGGGGTGCCTAGGTAGCTCCGTTGGTTAAGCGTCCAGCTGTTAGTTTTGCCTCAGGTCATGATCTCAGGGTCTTGGAGACTGAGCCCCGCCATGGGCTCTGCACTCAGCAGGGAGTCTGCTTCCCCTCTTCCTCTCCCTCTGCCTCTCCCACCTCACCTCTCCCTCCCTCATGTGCTCTCTCTCTAATAAATAAATCTTAAAAAAAAAAAGAAGAAGAAGAAAGAAGGAAAGAAATAAAAAAGGTTAGAACACTGCAATGACAGTGGCATATTTAATCCCAGTCAACCTGTCTAGCAGTGTGGGAGGCACCTGGCAGTTTGGGCAGAGTTCGGAGAAATCTGGCCTCCTCAACTCACCAGACTTCTCCTGTCATTCTGGTAACAAAAGGTAGTTTTTTTCCTTTCTCTTTTTTCCTGGATGAATTAATAACTAAGACCCATAGGCAGAACTAGATTCCTATACATGCAAATAGGAAGGACAAAAATACCGGTGTCAACACAAGCCAAAGCACCAGATGCTGATAAAGCACTGGTTCAGATGCACGGCACACTGCATTTCTACATAAAAGCTGAACTGAGAAAGACGGCAGGTCGGTAATGAAGAAAGACTGGAGGAACTATAATACAGGTGAGTCCAGCCTCCATGAGAAGATTTCACAGCAGAGAGACTGGTGTGCCGGGCAGGAGAAGGAGAGCAATTAAAAAAATTTCTTATTTACTTATTTTTAAAAGTAGGCTCCACACTGGGCCTGGAGCCCAATGCAGGCCTCGAACTCCCCACCCCAAGATCAAGACCTGAGCTGAAATCAAGAGTTGGATGCCCAACTGACTGAGCCACACAGGCACCCCAGAAAGGGATTTTTTATTGAGCAGCTACTCTATCCTGTGTGGTACTCAGTACTCTACACCTATTATCCCGTGACATTCTTACAAGTGAACAAGCAGAGCTTTTCCAGCACTGTGGTCCTATGGCTGGTTAACAGACAATCCACATACAACAAAACATGGCATTAAAATTATTTGCAGGTGGTATCCTAAAACTTCTTTTCTCTGTCTCTGATTTTTCAGCGGGACATTGACGTTTAGTGACTGAGACCCAGATGCCTAATCTGTCCAGCTCGGTCCTGTGCCTGACTCACTGGATGGCCTTCATGAAATCATTTTCCATTTGCTGAACGTATTTCCTTGCTGCTAAGACAAAACTAAAAATACATAATTGTCTTCACGGGTTATGGTAAGAACTAGCTGAGTAATCTTTACTAAGAAGTTGCAACTGTTTCGAGTATAGAGGGGAGAAAAAGATGTATTTCATCACACAGGAAATCTTTTTGGGAGTTGCCTGATCCTGAAGTGATAAAATATAAAATAAAAAACTTTCTTCAATCTCTAACCTCTAACCTTCATTGGACCAGGAGACAAAAAGTGCCTTCGATCCAGTGCTCTTTGATTCTGGCCAAGAAAGGGGGCAGTTGAAATCAGCAGCTCAGTCCTTCAAGACACGGTGCGCTTGGGAGAGAGCAGTCTGTTCTTAAGTGCTGCCTTCATACACAGGGCGGGTCCCCATGGACCTGAGCCAGCCGGGCCAGAGATCTCTCATCTCTCTGTGCTCCCAAAGCTTACTCTTTTCCAGGTGCTGCTATGTCCACCAGCAATTTTCCTTTGGAATATATGTGACACCAAGTTTCGGCTGCATACAAATCTATGTTTTTAAGTGGTAGGTTTTCTCATTTTAAATAGGAAAATTGCTGCCCCACATGCTTTATTTCTTTTATAATTTTATTCATCTCCTTTTCATCAGAGTAACTAATTCTTATGGCTAAGAAGGTTTTTGAGAGACAATTCAGGATAGTAGAAAAAGCCTAAATGTGAAAGCCAGGAGATGAATTCTGATTTTGCTACTAACCCCCTTACAACTTTGGATGCATTACTCAACCTCTTTGAACTTCAGGGTTTTTTTGTTTGTTTGTTTGTTTGTTTTGTTTTTTTACCATACAATGGGGAGAATGATATTGATCTTCTAAAGTTGTAAGGATTAGAGATCTTTTATATACTTGTTTTATGAAACAAACATACACATATTGAGTACCAAGTTCCTTACCTTGAAATAGAGCTGCAGCAGGAAAGACACCCAGCTCTTAGGCAGCCAACACTTCCATGGGGAGATGTATCTAAAATTATTGGGTCCAGGGGCACCTGGGTGGCTCAGTCGTCCAGAGTCTGCCTTCAGTTTGGGTCATGATCTCAGGGTCCTGGGATAGAGCCCCGCATCGGGCTCCCTGCTCTGCAGGAAGCCTCCCTCGCCCTCTCCCACTCCCCCTGCTTATGTTCCCTCTCTGTCGTCTCTTTCTCTCAGTTAAATAAATAAAATCTATAAAAAAAACATTAAGTTATTGGGTCTAGAACTTATATAAACAATCTGTTGACAAGATGGGCCCCTCCTCATATGGGGTGCCAATGAGTTCTTCCTTTATCCTCTAAACACAGGACAAAGGAACACTTTGAGGGGTCATTTGGTCTCATATTGCTTCCATTTTCACTACTTATTTGGGCAGCAATTACTGAGCAACTGGTTCCCACATGCACAGACTTCCACTAGCCCTAGGAACACTGAGATGAACGGGATGTGGCCTTGGCATCAGGGATGACGGTCGAGGAGGACACAGCCAGGGAGGTACCCTTAAGTGTGCTGGGGACTGTGGGGGCCTTGGTGGGGAGTGCTTCTGAGTCAGGTCTAGGAACGGAGTCCTGAAAGATGAAGGAAATTCTGTACAAGTCAGCGGGTGGCATGGTTGGACAGGTGGAGAGGTGTTTGAGACAGAAAAGGACTGAGGCAAAGACTTGGAGGGGACAGAGTCCTTGCTGTCTTTGAGGTGGTATAAAATAATTCAGTATGGAGTGTGGAGGGGGTGGAGGAGAGACAAGAGGTGAGAATAAAAGCTGGGAAAGTGGGGGGGGGGGCTCAGCCTCACATGTGTGCTAAGGAAGTTGAAACCTCTTCTGTGAGCCTGAGATGTACAAAGAGGACAAACTAGAGCCTTGGTGACACTGGTCAGAGCCTGGCCCAGGGCACTGGTCACAAGGAGAGTCAGGCAGCGATGTTGGAGGAGGGGGACAGCACAGTGGAGAGCAGCTGGAGTAAGAAGTGATGAGCCGAAAGAAGGTGAGGGTGGGACCTGGACACCCCCAGGGAGGACCGCGGAGCCACTTACCTGGGGAGGCAGGAAGTGCCGTGTTTGACCACAAATGCCTCCTGATGCCCCTGCTAGCCCCACAGCCCTGGGAAAATTACTGAACTATCTGTGCCTCGGATTCTTCATCTAAAAGCGAGGATGATAATAATAGAACCTCACAGAGTGGTACTTTATTGTGTGGATTAGATAAAATAAGGCATGCGAGGCACTCGGAACAGTGCCTGGAGGATCTTGAGTCCTCAGCATGCCCTAGTTGTTCTTAGGGGGCACAGCAAGCTAGAGACAGAGGCTGAGGTGAAAGAAGGCTCAGGGGGAGCAGGAGGTCTCATGCCGTTTCCAACTGTAAAAGCTGCCTTGAGACTACGAATACCATTCTGGCCACCTGGTCAAAAGGAGGTGAGCTCCACAATGAAGTGTTTCCTCACTGTCAGCCAGCTGTACCAAACCCAAGGCAACTCTCTTCTGAACAGATTTATGAAATCTGGGACACATGGGACAGTGGACCCCACATCTACTTCAGGGCTGGGATAAGAGAAATGTAGATGTAAATGTTAAGGCCATCAATCCCTCTAGGTTGTTCAGTCTTTGTGAGATGTTGGGGACCAAGTGGAATCCTGGTGAGGTTGGGAAGTGGGTGGTCTTTGTTTTACCAAAACGTCCACCAACTTCTCTGATGTTTTTCTTTTTCTTTTTGGGGGAGTGGCAGAGGGAGGGAGAGAATCCCAAGCAGACTCTGCACTGAGTAGAGTCTGATGTGGGGCTTGATCTCAAGACCCTGAGATGACATCCTGAGCAGAAATCAAGAGTCAGATGATTAACCGACTGAGCCACCCAGGTGCCCCTCTGATGTTTTTCTAAAGATCTATTTCAACTAAGTTTTTTCATGGCACCAATAAATAATACATTTTAATGGGCTGTTTTAAAAGTATATGTACCTTTTAAATGGGAAATTGATGACCAAAGCATTTCAAAGTCAGCTTGCACCCCCCCTCACTCACCAAGCAATTAAACTTTCCCAGTTAGAAAGAGAGCTTTGCTAATGCTTGTCCTAGACACACACCACAGTTCATTAAAGATGTAAATCTGATTCTTCCTCTTCATACTTATGTCTGCTTTCACTCTGGGCACATATGACCCTGTGACCTCCTTGGCCCAATGACCTTATTCTCTACTGGGCCACGGCTTCCCGTTCTCACGGGGCAGAATGTGAAGTCTGAACCACATTATCTTTTGAAACTGTTCCACCTCCCAAATCATGTATCGGACATCCTCCTTGCTGGTCACAGACCTGTCACTGCAGCTTCTTGGACAAAGATTCCCAGCACAAGTGTCCTTCTGCCTGTGGGTGATGTGCACGCCTCCCACTTTCTCCCTACTGAGGGGCCCCTCCTCTCTTAACTTTCCCCATATCCAAGTTGGATTCCAGGGCCCATGATACAACCACTTTCTGCCAAGCATGCCCACCTCCCGGGCCCTCCTTTGACAGCACATACCTGGTGAACTCAATTCTGAATGAACTCGACCGTACTTCCTAGCTTGCCTTGCACCGGGCAGCTGAGCACCACTGGAAGGAATTTCCCCAGCTGGGCAGATGGCAATTGCTGGACACCTTTCAGCACCAACCTTATGGGTGCTCCCTTTTGCTGGCAATCTCACTATGTTTCTCTTGAAAAACTTTTCAAAAAATTTTCTATCTCCTTCAATCTCAACTATGTCCCATCTCTCCCTCATTGGTGTTGCTTCCTATTTCATAAAGAAATAGCAATACCAGGCAAGACCTTTCTCGACTTCATGCCACCAAATCTACACCAGCACCTGCATCTGACTTAGGTTTCCTCTCCTCTTGGTAAAACTGAGGGGCTGTTTCCCCTGGAAGAAAGACTTATTTTCCATCCTGCTCTGGACCTGAAGATACTGAGAAGTGGTTTATGGTTTCAGAAATGTGCTGGTCCTTGGCCATACCGAAGTGAGAGGGACCAGAAGTTGAAGAAAGCAACAGGACAGCTATAAGACAACTTATTTGAGAAATGTGATGACGAAGAAGGCACTCATATAAGGCTCTCTCCCCATTGTGAAGCTATCAGTTACTGCCCTCAGCTTTCCCCATATCCTCTTTACCCATTCCCTTCTGCCCTCAAATACCCAAAGGCCTGCCTCTGTATCTGAACACTAGTAGCAAAATCTAGACAAACAAAAAACAGAAACCACCCTTCTACTCTGTAGACCTCAGCTACTGGTCTATCCCTTGCTTTCCTTCATGATTAAATGTATTCAGTGGGTGTCTAGACCTGTCTTGTTGCTTTTTCCACCTTCTAGGTTCTTTTGAATCTCACACTTCAATATGGCTTCTAGTAGGGTCAGCAGTGACTACCAGCTTACTGAAATCCAAAACCACTTCTCAATCTCCTGAGGTGTTTCCCTGAGACAAGTCCTCAGGGCAGAATCTTGGAGGTTTAGGAAGGTCACTTCCAGAGATGATCTTATCAGTTTCACAAATCAACTCTCCATTTACTGACTGCATGGTCTGTGCGAGGTGCTGGCTTAAGTCATGGGACTTCACAAAGACACACAGGACAAGGCCTGTTCTCAAGGGCCTACAGATGATACACTGAGCTACAGGCAGTGAGCAGACAGGGCCCCAGGAGCAGGAGGAAGAAGAAGGATTAGCTTTCTCTGCAGTGGGAGGAAAGGCAATGCCTACGCGGGAGGGTGAGAGGTGACCGGTGCCTGAAAGATGGGGGAATCATATTCCGGGAGGTAGAATCACGTGGGCCATGGGGAGCCACTTGCAGCAGTGACATGCCGGGAAACTTGTGTCACGTGGGATACCAAAAGCCTAGGGTGGAAGTGATGATGGGGAGAAGACAGACAGGGCTGGTTGGACGGTGACCTCTGACCAGCACTGCCCAGGTGCTCATAGCAAGGACACTGGCCTCCCGCCAGTTTCCATCCCTCTGACATCAGAATCACTATACTTAATTTAGGTATGGTCCTAGGGGTTAGCAGGTGCTGAATAAATGAAGAATGATTGAATTTTTTAGGTCAGGAAACATGCCAACTTATCAGAGTTGTTTTAATGAAAAGCGCTACTGCATTTGAACTGCTTAGAACATGACTAGGCACAGTTTAAGAGGCAGTGGGGCATAATGGTTGGGCACCAGTCTACAAGCCTTCATGGCCAGGGTTCATGTCCTGTATTCACTATTTACGATGACTTTAGCCAGGTTACTTAGCCTCTTTGTGTCATGTAGAATCTAATTCACAAGGTTACCTTGAGGTTAAATGAGTTTATATGTGTAAAACACTTAACTCAATGCTTTGTAACAACTGACAATAATTGTTCGTTTTACCATTAATAGTGAGCATGATTAACAATTATTTTAATCATTTAAATTGTGATTAAATAATTATTGACCATTAGATGAAATTTTCCAAGAGTTCTGATTCCTAAAGCCACACTTCTACCCCTCACCACTGCATTCTTTCCTGGCCTATCCATATCTTTGGCCGACTTGGCATTCATGTCACTTGTCAGGTGCGTCTGTCAGCAGATGGAAAAGGCATGGGAAATGTAGCCACCATCCACAGACCTAATCATCATGATGTTCCAAAGTCTGGATAGCCCTTCTTCCTTGAAAATATGATGGAATAATTACTGTATGAGCCAGTATAAAATTAATGTTCTAGAAGGCTAATGAAAGAAGTAAGTGGCTCAAGGTGTATACTCTGAACAGTTCATATAACATTCTCCCCATTTTGTTTATTGTCATGTCAGTTTTCAGATTTACTGGCCAACTAGTCCCAAGAGCATGTGTTTTTATATTTTGCAAAACTGTATCAACCAGAAGTCCAAACAACAGAAACTAGTTGCAAAGCTTTCACTTTTAAAGAGTTTCCAAGCACCCTGCCCTTTTCCTAAAGGACTCTTTTCCCTTTTATGGATGAGCACCAGGCTCCAAGACAGTGTAAATAGAGCTTCCTGTTCCAGGGAAGTGCTGGCTCCTGCAGGAGCCCAGGGGTCCTTTGGGAAAAGTTGATAGGAACTATGAGCTGTATGTGACCTGAGGCCCAGGAGTCAGCTGAGCCAGCAGGGAGGGAAACACATTTAACAGCCCCTTTGTGCAGACTGAGGTCCCAGAAGCACTTCTGGGAAAGTAAGGCTGGTGCCATACACACAGTCCTTGTGAAGAATGGCAGGGAAGCTGGCCGAGCTGGAGAAGAACATTCCCAGATTAGATGCCCAAATCTCCGACCTGGCTGCTTTGAAGAACCAAGTGATGTCTGGAATTCTCACCATTGGGGGGATCCTATGCCTCATATGAGTAGAGATGTAAAAATCAGACGGAAAACAACAACAACAGCAACAACTTGATTTTGCACAACTTTAGTTCAACAGCAATTTTTTTTCAGGGTGCTTAGTGTTTACAACCTAAGGACATGAAGGATAAAAATCTCTTATCCTACACTTTTAAATGGTAATAATAAAAACATTATCTATATGTGGTAGAGCTGACGTGTCATCATCTGATAATTTTGCTTTTTGACTTTTGTGTGCTTCACAATCTCATCAATGGTGGAAAGAAAGTAAACCAAGAAAGTATAACTAATCCTTTTAGACTTACTTGTAATGATATTATGACAACTGTAAGTATCAAAGTATACTTTGATAAGTAAGTATAAAACTTTGCAACTAGTTTTATCATGTTGACGATAGCTGACATTTACTGAACACTCTCTATGTGCTAAACAATGAATTAAGCTAATAGTCTCCACCAGTAAAGGAAATGGTTTGAGCATGAACTGAAAAATTGTGTTTGCTAATATAAAGTTTGCAAATATACCCAAACAATTATGTTATGTACGCCTATAAATCATAAACAAAAATATAAATTAAAGGAGTGACATGAATGGCAGTTTGTCTACTAACAGAGTATGGGCACCCCCGTTTGGAGACAGCTCTGCAAACACCGTATAAACTGTCATTATTTCCATCTTAAAGATGAGAGAACTGAGGGGTACAGAGGCGAAGCCCTTATCCAAGGTCGCAGGGGTATCACCGTGGACGGGCTATTGGCTGCTCTGCCCTCTCTGTGACCTCATGACCTCACTCACTTCTCCCGCTACTCTAGCTGTACTTCCAGGAAGCTGTACAATCATGTTAGTGTATTCATATTTCTGCTCTTTTTTAATCTGATTATTAGATGCACGTACCTAAACAGGGTGTCCAGATGTGTTCTAGCCTTATCATTTGAGATTTTAAAGCAGATCGAGTCAAATTGGTGACATTATCCTTGGGTCAGACATAAACATGAGATTTCCTCATCTGAAGCTTTGTTTATTAATCAAGAAATGAAGGCCAGTATTTGGCTTACTATGGTTAAGCATAAGCACGAAACTAAGATTGTAATTAAGAAAATGATTTCATTTGCGATAGTCTTGGAAAAGAATAAAGTGTAGGGGTATCTGGCTGGCTCAGTCAGTAGAGCATGCAACTCGACCTTGGGATTGTGAGTTCAAGCCGCACAATGGGGTAGAATTTACTTAAAAAGAAACTTAAAGGACACCTGGGTGGCTTAGTGGTTAACTGTCCAACTCTTGGTTTTGACTTGGATCATGATCTCAGGGTCCCGGGATTGAGCCCGAATTAGGACTCTGTGCTCAGTGGGGAGTCTGCTTGGGATTCTCTCCCTCTGCCCCTCCTCTCTCTTTCCCTCTCTCAAATAAATAAATCTTTTTAAAAAAAGAAACTTAAAAAAAGAATAAAATATTTAGGAATAATGAAAGCAGGGTAAAACTTATATTCTGAAAACTATAAAACATTGCTGAGAAAAACTTAAAAGCCTTGAATAAAATGAAAAATAACCCACGTTCATGGATTAGAAGACTTACTATTGCTAAAATAGCAATACTCCCCAAATTGTCCTACAGATTCAACTCAGTTCTTATCAAGTCCCAGCTGGCTCATTAGAAGAAATTTGTAAGCAGATCCTAAAATTCAATGGGAATTCAAGAGATCAAGAAGAGCCCAAACAATCTTGGATAGGAAGAACAAAGTTAGAGGATTCACTCATACCTCCCAATTTCAAAACTTATTACATGAAAACAGTAATCAAGACAGTGTAGTACTGACATAAGGCTAGACATATGTCAATGGAATCAAATTGAGACTCCAGCAATATGCCCTCACATTTATAGTCAGTTGATTTTTAATGTGTGCCAGCACTATTCAATAGGGGAAAGTACAGTATTTTCAACAAATGGTGCTGGGACAACTGGATATCCACTTGCCAAAGAATGAAATTGGACCCTTACCTCATGCCCTATAGAAAAATTAATGCAAGATTAATCAAAGACTTAAATGTAAGAGCTAAAACTATAAACAGTAGAAAACAGGTATACATCTTTATGATCTTAAGTTATGTAATAGTTCTTACATACGGCACCAAAAGCACAAGCATAGAATAAAAAAAAAAAATAAATTAGACTTCATCAAAACTGAAAACTTTTGTACTTGGAAAGATACTATCGAGAGTGTAAAAAGGCAACCCAAAGAAAATTTTTGCAAATCTCATATCTAATGAAGGACTTGACTCTAGACTAAAGAACTCTCACCCCTCAATAATTAAAAGAAAATTTAACAATAAAAACTCCAAATTAACCAATTTCAAAAATAGGCAAAGGGTTCGAATAGATATTTCTTCAAAGAAGATACACAAAATGTCCAGTAAGCACATGAAAAGATGCTCAACATCACTAATTTATTAGGGAAATGCAATTCAAAACTATAAGATATCGCTTTAAACTCATTAGGATGGCTATTGTAACAAACAAACAAAACCAAACCAGAAAACAACAAATGTTGGGAAAGATGTGGAGAATTTGGAACTCTTATGCATTGTTGGTAGGGGTATAAGATGGTATGGCCACTGTGGAAAATGGCATGATGATTCCTCAAAAACCTAAATAATTACAATATGCTACAGTAAGTCCATTTCTGCATGTATTCCCAAAAGAATGGAAAGATTCAGACAGATATTTGTTGTGCATGATATCCATGCCAGCATTATTCACAATAACCAAAAGCGAAAGTTACCCAAGAGTTCATCAACGGGTGAGTGGATGGACAAAATGTGGTATAAACATAAGCCTTAAAAAGAATATTCTGAAAAATGTTTCAACATGGACAACCTTAAAGATATTATGCTAAGTGAAATAAGCCAGTCACAAAAAGACAAACATTGTCTTCTTGTATTATACACTTATACAAAGTACCTATAGTACCTACACAAAATATCTACAGTAGTCAAATTCATGAAGACATTCAGTAGAATTGTGGTTTCCAGGAGCAGGAGGAAGGGGAGGATAAGTTGTTTTTTAGTGGACACAGAGTTTCAGTTGGGGAAGATGAAAAAGTCCTACAACACTTTATTCATTTATTTATTTTTTATTTGAGAGAGAGAGGGAGTGAGTGAGAGAGACATATATAGCATGAGTCAAAAGGGCAGAAGGAAAGGGAGAGAGAATCCCAAGCAGTCTCAGCGCTGAGCACAGAGTTCCATGTGGGGCTCGATTCCATGACCCTGAGATCATGACCAGAGCCAAAACCAAGAGCTGCTTGCTCATCTGACTGTGCCACCCAGGTGCCCCAGTCTTACAACACCTTAAATGTACTTAATGCCCCAGAACTGTATACTTAAAAGTGGTTAAAACAATAAATTTTATGTTACATATATTGTGTCACAGTAAAAGAATAAAGTAAAAAAAAAAAATTAAAAGAGCCCAATTAAAATATGGATAAAGAATCGGAATAGAAACTACTTTAAAGAAGATATACAAGGGCGCCTGGGTGGCTCAGTGGGTTAAGCCTCTGCCTTCAGCTCAGGTCATGATTTCAGGGTCCTGGGATCAAGCCCCGCATGGGGCTCTCTGCTCAGTGGAGAGCCTGCTACCCCCTCCCCCTTCCCCTCCCCCTCCGTCTGCCTCTCCGCCTACTTTCGATCTCTCTCTCTGTCAGATAAATAAATAAAATCTTAAAAAAAGAAGACATAAAAATGGTCAACAAATACATAAAAAGATGCTCAGTATCACTAGTCATGAGGGAAAAACCACAATGAGATACCTCTTCATAGCCAGGAGGGTGGCTCTAATCAAGAGACAGATAATAGATGTTGACAAAAATCTGGAGAAATCGAAACCCTCCCACACTAACATTGGAAATATAAAATGGTGCCGCTATTTCAGATACAGTTTGATAGTTCCTCAAATAAGTTAAACGTGGAGTTAAAATATGATCCCGCAATTTTTTTTAAGATTTTATTTATTTATGACAGAGAGAGAGATCACAGGTAGGCAGAGAGGCAGGCAGAGAGAGAGAAGGGAGGAAGCAGGCTCCCTGCCGAGCAGAGAGCCCGATGCGGGACTCGATCCCAGGACCCTGAGACCATGACCTGGGCCGAAGGCAGAGGCTTAACCCACTGAGCCACCCAGGTGCCCCTGATCCAGCAATTCCACTCGTAGGTAAAAATCCATGAAAAAAAATGAACACATACATCCACACAAAACTTGCACACGAGTGTTCACAGCAGTACTGCAGTAGACAGAAAGTGGAAAAACCCAAATGTCCAGCAACTGACGAATGAACAAAGAAAATGTGGTATACAAGCAATGAATTATTATTCTGCAATAAAGAGAAATAAAATACTGATACTTGTTAAAACATGGATGAAACTCTGAAAACATTATGGGTAATGGAAAGAAGCCATTCACAAAGGACTATGAATCGTATGATTCCATTTACATGAAATATCTGGAACAAGCAAATCATACCTCAACGAACTCGTTTTTTAAAAAGATAGGGAAGGGGATATAAAATCCTATACCATTAGTTTATTTCCACAAGAAAAAGTAGGAAGTCTCTTTTCCAAAGGCCCACACTTAACCCCAAGGAGAAGAGCCTCAATTTTTTTGTTTGTATTTATGTGTGTGTGTGTGTGTGTGTGTGTGTGTGTGTGTTTGAGAGTTGAGTGAGATTAAGTTTAGTTTTACTAAATTACTCAATAAGCATTTACTACTTGGTACTTTAATCATCCCATAAATATATATTAAATACCCTGTGCTTTTACTCTTTTCCTTTTTTTAACCATTTCGTTGCAATATAATTCACACACCATACAATTACTTCACCCATTCAGAGTATACAATTTAATGTTTCTGAGTATATTCACACAGTTGTGTACATCACCACAATCCTTTTCAGAACATTTTCACTAAACCCAAAGGAGCTCCTATGTTTTTGGGAATACATGTTTTACACACACACACACACACACACACACACACACACACACACACACACACAAACATGTTATTTTTATTGCCTGGAACATATCTGTTAGTTTTCAATGGATTAATAACTACTTTGAAAAGTTCTATTTTGGTTTTTGCCACGGTTACTACTGATAGATCTAATCCATACACACAAAACCTTTTGGTGATTCTCAACAACCATGGAGTGTAAAGTACTCTGAACACCAAAGAGCTTAAAAAAGGCAGGTCTATATACCCATCATCCCCGACTTCCTCAAATCACTCATCTCTCAACTTTCTGGCAATGCTACTTTCCTGAAACTTGTCTTGGTATGATTATTCACAAATTCTGCCTTCCAAAATCCAATTCAGCATTCGTTTCTTATCTTATGTGACCACCGTTAAGCCTCTGACATTGTGTCCTCTCCCGTCCTAAAAATCTTTCTCCCCTGGATGTTTGAGACACCAACCCTTTCATTATCTCTTTCTATCTTTTTGCCTTTCTACTCCCCTTTGCTTCCTCCTTGCCCTTACGGATTGGTGATTCTCAGGGTTCCAACCTAGATGATTTCTCCAACTGCTCTATGTAGTTCCCTGGGGGTGTTTCATTCAAATCTTTGGCTTCAGTTGTTGCCAATAGGTCAACGATGTCCAAAACTGCATTGCTTTCCTGAAC
This sequence comes from Martes martes, assembly GCF_963455335.1. Taxonomy (NCBI): domain Eukaryota; kingdom Metazoa; phylum Chordata; class Mammalia; order Carnivora; family Mustelidae; genus Martes; species Martes martes. The sequence continues at coordinate 76,634,914 of NC_137891.1, read as the reverse complement.
TTGTGGGTCCTATTTCCAAAAGACTGCTAAGGTCCCACAAGCATCTCAATGTGAACATATCCAACTAAACCTCAAGAACTTCCCTTTCCCAAACTCACTCTTTCGTTTGGTTTAATAACATTATTATCTATTTATTTGAAACAAGTTCAGAGGAGCACCTGGGTGGCTCAGTAGGTTAAGTGCCTGCCTTTGGCCCAGATCATGATCCTGGGGTTCTCGGACTGAGCCCTGCTTTGGGCTCTCTGCTCTTCGGGGAGCCTGCTTCTCCCTTTCCCTCTCTGCCCCACCCCCAGCTCGTGCTCACTCTCTCTCGCTTTATCTCAAATAAATAAATAAAATCTTTGAAAAAAATGAAACAAGTTTAGAAATCCTTAAAACAATGATTATAAACTTGTAAAGTTATGGAGTCCCTCTCTTCCGACCCCCCCAACATATATACAATCCATACATCCACAAATCCAGTTCTAGCTCCAGAACAGCTCTCCTATCTACCCTTGCTTTTCCTCCCCTTATTCATGCTCACACCACCCCTTTCCTGAACTACTGCAACAGCCCCATTGATCAGCAGGCCTTGCCTTTCAGAATTATCTTTCCAACAGTGACCAACACCTGTCCTTTGTCACTTTGGCTTTTTAAAGACCTTCCACGCTCTCTCCTCACCTACAGGAGAATTTGGTGCTTCTTAACCAGCCTATGGTGCATGAAGTCCTTCATTATTTGGCCCTACTGACCTTTTTTTCCAGCTGGGTCTCTCGCTACCCCCAACTTAGACTTTATGTCTTAGCCATGCTTTGTGGTGCCACAGTGCCTTTGGCGAGGCGGTGCACTCTGTCCTGAGTGTCCATACCCTCTTCATCAGCACAAGTCATCCTGTCTATCTTTTTCTTCATTGTTTTTTCCAGGTTTCTTCTTAAAGGTCACATTCTCTCTGGGATCTTCCCTCTCTCTCAGCCCAAGGCACATTTGCTTACTTTATCTTGCAAACTCAGAAATCCATTTGAATCAGCGCTTATCACATCTTGCTGTATTGTGGATATTTGTTTACACGTCTGTTTCCCCAGGAGACTGTTGAGTGTGGGGCTGTGCCTCCTCTGGGCCTGGCAGCTTCCAGGCTCACTAACAGGGGTGCAACTGAATTAGCTGGGCATGCGGGGTTCATCAACACAGTGCTCCCTTGTTTCCTCACTGAACCAACAGCAGAGGAATCCGTTCCTCTTCACACTTCAATCAAGATGGGAATATGGAATTGCTTTCTCCTTGAGAGAAAGAATCACAAAATACATAAATTGGGTGATGCAGATGAAATGAAATCTCCTTCTCACCAAGGAATCTAGGATTGTCCCTGTGCCTTTGTTTGCCTCCCCTCCTAGATTAGCAATGCAGACCAGGATTCCAGGGGAAAAAGATCCTGGGATGAAAGAACTCGTGGGGCAAGAGAAGGAAAACCAGGTGAGGTAGTCAGCGGAAATGGTTGGAGAGGCGGATAAGGGAGACAGAGAAATAAAAAGGGAAAGCATTGTGGGAAAGAGTGTACAGAGAACAGTACCAAAGAATAGTCAATTCGCTGCCAATAAGGAGCTATGGGGAAAAAGAAATACAGGAATGAGAGGAAACCCTGACAGGATGTGGCTTCGCGATTCTTCTCAGAGCCCACGCTCATGCCGCCTTCTTTATATTGTTTCTCAAGTGTGTGTCCACCCTGACTCCAGATCCATGCAGGCTTTCTCTGAAAGGCACTTCTGGGTCAAAAGGCCAGAGCCTCCACAGTACAATAGGAAACTGTCTTTTCTGGATGTATGTGTCTTCCTAGCAACAAAATCGGCCGACACCTCAATTGTTCCATGAAATAGTTCCAATAATTCTGAGTTTGGTTTAGGGTTCTGATTAGATGCCTCTAGGACCCCAGTTGTTATATTCAATTTCTTCCATCTGAGGCATTTATATAGGATTTTAATAAGTCCCTATGCCAAACTTCAGCACTCTGGTGTAAAACATCAGAAAAAACTCTTGTTCAAATAACATATAAGAGATCAAGGCTACCATTGGTAATGGCTTTGGTTAAAGAGCGATATAGCTTTACATTTAATCATAGTTTTAAAATTGTACCAGAACATGAAGGTTGAGCTTACAAATCCTCAGTTTTCTTAAATGAAGTCTTTCTCCAGAATTGGAGCTTGTAGCTGTTTCATAATAAGCTACCTAGTGAGCGAAATAGATCTAAAGGTTGAGGAAAGTGTTATGTGGAAATGTTTTACAAGTAAAATATGCCTTCTCCTTAGACCTATTAGGAATACTTGCTTGGTTTTGGAAGACAACAGCACATTGAATCATTTTAAAGTCAGCAGAACATACAAGAAACTAAGTATTTTTGCACAGACATGATTATAATCAACTTCATGTTCAAAGTTCTCTCTCACCGATTATTCAGGCCAGTAGAGAAATCTGCACATCTATATCCTCATGTCAGACTTAGTAGTCTCCATTTCTGTTTTTAGACTTCTTCCAAAACCAAACTATTAACTAAGCATTTAGAAAGAAGTAGTTTCACAGCTTCTAACACTCCAATAGGGCTTGATCAATTCTGGCCAATGACTGTCCCTCAGCGGGAGATGGATTTGTGGACAGGAAATGGGACACTTCTATCAAACTTAGTGTTTAGGCTATTAACCTTCCTTAACTGCCACCTGCTTTCTTTACACGTTGTCAAATCCCTCAAACCTTGTGCTATGGACTTATAGAGTGTTTGAGCCTGAAGGGAGTGGAGGATTCTCATGGGCCAGCTCTTTACTGGACGCGCCAGGAAATCGTTGCCCAGCAGGGGTGGTGAGTCCTCCGTGATCACACAGCTGGCTTGGAAAAGAACCAGGAGTGGAGTGCAGGCTTCCCAGCTGAAGCAAATCCTCTGCCCCATTGCATCGCCTGCTTCTCTGCCCATCAGAAAGATGGTACCCTTGGCATTTCCCAAAGTCCTGGACATATTTTCAGATCCATGAGCCCATCCAGTTTAAGAGAACTGGGTTGGCTCCCCATGTGACAACGAGCTATTCGACCATCTTTTGTGTATGTTTACAAATGGTGGAAGAAGGAAGCAGGTTGGTGCACACAGAATAGACAGTACAACCTAGAAGCAATTTAGTGTTAGCAGTCAAGAGCAAAGACTGTTCTCACACTGCCTTGCTTCCTCCTCCAGCCACACCATATGTTAACTCCTGTGTGACCTGGAGCCAGTTGCTGGGTCTCTCTGGCCTCAGTCGCAGGGTTTTTGTGAGGATTAAGGGAGCTAAAGCACTTAAAACCAACCATGGTTGCTAGCTGTTACAGAAAGTGCTAGCTGAAATTTCTTATTTGGAGGAGCCCCAAACTTTTTGGTGACATTCATTTGCAAAGATGTGGTCTTCTACTAACCTGCACACAATTAAGATCACAGCTAGGTGACTTAGAGCTGCTAAGTGGCGTTTTTCAATGTGACCCTAAGAGATCCACGTAGGAATAAAGCCAATGATAGTTTTAGGGCCAGTTCATCTAACCCACAGTCTCTCTCAAGGGTAAGACACCATCGTTCTCTCAAACGCGAGAGGTAGTAATTACCTCATTCCAGCTGGCATTCCACACACTCATTAGTTGAACACGAGAAGGAGATTCCAATCAGTCCGAGACAGAAGGACTCTAAGGTCAAGAAGAAAAACGACCTAAATCACCCAAAGATCTCCCCTTTCTCTCCATCCCCACGCCAACATTTCAGGTTTATTAGACAGTTTGTCTGTTGACGTTATTCATTTGAAACAAAACCCTGGGTGTGTGCCTTTTAGAGAACCATGAAGATCAACAAAGCTATACATAGAACAGGGTAATTGCTGAGCAGCCAGGAGCTCCCCACAGACAGCGCTTGCACAGATCTCACAGAAGAAAGGAAGCGCTGTGCTTCCTTATTTTTCTAGCACCCTTGGCCTGCAAGTCAATACACATCCTCCGTACAGTTGACCATTCAAATAAATATTGACAAACCCTACAGATTATGACAAGAACTTTGGTTTGTATAATTACAATATTAGTCATGGCCAAGCTCTTTACTTTGAAATATCAGTATCCTGTGTATTTATTATGTTAGTCTTAATTTTAGAGATAAATTAGAAATGGCTCGTGAACGGGGCACATGGGTGGCTCGGTCCGTGGAGCATGAGGCTGTTGATCTCAGGGTTGTGAGTTTGAGGCCCGTGAAGGGTGTAGAGAGGACTTAAAAATAAAATCTTTTTAAAAATGGCATATTCAAGAGTAACGCATATTGAAATGAACACTGAATTAGCAAAAGTCAAATGTCACTTATGCCTACTCTGAAGAATGATGCATGAAACTGTGGTTTAATCCATTTGAACTTAAAAACAGACAGATTAGTGGGCATTCATGCAACACTAATGGCTTTCTCACATTTCCTTGATGATGTTATAATCACCTATGGAAATACAGAGAGCCATTTCCCATCTGCCCAACACAAACATGTTGCCTCCTGTTTTGCGTTTCCTCGTGGTGACAAGCAGCACTTCTCAGGGGTTTCCGGACTGTTTTCAGTCCTGAAGTAAACTTTTTTATTTCTCCTTAGGCCGTGCTAAGGAGCACCTCATAAGTCCCTGCCTGGCGCTTTCTGGAGATGGAGAACAACAAAGGTTCACTGGAGCCCTGGGGTTAAATCAAGCACTTTGGCTTTTTACAGGGCCCCCCACAAGAAGCTCCTTCCAGCGTGCTTCCACAGCGGCCTGGCCTGCGCAGACTCGGCCTCTCTGCTCCCCTGCCAACCAGGGACCAGCTCTCCAACTGGTATCTTTTCCCTACTCTTTCTGTGAAAGCTGAAAGGAGGAGGTAGGGTTGGCTCTCAGTGAGCTCCTGTGGTGGCTCACTTTTCCAGGGTCTTTGGTCAGAGGAGCCCTCTCCCCCAGGGATGCTCAGTCTTATTCCTTGAGAAGAGACAGCAGAGCCATCGCTGGCTCTTTGTGTAGAAAGCCAACACTTTCAGATATCACAAACTACATTCCCCCCTGCAGTCACTCCATGGGCTGCTCACTTCAGTCCTGGGTAGCTGGTCCTGGTCCCCAGTCCCTTGTGAGAGAAACCAGCTGCCGGTTATTTTTGTATAGAGGAGGCCAACTGAATAGGGAGAACACAGATTTCCAGACAATATTATGACTTATCTAGAAGTTAATTTATTCTGAGTCTCATCATTTCCTGAAGCATTTTGTCTCTGACTGAGTCTCAAGTTTTCCCTCATGAGAAAAGCCTTCCCTGGTTCTTGGGATAACTCCAAGGCAGGGGCAGGATCTCCTGTGGGTACCCTTCCTCTAGCTCTGTTGCTGCCTACTGTTTGTGGACGTAGCCCCCATCCCTTGTGACTCACAGGCTCCTTGAGAAACAGGAATAGGTCTTCCTTACCATTCCATCTCTTTGCTTAGCAGGGCTCATCCCAAATGAGTGTGCAGCCAGAGCCACACAAACCTGGGTTCCGCCCTGAGCTTCAGACTAGGGACTCTAGGTACCTACGTATCCGCCATACTCGGGATGTCATGCAGGTGCAGTGATGTCATGGAACTCACTCTCCCCTTGTCCAGAGCAGCGTCTGTTTCTGGGCCCCAGTCCATGCTCAGTATTTGTTTGTTGTCCAAGCTTTGCACCTGGGGTCACACTCAACTCCCCCCTCCTCACTAAGACCCCCACCCCACAGCTGCCACTTTTAACCACTTAACTAAGTCCTGTCACCTCATTGTTCACATTCAAGTATTATTTCTTTAGTATTTATTATTTATTAGAAAGAGAGAGAAATGGCGTGAGCAGGGAGGGTGGAGGGGAAGAGAGAGAAAGAATCTCAAGCAGAATGCAGAGCTGGGCACGGGGCTTGATCTCACGACCCTGAGATCATGCCCTGAGCCGAAACCAAGAGTTGGCAGCTTAACTGACTGAGCCACCCAGGCGCTCCTCTCAAGTATTCCTTATTTGTAGAGACAGGATCTTAATTTCAGCAACAATGTCACTTGCATTAATATAACTGATCCAAGGCAGTGTCCTTGTCCTCTGCTGCCCTCCATGTCTCCACTAGGAATCATCTCTCTCGCACAGTTCCATGGCCCCATTGCCCGCTGGAAGGAACCGAGCAGTGTCATATGGTTTCAGGGGCCACTGCTATTTTATCCCATCTGTTACCCATTCCTCCTAGCTCTGCTCACTGTGCCTGACTAAAGCTGGGGAACCCTCCCTCCCAGCGCTGTCCCTTGCTTTGCTTTGATCCACCTCCTCTCATTAAGCCAGCTCCGGGGGCCGAGGGACCAGGGAATGTGGTCCCTCCGGCACAGTGATTGATTGATTCAGGCTTGGCTGTTTGTCTCCATCAGCCCAGTGAAAATCCAATCTCTGGAGCTACTGGTCATGATGATCTCCTTCTGCTGGGTTGTACCCTGGGGAATCTGAGCCCGGAGCTGCGGGGGGTCATCTGGACTTGGGACTGTAGACTCGCCAACAGAGAAGGGTCAACAGAGCAGATGGAACCACACAGACCTCAGACCCGTGAGAGCACTTGGATTCGCACTTACTCAAACCACCTAGCCCCAGTCTTTTCAGTTACACAGGCCCTTTTTTGTTGAAATCCATCTGAGTTGATATTTTTCATTTTCACAAGAAACTTGGCTACCAACATGTGGCCTTATAAGACCCTTGGTGAAGGGCTTTTCCACGTCTTTTCAGGATTCCCTGAGGTCCATGCTTTTTCTTACTCCCAGACTTGCATAAGGTACCTCCTTTTCTGGAATTTCCTTTATTTTTCTGTACTTGAATAATTCCTATTCATTCTCCAAGAATCAGCTCGGAGAGGTGATTCACTATCCTGAGAGGTGTCTGCTCCCTCCCCACAGGCTTCCTGATCATGAGCCTTTTGCAGCTCTTGCCCAGCTAGATCTTCATCTGCATACTTTTTGGAGACTCCCTCTAGACAAGACGACAAGTTCCCTAGGCTGGGATCATGCTTTTTCATTGTTGTGTCTCCAGAGTCATATATATTCACTCACATGTATAAAAAAATCAAAGCCTCAAAGGGAGATAAAAGAGAAATTATTATCTTGGTTTAATTTAAAATGTGATCACATATATTTGAAAGATCATCCCCTTTGGTAAAATTGTAGAACTGAGCTAGGGCAAGATTGGAAGCATGGGGACAAGCTGTAGTCAGTGGGTGAGAAACGAAGGCATTATGAAGTAGGACAGTGGGCGTGGAGATGGGGAAGAAGTGATAGATGCAAGATATTTGAAAGATACAAAGATGGAGGGAATGTGGGGTAAAGAGAAGAAAGAAGTCCACATGACTCAGAGTTTCTGGAGACAGAAAAATGTACGAGAAGGAAGAGTTTTGGAATTAGGGAAGTTAGTCTTCCTTCCCTTTTGATTTTTTTTAAAAAAAGGAGGTATAATTTATATACCATAATATTCATCCTTTTAAAATATATAATTCATGGCTTCTAGCATATTCACAAGGTTTTCAGACCAACTCCACGATCTAATTCCAGAACATTTATCATCTGTCCAAAAAACCCCAACCCATTAGCAGTCACACTCTGTTGGCCCAGGTCCATAGCCTCTGGCCATCACTAACCTACTTTCTGTTTCCATAGGTTTGCCCATTTTTGATATTTCAAATAAAATATGGTCTTTGTGTCTGACTTCTTTCCTCTAGCATGTTTGCAAGGTTCATCCACATTGTGGCATCTATCAGTACTTCATGCCTTTTTATGGCTGAATAATATTCTGCAGTGTGGAGAGACTACAGTTTGTCTAGTCATTCATTAGCTGATGGACACCGAGTTGTTTCCATTTTTTTGGCTAGTGTGAATCGTGCTACTATGAACATTGGTGTACCAATTTTTGTATAGACACAGATTTTCAATTTTCTTGGGTGTATGCCTACATAGAGTGGAATTGCTGGGTTATCTAGTAACTCTGTTTAACTTTTTAAGGAACTACCAGGCTGTTTTCCAAAGTGGCTGCTGTACAATGAAGCCCGACTTCTCCACATCCTCACCAACACTTACTATTGTCTTTCATTTTCGTTATAGCCATCCTAGTACTTGTGAACTGGTGTCTGATTATGGTTTTGATTTGTATCATCCTAATAACAAATAATATGGGGCTTATTTTCACGTGCTTTTTGGGCATTTGTATATCTTCTTTGGAGAAATGTGTATTCAAGTCATATACCCATTTTATTATTATTATTTTTTAGATGGGGAACAAAATTTTAAGGGGAAAAAGTTGACAAGAGTTTGTTTTAATTTTTTTCTAAAATATATAGAGTTACTACTGTATTGTACTGCCAATTTTCATTTGTCAGTATTTGAATTATTCACTTTATGAATTATTCAAGGAAATTTTTAAATTATAGGTTGGTTCCTGCCTAATATTTAGAATACACATGAATTGCTTGTAACATAAAATGAATACATTCTCAGGGAATACAAACACATTTTTTAAAAGATTTTACTTATTCGTTTCAAAGAGAGAGAGAGAACATGAGTAGGGGGTGAGGCAGAAGGAGAAGGAGAGGGACAAGCAGACTCCCTGCTGAGCATGGAGCTCAACGCAGATGCAGGCTCTGATCCTACGATTCTGAGGTCATGACCTGAGCCAAAATCAGAGCCACCCAGGCAGCCCAGAATACAAACACGTTTAAACCTACATATGCCTATTTTAAATAGAGTTGTCTTTTTGTTATTGAGTTATAAGAGGTCTTTATTTGGAATTTTGACCCTTATCAGTTATATGATTTGCAAATATTTTCTCCTATCCTGTGGGTTGCCTTTTTACTTTTTTTATTGTGTCCTTTTAAGCACAGAAATCTTTAATTTTGATGTAGTCCAATTCATCTGTTTCCTTTTGTGGCATATGTTGGTGCTACATTTAAAAAACCATCGTCCGATCTGAGATCACAAAGATTTAAGCCTATGTTTTATCTATAAGTTTTATAGATTTAGTTCTTACATTTAGATTTTTGATCCATTTTGAGTTAATTTTTATATAGGGTGTGAAGAAAAGGTTCAACTTCATTCTTTGGCAGGTGGGTATTCAGCATCAGGGGTTGAAAAAACTATTCTTTCCTATATGGAATGGTCTTGGCATCTTTGTCCAAAATCAACCAACCATAAATATATGGGTTCATTTGTGGACTCTCAAGTTTATTCTATTTATCCATATGTCTACCCTCATGTCAGTACCACACAGTCTTATTTACTGTAGCCTTTTAGAAACTCTTTAGAAAGTTTTGGAATTGGGAAGTGTTGAGTCCTCCAACTGTGTTTATCTTTTTCAAGATTGCTTTGGCTGTCTGAATCCTCTGAATCTCCATATGAATTTTAGGATCAGCTTGTAAATTTGTGCAAATGAATCAGTTGGGACTTTGAAGTGGATTATATTGAATCTGTAGATTGATTTGGAGAGTATTGCCATCTTAGTAATATTAAATCTTTCACCCATGAGCATGGGCTAGCTTTCTATTTATTTAATTGATTTCCCTCAATAATATTTTGTAGGTTTCATTGTGCTTGAACTTCTTTTGTTAAATTTATTCCGAAGTATCTTGTTGTCATTGAGGATATTGGGAATGGAATAGTTTTGTTAATTTCCCTTCAGGATTATTCAAAACTATTGTATAGAAATATAACCAAGTTTTTTAAAATTGGTCTTGTATCCTGGAATCTTGCTGAACATTAGTACATTTTTGGTGTGCCTTGGTTCCATTTTTGGAAGACTAACATGTAAGTGTCTAGCATGCTGTTGAACACAACAATTCAGGGCTCAGGAAAGAGTCTGGGTTGATTGGGAGTTCTCAGCACTCATGTGAGTAGATGAGATAGAGTAGGGATGTTGTGTACAGGGGAAGAGAAGACTGTGACAGGTCCTCAGGAAACACCATCAGGCAGAGAAAGAGGACTCTGAAAAGCAGCACACTAACTTTATGTTCATGTAACAATTAAGGGTAAAAATTTATGGGTCTTTTTTCCCCCAGAAGTCTTCTTCTGTATTTCTTCTGACTCTACTGAACTCAGATGAACGGGGCATTTTAAGAACCTTTATCTCAATACCTTCTGTTGCAAATAATATATAAAAATATTTAGATAAATATTGCCAAACATTTTGAAAACTACTTCCTTATAATAGCATGCATTATTGGTGGTTGCTATGACCACTTTAGACCAAATTTGGGGACTGAGGTCATGTAACTATTGATCTCTTAAAATACCTCTAACCAGATTTGTGTTTAAGGGAGTGGAACCCTGAAAACACTATCCTAGAATTGTTTCTGAGGCCAAGTTAAAACAGAAAAATTAACCTAATTAATGGCAGAAGAGAAGAATTTGGAATTTTCTATCTCCATTTCCTCTTGATTTTTTTTTTTTCATACTTGACATTCCTTTTACCCCCACAAAGCAGGCTGACATCGATATGGATGCTCCAAAGTCAACAGATGTTTTCTGATGTCAGAAGTCTTTCATGTTTCCTTTGGGTGCATTCCAATGCTGGATACAGATATGTTGGGCTGAAATGGCTTATCTCTTTCATAGGGCTAACTGGCTGGAAGTTGCCCGGGGCCATGTTGCCAGGGAACGCTGCATCAATTTGTCCATTCAGTTCATCACACTTCCAGGTCTGAGTTCCAGAGGGTGTGTGTTGTAGAATATGCACTGTGGTAGCGTCTACATGGAAACATTCAGATTCAAAACTCTTGTCTCCAGCAGTATCTAGGAATTGTTTTTGAAAGGAAATAGAGTACATGGTAGCCTTTCTTCTTTGATTTCTTACTAAATTTTTGGTTAGGAGTTCTACTAAGAATTTGAAGTTTGATTATATATGGCTATGCTTAAGCACATAGTTCAAATACTTAAATAGTTCACATTAGAAAGCCCTGTTGGAGGTCAGCCAGTTTATGTATTTCTTACCATGAGCCAGTCATACTGAAAAAAAGTTCTAGATCCATCAGAAAAGTAAATAATTAATTAAAATACTCAATTATATTAAGACTCGCACATTCACTGAAATTGCTTCATGTGCTTAATAACCTATCTACTTAAAAATATATTTGGGGGCACCTGGGTGGCTCAGTCAGTTGAATGTCTGCCTTTGGTTTGGTTCATGATCCCAGGATCTTGGGATCCCGCTCACATCAGGGTCATTCTCCCTCTACCTCTACCTCTCCCCACCCTGCTCATACTCTCTCTCTCTCACTCAAATAAATAAATAAATAAAACCTTTTAAAAAATAAATAAATAAAAATTAAAAAAATATACTTGGATGTTCACTAGATGAAGCTTAATTGCTCTAAATTCTTAATTTAAGTTGTAAATTATATTATTTTCCTTCTCAAAGTCATTAAAGATCTTTCCAAAGCCGTAAAAGATTTTTTTTTTTAAGATTTCATTTATTTATTTGATAAAGAGATCACAAGTAGGCAGAGAGGCAGGCAGAGAGAAAGAGATGGGGAAGCAGGCACCCTGCTGAGCAGAGAACCTGATGTGGGGCTCCATCCCAGGACCCTGGGATCATGACCTGAGCCGAAGGCAGAGGCCTTAACCCACTGAGCCACCCAGGTGCCCCAAGTGTCAAACTCTTGATCTCAGCTCAGGTCATGATCTCAGGGTCATTAGCTCAAGTCCCAAGTTGGGCTCCACACTGGGCATGGAGCATACTTTAAAAAAAAAAAAAAAAGGCAAAACAGTCTATATATACAAATTGATTTTGGGGATTTAAGCATTTTTCTCATAGGCTAAGAGGCTATCCCTTTCGAAAGCTCAGAACCCTAAACTCCCCTTTTTCATATCAGGAATTATTTTACAGAATTGCTCAATGACAATTATATTGGTTTTCCTTTCATAAATATAATTAAAGTCTGACACTCTTATAATAAATATCAAAATTAGAATGTATCTAAAGGCTGAATTTCACCAATTTTAGCCAGGAGTTCTACTGAGGGAACAACCACAAAAAAACCCGGGCCTTCTCTCAGGATATTTGAGGCAACCTGAGGGGAATCCACACCTGTGTGAATTATAGAGAATGAAACTAGGCCGGGTGGGCCCATAACACACAGTGTGCAAAAATTAAATCAAAGGACAGTTACCAGGACTACGAGGGCATGAAATCGGTAGAATCATTTGAAGAAAAAGAAATGTTCTTGAGGTTTGGACATGTTTCAGCGAGACATGTTGTATTTCCAGATTCTGATTCATTTCTGGCTGTGATCAGTACCTTCGTACAGGACGGTCCCTGTCTGGGCTGCCCTTAGAACAAATCAACAGAGAGATAAAACCCCCCGGGTGCTCAGTGCGCTTGGTGACCAGCCTCCCTCTTTACTCCCCTGGTCTTCCTAAGCCAGGGGATGTCCTCCATGGCTCTGTAGACTTCCCTGCTCCCCACTCAACTGCCCTCACTGGCACCCAGCATAATCATCTCTCTGCAGTGGGACAATCCAACTCCCCTCCTTTCCCCAAGAAACATCAGGACTGTGGCCTCAATCCACTGCCCCTCCCCCCACCCCCCAGTCCATGGCACCTACCGCAAGAGCAGCTTGGAGAGAGCCCTGTTCAGTGACCTTTCTTAGTCCTTTAGTGACCGGTCCTGTCACCACCCATGCCAAAGTCTGGCAGTCTATACCTCTTAAATCTTTAAACATTCCTCAGATTTACTTTGATTGTTCAGAAGAGGTCTGTTCTAACTAATCTCTTATCCAGGGGGCTGAATAGCGCAATTTGCCTGGGTTGGGTTGGGGATTATCTGATTGCTTATTTTAGAGAAAGTAGATCACACAGTAGTAGAGAAAACCTCTCCTTATGGGGAGGAATTTGAGATGCTCAGACGCTAGAGCCACCTCCAGTTAAGGGCTTCTTGGATGAAAATCGTAGCCTTTACCACTGAAAACGGTAAATGTCATAATGAGGCTGCTAGTGTTTCTTAAGCATCATACTGCTCCCTTTCAGGTGTACTTTCCTAGCACATTTGCACCTTGGATCTCCTTTCTGTGCCAGCAGGCACATTCCATGCTGCCACTCCTCCTCAGCCCGGCCCCTTCCAGGGACAGGAAGCCCCTCTCCCCTGCCCCACTTTACCCTCTGCACTGAGAACATGGGATTCTCCTACCTCTCTTCAAATTCAGACGCAGTCAGGCAAGGAGAAAAAGCAATCAGGATTTTCTGTCCATCCTCTGATGCCTGGCATGCGGTGAAGACATGTGGAAGCCAAGGGAATTGCTGTTCTTTGAGGATTCTGCATTTTGGGACCACCTTTTCTTCCTTTCTTCTTCCAAACGCTTTCATCCACCAAATTTATCAAATTTGGATCTCTACAACTCCCGACTTGTGTTGCCTCTTGAGAAATAAGGGACAGCTGCAGAAAGTCTGGTGAGAAATGGCTGGACTGAATTTCCCTATTTCACTGCTCTCCTGATGTACTTGCATGTTTTCGGAACACTCATTCTCTTTTTTGTCTTGTGGTGTAGGTTTTTTTTTTTTTTTTTAAATATATAGGAGCAGGTATTTAAATATATGTCTTTTTCCAGGTTATTTCATTTTAGTGAAACAACTAATAATATTCAATGGAAGGGAATCAATTAGCAATATCTTGCAACATAGCTGAAATATACTTCTAAACCCCAAGTGTTCCCAGCACTGGGGAACCCACCTGAGCCATTGGAAGTGGACTAGAAGGAAGGAAGGAAGGGAGAAAGGAAGGAAGGTAAGTAAAAAGGGGGAAAGGAAGGAAAGAATGAAAAGAAACTGTGCCCTCAGAGAGCCTGTTAGTGATATTTTAACCAGGCCCTGCTGCAGACCACCTCTCTGGGAGCGGCTTTGATGTGGAGCTATTCATTCCTGTGGTTGCTGTGTTTACCTTTGTGAACTGCTCTCCCTCCAAAGGGTAGCTAAGGATACGACAGAATGACTGGAAGGTTTACCCTGTTTAGTGAGTTGTTTAGTTTGAAGTCTGCCATGGTGAACATTAGGGTCAGTGTAAGTGCACAAAAGTACCACAGCTAGTGAGCACCACAGGGGTCTTGGTCCCAGGTGCTCTGACACCACCATCACAGTGAATATCACTACAACACATGGAGTGAGCACCATTATTACTGTTTTCAAGATGAGAGGCTCAGGGGCACCTGAGTGGCTCAGCTGGTTGAGCATCTGGCTCTTGGTTTCGGCTCAGGTCACGATCTCAGGGTCCTGGGATCAAGCCCTGAGTTGGGCGTGGCACCCAGTGGGGAACCTGCTTTAAGAGTCTCTCTTCAGGCCCTTCCCTCATGTGCCCACACTAATGCTCTCTCTCCCACATAGATAAGTAAATCTTTAAAATAAATAAATACAGAGGCTCAGACTAATTTGCTCAATGTACACACAATAAACAGCAGATCAAGATTTGATATTAGACTATTTTTAAATTTTATTACTTTTTAGAGATTTTATTTATTTATTTATTTGAGAGAGAGTGAGAGCACACAAGCAAGGGAGTAGCAGAGGGAGAGGGAGAAGGACCCTGGGATCATGACCTGAGCTGAAGGCAGATGCTTAACCAACTGAGGCACCTCAGTGCCCCTGAAACTAGACTTTTAAACATTATGGTACATAAGTGATACTTACTGCTCTCTCACTGGCTCCTTTCCCCCTGAGCTCATAATGCATTATTTGTTGAGACTGGAAAGCACAGGACCTGGGTTGCTTCTTACAGGATACTGTCTTGGTACGGGAATTATTGACAGGGATGGAAATCGCCCCATCTCCACCTACAACCCAGGTGTCGGCATCCTCTATCTTGACCCTTCATCTAGACTCCCCATCTTGACTAGAGTAACAAGATCCAGTTCTCCCACATGAACCCTACTTCCTCTGCTTCTCCAAGAGTCTATCCTTTCTGATGGTTCAGCTTGTCCTTCAGGCTTATTTAGTCACCCATATTCCTCTAATCCATTCTTTTTATTTATTTATTTATTTATTTATTTTTTGCTTAAATTAGCCAGATTTGATTGCTATAGCTAGCACTCAAAAAACCTGCATCTTTGGAATTTATGCCCAGAGAAACCCTCTCTCTTTCTCTGTCCTCAGCCCAAGGATAGCTTGCTCTGTGGTAAGTGCAACCGCATGTTGATGGGAGGCCCACCTGAGTGGGATGGATCCTTCTGCTGGCCCACAGTCCCTTGTCTGAGATTCTAAAATCAAAATACACAAACAGACCACTGAAAATCAAAATTATTTTGTACTGAAATGTTAGTGTTTGCTTACAGAGTGCTGTCCCAGACCTCTCTGGGTTTTTCAACTACTGTATGGCATATGTGTTATATCCTCTTTCTACTGAGCCCCAAGACTTTAAAAAAGGAATTAAAAATCCTGTAATTTCTTCATGCAGAACAAAAGGCTCAAGTAATCCTCCTAATTCCTACATATCTTAAACACCACAACATTCACCAACAAAAAATTACGTAGCACACTTTATTCCAATTAATGGATATATTTTGGGCACAGATTTTTAGTAACATACTCCCTGCTAGCCATTTCCACAGTGAAGTTTCTGATTCAGGCACAAGAAATGCTACCTAACCACACCTGTTAGGTACATGAAATACAATTTGCATAGAAATGATCATCCGAAAGACATTGCAATTTTAAGAAATGCCAACTATTTGATATGGGACTATTTTTTTAATGTACTATAAACCAGCAGTATTTTTAAATGAAAAAGTTTAAATGACATTTAGCAACTACTAAGCATCATTTTAATTCTATTTGAAGACCTACGGGGGGTGTGATTTCAACCAGCAGAAAAGCACAGGGTTCCCTACCCCGCCACCCCACCCAGTTTCTTTTTTCCTTTATGTTTAAAGTAGTATTCCTTGGTGACATTGTACATAAACACAAATCCAGCCCGAGCACACTGAAACTGAAAGGGAGTGTCAGTGATTGCTTATAAGGTGGTTATCTTCATGAGATAAACATGTCTATATATCTCATATACATACACATACATATATAGACACACACATATATATACATACACATACATATCTACACATACACACACATATATATTTTAGCCAATCAAAAGCAAAAACTATTATATTGCATAGAATATCCATAGATCTCGGGGCGCCTGGGTGGCTCAGTGGGTTAAAGCCTCTGCCTTTGGTTCAGGTCATGGTCCTGGGGTCCTGGGATCGAGCCCCGCATCGGGCTCTCTGCTCAGCAGGGAGCCTGCTTCCTCCTCTCTGTCTGCCTGCTTCTCTGCCTACTTGTGATCTCTGTCTGTCAAATAAATAAATAAAATCTTAAAAAAAAAAAAAAAGAATATCCATAGATCTCAAAGAATGTCTGAGGTTTCCTAAGACTTACGAACCCTACTTTGAAAAACACTATTAGGTAAGCATGAGAATTTATTCCACGTACCAAAAGCTTTCCTACCTTCAAATAGTTCCCTGGGGTATGATAAGAATGTTAGTATATTTGATGTCCAATGGAGTCCTGCCCAGAAGGACAATAGTTCCTTATAAATTGAAATAAATGAACAAACCTAACTTGCTAAAGATGAGTGGGAGTAAATTAAAAATGAACCAATACAATTTTAAGTGAACCAAGAAAATCTTAGTGTATTTGATTGGAATTTAATTCATTTGAAATTTTAAATGTTTAGCTTTTATCACTGGAAGGAAAAAAAAAGTTGTGAAGAAACTTTATGCATTGCATTACCTGGAAACATTAGAAAATATTTTGCTGATTCTATCCATGTATTTTCCATGTAGTGGTAGTCAACATAGTGGATACTTTCTACTTTACGATGTTATGCTTGAGAATATTCCAAATGGTGTGTGTGGGGAGTGGCATTAGGGGGTGGGGGATGGGACATCTACCTTGGTAATAAGTTGTACTTCAGGAATAACAAAATAAAGAATGCAGGATTTTTTACCTTCACCAAACATGCTGAGATATCGATAAAGAAAGCTTGCTGTCTTACACAGAAGTCAGGAAAAGTTTGAAAACAAACAAACAAACAAACAAACAAAAAACAGTCCAAAGCTGGACTGGTCTAACTAAGGTGAGGTCCTAAAACTAAAAAGGTTCAGCATTTGGGTCAGGACCCTGGGACAATTCTCATAGTATTGCAAGTTTATCCAAAGCCAAGACTTTTATAAAAAGAGTTGAACAGACTCTAGGGATGGGTTGAAAGTCCAGGGATGTTTTGTTTTGTGGGTTAATCGTCCATATTAGATTTCTGTTCTGTAGGTTAGATTAAATGACAGCATGGGGCTTACTTGTTTGAAACAAAAAGTACAAGCCCTCAGTGGTCTAAGGCAACATAGATAAAAATGCAGATGATCCAAAACATTCTGCCCAATGTATATATGGTTGTAATGTGTAGCTTTTTTTTTTTTTTAAAGATTTTATTTATTTATTCGACAGAGAGAAATTACAAGTAGGCAGAGAGGCAGGCACAGAGAGAGAGGAGGAAGCAGGCTCCCTGCTGAGCAGAGAGCCCGATGTGGGGCTCTATCCCAGGACCCTGAGATCATGACCTGAGCCAAAGGCAGAGGCTTTAACCCACTGAGCCACCCAGGCACCCCTGTAATGTGTAGCTTTTTAATGTAAAAAGTCAGTTTTTAAACACTTTGTTTTCCAATATTAATGTGACAATAATCAATAGGATGTGTGCGTTTGTATAGGCATAAACATATGTATAACATTTAATCCAATGATCAAATTAACAAGTGTTGTAATAATACAGGAAATACATATAAGCGATTGGGGCGCCCGTGTGGCTCAGTCGTTAAGTGTCTGCCTTCTGCTCACATCATGATCCCTGGGTTTTGGGATAGAGCCCCACATCAGGTTCCCTGCTCAGTGGGAGGCCTACTTCTCCCTCTCCCACTCCCCTTGCTTGTGTTCCCTCTCTCGCTGTATCTCTCTCTGTCAAATAAATACAATCTTAAAAAAAAATACATATAAGTGGTTGAATTTCATCTTGTTCTCAATCATTTGTTTGGTTCTAGAACTATCTAATCTGGAGTCAAATGTAAATGTAGAGCTCTCTCTGCTGTTCCTACATCAGTCTTCTTTTAAGTCTTCAAGGAATAAAGACAAACACCCCCGAAGTTTTCCTGTGTCTTTCTCAGTAGATTACAAGAGGGTCTGATTACATTCTTGGCCGGAAGGGTTATCTGAATAGTAGTAAGAAGGACTTTTCTTGTTGGATATTGGGGCTTCTCAAATCCGAGAACACGTCCTTGTTGGTATGAGTTTCATTGAAAACTACTTTCACTTATTGTCAATTTGAGTGTGACTAGGAGGAAAAGAGTCCATTTTCTCCCAAAGATTTTAGGTCCCCTCTAGACACTGTCGCTTTCCCAGCGGGAGGGAGACTTTATAGCTCTGTATATTGAGGTCAACGTGAAAAGGAATGAAATCCTGACTAAATGTTTAGCGCCACCTATTGGTTGTGAAGTATACATTGATTCTTGGTGACTGACATTCCCTCTAAAGTGGAAGTAGAAATGATTTTGATGTCCATTTTCCATTTATATGTCCATATGCGTACTTCGTGATGATGGTTCTATTTAAATATTTTTGATGAGGAGGATAATTGAGTCTTTTAAGTTATGGTTTGTATGATTCAGTTTCACAATTCCCTTAAAGCAGCACCTGCAGGGACAGTTAACTTTTCAATAGTAAAAGGAAAAAAGGTAGAATGATCTAGAGTATGAGGAAGAAACAATAATGGAACAACTTCATATTTTGTTTTTTATACCTGTCCTGAAATGCTATCGTCACCCACAATACGAAGTGTCCTGATTATGCCCTATATGTTTTAAAAACAACCTTTGGATTTTTTTCCCCTGACACTTAAGAGTTTGAAATAATAAAGTTATTTAAATACAATTACTTAACTGTGCTTAGAATAAATGGGCCACAAACTGTGCCGAGACAACTGGATTTCCACATGAGAAGAATAAATTTGGACACTACTTTCACACCATAAAAAGCAATAATTAACTAAAAAATGGATCAAACACCTAAACAAAATGTGGTAATATACATACAATACAATATTATTCAGCCCTAAAAAAGAAGGAAATTCTGACACATGTTACAACGTGGGTCAACTTTGAGAGCATTATGCTAAGTGAAATAAGCTTCACTTAGGAGGGAGTCATAAAATCCATAAAAGGAAACAGGCATAGATCTTCATGATCTTGGATTAGGCAAAATTTTTTAATTTGTGACACCAAAAGCACAAGCAACCAATGAAAAAAATACACAAAATAGACATCACAATTAACAACTTGTATGCTTCCAAGGACTTCATTAACAGAGTGAAAAGACACAGGGGAGAAACATTTGCAAATCATATATCCAATAAGGGACTTGTAGGTAGATTATAAAAAGAATTCTTGCAACTCCATAATAAAAAGACAACCCAATTTCAAAATGGACTTAAGAGTCTGAATAGACATTTCTCCAAGGCAGATAAGCAAATCACCAGGAAGCAGAGGAAAAGATCCTCAATATCATTAGTCATGAGAGAAATGCAAATCAAAACCCTAATGAGATACTGCTTCATACCTCTAAGATGGTCCTAATCACAAAAGACAGCTAATGGCAAGTACTGGTGATGATGTGGAGGAATTGGAACTCTCAAACATTGGCTGGTAAGATCTGAAAATGGTGCAGCCACTTTGGAAAACAGTTTGGCAGTTCCTCAAATGGTTACACATAAAGTTACTACATGGGCTAGCAATTCCACTCCAAGAGAACTGAAAATATTAGTCTGCACAAAATCTTGCTTACGAATGTTCATAGCAGCCTTACTCATAATAGTCCCAAAGCAGAACCAACCCACATGTCTATCAACTGGTGAATAGGTTAAAAAAAATGTAGCACACCCATACAACATCGTATTAACTGACCAGAGAAATAAATGAAGTGTTGACACACGCTCCAGCACGGGGTGGGGGGCCTCGAAAACACCTTGTTAAGCAAGAGAAACCAGCCACAAAAGACCACAGAGTATATGATTTCCTTTATATGAAATATCTCAAACAGACAAAACCATAGAGACAGAAAATGGGTTTGTGATCTCTTAGCGCTACAGAGTTCTGGGGAAAAATGAGGGGCGATTGCTAAAAGTTTATTTTTGGGGTGATGAAAGCATTTAAAAATTGATTGTGGTTATGGTTGCTGATTATCTATGAACATACTAAAAGCCGTTGAATTTTACATTTTAAAAGTTATGTAAGGAATTGTATGATACACGAAACACATTTCAAAAACAGCTGTTGTTAAAAAAAAGTGCATGGATGGGTCAATACTGGATTCACCATTATTAATCTGTGAGATTGATTAAAATGAAAGTTTAGAATGGGTAAAACTCGGAAGAGAAATGCCAAACACCTGTAAAGGCATGAAGGCATACAAAACGATTATTTTATATTTAGTAAAGTGAGGTTATTATAATGCTTTATAGCTTGAATGTTTATTTTGTTACAGTAATTTCCACTAAAATTGAAAATAGAGACATTGTTCTTAGAATTCTTTATCTCCATTCATTCTTTACAGCAAGTAACAAGTACCAGTGGTTTAAATCTAGAAATTGTCCCCCAGCTACAACTACTGCCCCTCTTCCTGGGATTGTCTTTAATATATGTTAATTTCCTAAAAGCACAAGGTTATTTTCATTCAGAATGTTAAAGTTACCCCTAGGTAAACTCATTTAAAACAGTCTTGATTTTCACAGCCTTTTCTTCCTTTTAAAGTTTAAGGAACCCTAAGGCGAGGCTTCAAGCCCAAGTCCCGGTCTTAAGAACCATCTGGGTGAGAATTTCCTTGGTTGCTTGGTAAAAATGCAGATTCTGGGAAGTTACCTCAAACCTACCATACCCCCAGGTGATTTTTATGCACACTAGAATGTGTAGGTTTAGAAATATTTTACTTCCCTACTTCATCAGAGAGGTAGGAGTTTTGAAATCTCATTGCCATATGGAGAATTACAGAACCCTAGGGTGTGAAAAGTGAGAGGCACTGGAGAGTCATCTTGTGTAACCCTCCCATTTTATGAAAGAAGAAACAAGATGATTAGCCCAAAGCCATACATCTAGTTAGGGGCAGAGCCCGGGCAAGATGGAGCGTAGGTGTTCTGGTGCCTAGAGCTGTGTCCTGCCTCAGTGAGGCAGAACTAGGTTGATTGGGCCCCTCTTTGGCGCACACACCACGTCCGTCCACCATATGCTAGAATCTTGAAACTTAGTTCTACATATAAATATGCTAATCCAGAGAAGAGAGGAATGAAATAGCACAGGAAAGGGGTCACTGTAAAGATGGTATTTTTATATTTTCTCCGCCAGAGCTTTTCTATATCCACCAATATAAATGTAAATTTGAGTACGTAGTCTCTAAAAAGCATTTCATGCTGTCTCTTAAAATATTATGTAGGTGTATGTAAATAAGAAAGCTTACTTCTATATTTGTAGAGAACGATTTCTCCTTTTCTTGTTGGGCACTTGTGACTCCCCATTAAGAATTTTCTAAATGTTGAGGTTCCTCAACAAAGCAATCTCATAAGATAATTTCCTCTATTTCCTTCCCTCATCTCTTGTTCCCTCTCTCCCTCTCTCCCTGTCTCTCCCTCTCCTTCTCTCTTTCTCCTTCTTTCTTCTGGTCCTGGAAACTGGCCAGCAAGATTATTTATGGCTCTTAGTTCACATCACACCTTAATAATAAACAGGAGCAGTTTTCCTTTGTTTTCACATTTCAACAGCGCGGTAGTTACCATCTGGCTCCCACCCGAAATCTCTCTCCAGGTCTAACGTGCTGTGCCGAATATATACATGATTAACCAGTACAATACGTGCGGCAAAGAAACCAGGTGAGAGATTTATTGATTCTGGCTGAAACAAATTGAAAAGTAACCTTGAACACTTTGTGAAGTCCATAATGAGTCCCACAAATCAACTCTGGAGCCGGTTCAGCGTGTCTATTAGTTGAGGCAGAGTCTGTGTTTGATCTAACTTAAGAAAGTAATTCCAATGTAAAAAGTAGGTCAAAATGGTGACATTCTAAAACTGCAAGTTTTTTTGCCGCAGAGAAAGGCATTTATTTCAAATAGAATTAATGATTTTTGGTAGAAGATGACAATTTTGTTAGATATTTGGGGGGTACCTCCTACTAATGAATACTTTGTGATCATTTGTGGAATGAATAAATGTCCCCAAGTAAAGCTGATTACAAGTAAAACTCAATGACTTGGACCTTCTAGAAAATTTCTCTGCCTCTGATGAGTCAGAATTCAAAATGAGATTGTAAATTAGAACACAAAATTATTGAATGTAGTTGATATTACAGAACAAAATTTTGTTTTACTGATGTTCACCTCATTTTAGTTAAATATGTTATCTGACAATATTAAGAGGCTATGTCTTCTGAAATTAACTATAAGGTTAAAAATCTGAGTCATTAGATCAGTATAGAAAATAATGATTATTATTAAACCCTCCTGCACCAGTTAACTATGTAAAATCAGAAATGGAGAGACTGCATGTATCTGAGCACATATGAATAATTAGGATGATAGAGATACAATTTCTAACTCAAATTTTTCATTGTAGTTGTTTTTGTTGGTTTGTTTTGTTTGGGGACCATAAAAGGGATATATTTTTCCTTGGACCTTAAATTGTATTTGTAATGTTCTTCAGTTTAGGCTAGGAATTATCTGGTTCTATAGCAGTAGAGACTTCCATTTTTATGGGAAGATCATGAGTTGGTTAAAGTGAGTACAGGCAAATCATCCATTTAAGCTACCAGGAAGTCTGATTCTTTGATAAGGCTGCAACCTCCCTTTTTTCCTCGGCAAAAATAAAAGTGACTAAGTTCCCCCAAAGTGTGGGGTGATAAAAGAACCAAAAATGGGTAAAAGTTCTTCATTCTGACTGCATTATACTACTTGTTTTGGTACCAAAAAACCCCACAGTTCAAAACTGAATAGTAAGCCTTTGGTTTATTGTTATCTAGTAGAAGAACGCTCACTGTCTGTTCCAATAAATGTTTACAGACAGAAAATTTACCACAATCAATTTTAGAAAAATATTTCTCTTTGAGGCCAGGAGGACACATAAGATGTTTAAACAGCAGCTGGTAAAATCATTTGCTAACCTTCAGTGTGATAGGATGAAGCCATCCTGACCCACAGCTACGATGTCTTGCTTTGCAAGGAAACGGCAATGGACTTGCACCCAGAGAGAACTCTCTAGCAATTTCCATATCAAGGCATATTGCCACTCATGCTTAAATTTGAAAACTCTCTGGTTAGTATACAGTTCAATTCGAACGGAAAAACTGGTCATTTTGAGTTCTCAGAAAACTAAAGAAAGCATTTTTTTTTGCACAGAACATGGTCATATGCCTTTTAAATCCATTTGAAAAAATTTTTTATCTTCTTATATAAGTGTATTGACTATGGATGAAAATTTTCTCCTACACAAATATTTTTCAAGTTCATCAAATTGGCAACCTTATCTAATATCACTGGACATTAAGCTAATTTTTTCTGGAATATTTTTATCAAGTCCCAAAATGAACAAGTGAGAGAATACCTGGTAAAAATACACAAGCACATATTATGGAAAAGGAAAAGGGTTGTATGTTGAAATTTTCTTCTCATTGGGGTGTCAGGGTGGCTCAGTCCATTAAGCATCTGACTTTGGCTCAGGTAATGAACTCCTGGTCCTAGGATCAAGCCCCAAGTCTGGCTCTGTATTCATCAGCAAGGAGTCTGCTTTTCCCTTTCCTTCTGCCCCTCCCCACTGGCTCTCTGTCTCTGCCTCTGTCTCTCTTTCAAATTAAAAAAAAAGA
This sequence comes from Martes martes, assembly GCF_963455335.1. NCBI lineage: Eukaryota > Metazoa > Chordata > Mammalia > Carnivora > Mustelidae > Martes > Martes martes. The sequence continues at coordinate 76,611,023 of NC_137891.1, read as the reverse complement.
AAGAAAGAAAGAAAAGAAAAGAAAAAAAATCCCATCTTATTATTACTCAAGTGTCATTTTCAAATAATTTTTTAAAGTGTCCTTTTAAAATTAAATAACTTAAGCTAAACATCTTTTTTTTTTAAAGATTTTATTTATTTATTGCCAGATTGAGAGAGATAGCACAAGCAGGGGGAGCAGCAGGCAAAAGAGAGGGAGAAGCAGACCCCCCAAGCAGGGAACTGGACATGGGCCTCAATCCCAGAACCCCAGGATCATGACCTGACCTGAAGGCAGACACTTAACTGACTAAGGCACCCAAGCACCCCATAAACGTAACTCTCTCTCTCTCTTTTTTTTTTTTTTAGCGTTCATCGGTATTTTAGGCATATACTTTAACTGTCATATAATCTGAGAAAGAGAGGGTGAAAACTCATTTTACCCATTCCTGGCAGGAAAGTAGAAAGAGAGAAAACACCTCATTTAGGATTCTGAGGTAGATTTGTGTAGTGCTTTAAGCAAAAGCTCTTTCAAAAGTATCTCTGGGGTGCCTGGGTGTCTCAGTTGGTTAAGTCACTGCCCTTGGCTCAGATCATGATCCCAGAGTCCAGGGATGGAGTCCCGCCCGCATCAGGCTCCCAGCTTCGCGGGAAGTCTGCTTCTCCCTCTGACCTTCTCCCCTCTCGTGTTCTCTCTCACTCTCCCTCTGTCTCTTTCAAATAAATAAATAAATAAATAAATAAAATCTTTTTTAAAAAAAGTATCTCTGAATTCAAGTTGAAAATAAGACATAAAAATAATAAATCAAGTTTAAAATCAAACTTGTCAGATATTAAAATTATCCTATGACTAATCATAAGTCAATCAGTTTGGAGTGCCTGGCTGGCTCAGTGGGTTAAGCCTCTGCCTTGGGCTCAGGTCATGGTCTCCGGGTCCTGGGATCAAGCCCCCGCATCGGGCTCTCTGCTCAGCAGGGAGCCTGCTTTTCCCTCTCCGTCTGCTTGCCTCTCTGCCTACTTGTGATCTCTCTCTCTGTCAAATAAATAAATAAAATCTTAAAGATCAATCAATCAATCAGTTTATGTGCTAGAACATTTTCCTATTAACTACTGTGGGAGAAAAAATAATTCATTTACTGCTAATGTAGAAATGTGTCTGTTGGGTGGGTGGGGAGGGGAAGGCAGAAGAAATATCCTGATCGGTGTTACCCAAAGTGACTGTTATCTTCTAACCAGTTTTCAATTTCAAACAAAACTTTTAATATCTGTGTCTTTTACAGATTGTTTCTGATTTGTAATTTTTTAAATAACAGCTTTACTGTAGCACAATTGACATACTATACCATTCAACCATTTAGCGGGTACCATTCTGTGATTATTAGTAAATTCAGAGTTGTGCAATCATCACTTCAATCAAGTCTATAACATTTCCATCACCCCCCAAGAAACCCTATACCTTTAGCCATCACCCCCATATTCCCTGTTCCTCCAATACCCCCAAGCCCTAAGCAACTGATCATCTAATTTCTGTCTATGGATTTGCCTACTCTGTACATTTCATATAAATGGAATCGTGCAATATGTGGTCCTTTTTGACTGGCTTCTTTCACTCAGTATAATGTGTTTTTAAGGTTTAATGTCTAACTACAAAAAGAAAACCCTTTCATCCGGGAATAATTTTCAACTCTTACAGAAGAGTTACTAAAATAAAACTTGTACAAAAATCCATTCATTCCATATCTAGATTCATCTCTTGTTAATCAAATGTCTAAAGGGTTTCAATGTCCTTGTTACTGCAGCAATACAACGTTAAAAAATTATGTTACATCTATGTATGAATGCTCTGTGATCGCTTATAAATAATTTGGATTGTCATTTTGAACCTTCTTAGTATTACTTGAAATTCCAGGGTTAAGTCAGTGGTGGAAATGTATTTGATACAGACCAATTGATTCTTTTTGTATGTGTTCAGAAATACATGAAGGCTTACACCTCTAGCAACTGAAATGAACTGAACACAAAAGAAATAGGATTTAAGAAACCTGAGAAGATACTAACTTCTTTTTCACCATTCTTATCAAATTGCAATTACAATTAATTAGTATTTATTGGGCACCTTACTTTGTGCTCTAAAGTGGTATAAGGAGGTAAATGTGGCATAAAGAGGAATATGACTGCTGTCCAATTTTAACAAAAATAACCAAAATAAAATTTAAAAAACAACCACCATCACCACAAAAACAAAAATCCCCAAATAAAAAACAAACAAAAAAATAACCAACTGCAATATACCAAGACCTGCACTGTCAGTATAATTTTGAAGAATAGTAGGGCAGCGGGTGAGCTCAGTTGGATGAGCTTGTGATTCCTGATCTTGAAGCTGTGAGTTTGAGCCCCATGTTGGGTATAGAGATTTCTTAAACAAGTAAATTTCTGAAAAATAGTTATGGGAGATATAATTAATTCTTTCTTGGAGGAAGACTTCATGGGAATCACAGAAGGGGATGTCCCTGAAGAAAACTTTGAGTCATAATTCTGCAAAAGGCCAAAGATGGCAAGGCTACATCTGTTTTATGGGAAAATATGGTAAGATAAAAAAGATTGTCCCCTCTGAGGTTTTATTATTTTACAAACAATCAGGGCCTAAGAACGTAAGATATGTTTTTTGCTTGTTTGTTTTTCAGGAATAATAGTACTCAAGGTGCCATATATATAAGCTGGCATGCATTGTGGTTTTCCTCTGTGTTGGAACAATTCTATTGCATATCATTAACACTTCACTACTTTTAATATGTAAGCGGTGTTCCTCCTCAAGAAGAGGACCGTGGGATGCTTATAACACGGATTCCCCTAGCCCTGGTGAGGAGTCTGGGAGACACTGCTTCCAGCATGCTACCCTTGCAGTCCAAGATGGTAAGCTAAATTTAGGATACTGTGTTACCACATTAGTCTATGGATAGAAAATATCACTGCAAAAATATGGAATGAAAAGCTTGTTGATCTCAATCTTCAAGCCAGGCTGGAGTGCTCACAGTAATCTAAGGCAACCGAAGTCCTTCCAGCTCTGGGAGAATAACACAGGCTAACAAGAAGGTGGTAGAATTGGGCTCTTTATATGTGGGAAGCCATGTTAATAGTGTGGAACAGTAAAAAAGCATAAATTGTGGGATCAAAGGATCCAATCCTTCCTAGATTTGTGACTCTGGGTGAGTCATTTTATCTCTTTGAACTTCATTTTCCTCTTGTGGGGGGGGGGGGAAGGAAGCAGTTAGAATACTTAACCAGTAGGGTTATTTTGAAGACTAATTTGAAGTATGTAAATAAAAATACTTTGCAAAGTGCTGTATAAATATTATTATATTTTGCAAAACAACAAAGCACTTTTCCACATTCATGTGCTTTAAAAGCAATTCCCCCCCCTTTAAAAAAAAAAGGAACCAACATACCAGAGGGGAGGTGGGTGGGGGGTGGGTGAAATAGGTGACGGAGATTAAGGATGCACTTGTGATAAGCAGTGGATATTGTACTGAATTGTTGAATCACTGTACTGTGCAGCTGACACTAATATTATACTGTATGTTAACTAACTAGAGTTTTAAAACTTTTAAAAGATTAAAAAATGAACCAACATACCATTTTAAGTATATTATGCAAGTCCGTTATATCTGAAAATAAATCTACAAAAGAAATCATTTTTAACCTTTGTGTATTACTCTATGGTGTAACAATTTTGATAGCGTCACAATTTTAGATCTTTTCCTTACAGACAGTTCTTGCTCTAAAAGCCTTGAAGACATTTACTGACGACTGGCGTAGAGAAAACCTCCTGATACGTGAAATAGTGAAACAAGATAATTTGAAGATTATTTGAATAAGATCATTTGAATTCAAGAAAGCTATTTAAAAAGAAATTTAAAATGGAGGGAATATGACTAGACAATTTAAGCATCTTTGGGACTACTGCTAATTGCAACTTAGGATGAAAAGAATTTTGGATGAATAGGTCAAATGCAATTTTCCATCAACCAACAATTTCAAACCCTCTGAACAAAGGCCTTAGTATGGTAATAATATGAAGTGATAGAACTAACAAACTAACAAACAATATCATAAATGGAGGGCTTTGCAGCAGCCAGATTTCCAAGTGAACTAGATAGTTAGAAGTCAGGATGAGTGGGGGAAGGTGTGAAGAGTTTGTCCAAAAAGCCTGATCTTTTTAAAATTTATTTTATTTACTTACTTTAGAGAGAGAGAGTACATGAAATGGGTGGGGGGCAGGGAGGAGAAACAGACTCCCTGCTGATCCCAAGACCCATGAGATTAAGACCTGAGCTGAAATCAAGACTCTGATGCCTAACTGACTGAGCCACTCAGACGCCCTAAGTCTGACCTTAAAAAATAAATAAATAAATAAATAAATAAATAAAGACAGTTTCAATTGCTAGATTTTTTTTTTTTTTTAAATTTCCAGAGCTGTCTGTTTCAAATTCCACCCACTGGTACCAGCTTCGCCTGTTGGAGTGCACTCCCTCCTTACCTGACAGACCTTCAGTTATTAAAGACATTTGTCATGTACCACTGTATTGCCCTTCCCAGGGCTAAACATCCTCAGTTCCTGAGGCCACTCTTCAGGACATGTTGTGTTTGCTTCCTTGTCGTCTTTTCCTTTTCATTTCAAAGTACTTCAGTTTGTCTATCCCCCTTTTAAAATATGATACTCGGAGCTCAACCCAATAATATAAATATGATCTAATCACCACAAAATACAGCAAAACTATTCATTGTTCTGGACATTTTTAGTACCTTAAATACAGCATAATATTTTTACAGGTATTCTCATGGCCCTTATCTATTGACTTATATTGAATTCACAGTCAGTGACTTATTATAGTTGCTTTGGATCGTGGTTATTTTTAAATGTGCCTCTTCCTTCTTGTAATTATAGTCTTTGGATTTATCCAAAAGCATGTATTATTCATCTCTGTAATCACTTTGCTCAGCACAGTGCCTCTTGTGTAGTTGGAGTGTAATAAATGCTCTACCTTCTAAAAAAAAAAAAAAAGAAAGAAAGAAGCATAGCACTTCACAAGTCATGGGGTTATTACATGCCATCTACAGGAGCAGCACACTTAGGCACCTGTGAGGTTATAGCTCCAAATGCTTTAGGTAAAGGACTGCATCCTTTAGTTTTGGCTTCTGGTATATATAATTATTATGTACATATATACAATATAATAAATTAACATATTTATATATAGATGTATATATAAATATAATAATTTATATAGATGATGTGTAGGAGTAGTACAGCTAATAACGTGGTTTTCAATTTGGTAGCAGGAGAAAGAATTCAAGTCTGTGACTCAGAAGAAGGTGATTACAAGGTTAAGTTAATCTAAAAGGTCCAACTCCCCTTTTCCTCTTTGCTGGAGTTTGCTTTCCAGCCTTTCACTCCTACACCCACAAGAAATCAGAGAAGCTGAATGTGTTCACATGCAAACAGCCTCATTGTTCAGCAGTAAATAATGTCAGGAATAGGTGGCTGATTTGGTGGTTATTAGCGATTAAAGTTTTCATCTAATTTCACTTTTATCATCAGTTTGATAGCTCCTTTAAAAAAATTAAAGAAGAACTGGGAACACAAAATTGCAAAAAATGATAAAAGGGCTGCTGTTTTAAGGCCCCAGGCTTTCTGAGAGAGGCTCTCCTGAGGTCTGCGCCCTTCCCTACCTGGCCGGAAAGGCAAGCAGAGATCTGCAAGTAAGCAGGAAGGAACCGTAGCAGTTTGAGAGTTACCAAAGTTGTAGGACAGGCACAAAGGACAAAAAATGCAAACATGTATTTTGCATGACTTTGTTATTTCATTTTTCTAGTGATTCAGGTTTATTGTATTTTGAAAGGATCAGTGTGTGACAGATTGGGAATGAAGGAAAAACCCGATCCTTCTCCACAGATGGACTGAAAAACTGTGCTTTAAAGAACATTTCATTTTGGGGCACCTGGGTGGCTCAGTGGGTTAAGACTCTGCCTTTGGTTCAGGTCATGATCTCAGGGTCCTGGGATCAAGCCCCGTGTTGGGCTCTCTCCTTGGCGGGGAGCCTGCTTCCCCCTCTCTTTCTGCCTGCCTCTCTGCCTACTTGTGATCTCTGTCAAATAAATAAATAAAATCTTAAAAAAAAAAAAAAAGAACATTTCATCTATGGAGTCATTTTCTCCCTAGAAACAGTGCCCTGGGCATAAAGAGAGGGAGCAGGGAAGGGGTTCCTTTCTCAGATCTCCCTGCTGTTTGCTGTAGGCATAGGGGTCTTTCTTAGTCTACCTGCAGGTGGCTTGGTAGAGATTCCTTCTTCCCAGCTCCTGGCTCCAGGTGATAGCTGTGGTCTCATCCCCTCAGCAAACACCTTCAAAGAGTTAGCTGTAGATATGAAGTGAGCAGGAAGATTGGCTTTCTCCAAACACAGGGAGATTGGGGTGGGGGGTAGGTGAAAATCATATTCTTAATCACAAACAAACACAATTAACTGGCAACTGGATTAAGATACCTAATCAGTTAAAATTATTTAGAGGCTCTTATAACCATCACCCTTCTTTTGAAAGTTCTTAGTTACTTTGTGAGATAATACTCTGTTAATGAAATACACGTCCATAGGGAACATTCCTCCTCTTCAAGTGACATAATGAGGCTTCAATAGAAGAAATAAAAACTCTAAAGGGAAAGAGTGTTTTAAAGAAATGATAAGACGTGAAAATGCATAGTAAGAAGACTAACCAGCAATCCAAAGTGTTCCCAGTTTTGGTCTAACAGAGGGCATAGGGAAATCCTGTAGTGAACTCCATCCCAGGCGATCTTTCATGCACTCAACAAATCTTGTGGAGTTTCCATGATGTGCCAGTCGGCAAGGGGACAGCGGAGCCAGCAATGCACAACACCAATAACACCTCAGGGAGCTAGCATTTTCATGGAGAGAGGGATAGATGGTAAACAAATAAATATAAAATATGATAGCTGCCAATAATAAAATTATAAGGCAAGTTAGAGAACAGAGTGTGACAAGTTTGAGGTGGAGATGGCGGACATCGGCTATTTTAGGTAGAATGGTCTCAGATGCCACTGAATGAGGGAGCTCACCATAGGAAAATCCTGGGGACCTTGGTTCCATGCAAAGGGAAGAGAACCATAGGAATATCCTGGGGACCTTGGTTCCATGCAAAGGGAAGAGAATGTAGGCTCTGAGGAGGAAGAAGCTTGGCTGATTTTAGAAAGGGTGAGAGACAGGTTGGCTAGAATATAGTGATGGAGGCAGAGAGTAATGAGAGGTGGGAGTAAATAGGTAAGGGCTGGTTTATGTGAGACGACGCAGGCTACCATAATGAGTAGGATACCTACCCATTGGTGATTACATGTGATGCTTGAGCACTGGTGATTATATGTGATTGGTGATTGGTGAGTATATATGATGATCGAGCACTGGAAATGTTCACCACTAAAATGTACCCAAATCCAATGCTAGTCAAGAATGTTGAAAAGTACTTACATTACTCATTTTTATAAATATGCTATTGTAATAGAATATTATATAATCATTTACAATTATATATAATTGGCAAAATCAAATTAGCATAAGCCCTTCAACTATTAAAGACTTAAACTGCTTAAGAATTGAAGTTTCAATTTGAACAATTATCCTAAAACTCAATTGGTATGTTAGATATGTTTTGGAAGTCTCACTACCTGCAATGACCAAACCAGTTAATACATACGCATATGATTAATATTTGTTAAATCATTCGTGCCCATGATCTTTGCTTAACTAGAGGCTGATCCTTCCAGCTCTAGGATGTTTGATCATCATGTTTTCTGAAGAAATAGCCCAGTAGGACTTTCCTCCTTTAGTTTTGGGAAGGGAGAAGAGGCTTACCAAGCAGAGAAGAGCCTGGTCTGTGCCCTGGGCTGTTGGTTGCATTTGAACTTGCACCTGCTCACTGTGGGTTGCAGGATGCCAACAGTGCAGGTCCTGAGCTATGCTGAGAGAAAGCAGCCATAGAAGATGCAGGTTAGGGAAAGGCTGAGCCTGGCCTGGAGGCTCCCTGTTTGGTCTTTATTGTAATATAGTTCCACTGAACTTTCGCTCTCATGCTGAAGATGGAAATGACTCATGGGAATTCAATCATGCATAGAAGCAGTGTAAATGAGATTGATCAACCTCTGCACTTTGGGCAAGTCATGGAATCTGCCCTGTTATGCATTATTTTCTTCATTTAAGATCATGAAGAGTAATGTCTGTGTGGGCATGGCTGACAGAGGGGAGAGGCAATGTATTTATGAAGTATTTCCTCAAAGCAGCCACAAATTCTATTAACACTTCTGGAAAAAGATTATTTAATGTTTATTCCCCTTTCTTCTTTATAGGTTTTTAAAAAAAGACGTATTTACTTATTTCGGAGAAAGAGAGAATGCGTGCATACATGGGGGGAGGGGCAGACAGAAAAGGGGGAGGGGAGAAGGAGAGAATCTCAAGCAGACTCCCTACTGAGAGCAGAGCCTGTCATGGGGCTTCATCCCACGACCCCTGGAAATCATGACCTGAGCCAACAGTCTGATGCCTAACTGACTGAGCCACCCAGGTGCCCCACTTTCTTATAAGATTTAGTAAACAAAATCCTACTAGGTCAAGCCAATCTCTAGTTTTGCTTTAGTTTTGACTGAAAGCCCAAGGAATAATTTTTTTAAATCTTATCTTTAAGTAACCTCTACACTCAATGTGAAGCTCGAATTTACAATCCCAAGATCAAGAGTCTCATGCTTTATGGACTGAGCCAACCAGACACCCCTATTTTCTTGGTTTTAAAGGTACAATCCTGTAGTTCCAGAAGTATGGGTGACCTCATTCAAAACAAGCAAAAACAAATGCCCTTATAAATTTTGTTTCTAATTTATTCTTGAAGAATTTGTTAGCAAGTAAAGACAGTAAAAAAACCTGATATTATATTTCATGGTCACATTATATATCTGTTATGAATAATTTTAAAATAAAATTTTTTAAAAGATTTTATTTATTTGAGAGAGAGAGAGAGGGGGTGTGCACAAGACAAGGGAGGGGCAGAAGGAGAAGGAGAAGCAGGCTCCCTGCTGAGCAGGATCCTGTCACGGAATCAATCCCAAGACCCCAGGATCATGACCTGAGCTGAAGGCAGATGCTTAACCAACTGAGCCACCAAGGTGCCCTTAAAATAAATTTAAACAATTATTTCTTTCCTTTGGTTCTAAACATAGAAAAGTAGAGCCCTAGTGGAGATGTGCACAGATATTTATGTGCCTGGAATCCAAGAAAAGGGGGGCCAGGAGCAGGCAGGTAGATCAGTAGGAAGACTGATTACAGTGAGCAAAAATGCTAATATATTGAGGGTAATGAGAACTGGGTTCCTTACTCTTGGAAAAGGGATTTTCAAATATGGAAAGGGAGTGCGCTAGCAATAACTCTGAGATGTTGGACTGGAATTGGAGGTACTTTCAATTAACTCATGGTTTTAATGGATTTTAGAGGTAGATAAAGACACAGTTATAGATACAAGTGTGTATATATATGTACACATGTGTGCCTGTTTCCTAGCTCAATCTGCTGAGTGTATGTAGAAACAATGATATCTCAGTATCGATGAGAACCCAGATCCTGGTTTCTAAATCCCATCCTCCACTGAAAGATGCTCTTGACTCCTTGGAGAAATGACTGAATCAGGACAGAGGCAGGAGAACGCAAAGATGATCCTGAAATATCCTATTATGCTAGAAAGTAAGGAAATAGTCAAGATTGATAAGGGCATGTCAAAAGGATACAGGAGCCAGCTTGAAAGGTGCCCAGATCTTTGACACCAAATCTTTGCTGGCCAAATCTTCAACAACTTGAACACCCAAACAAATAATATTAGTTTAGGATGACTAACCATTGAATAAAGAAGGAGTCCATCCTGATATAAATATATAAACAAATAAATAGAAAAAGGAAAAACTTCCATATAGTAGAAGGAATAATGGGGATAGAAAACCACTGTTTTTCATCCATCTAAGTGGATGCTAAGGCAAGTAGGTAGAGGTCAGATGAGTAGTAGGATATTAGGACAATGGTAGAATTCCCCTTACAAAAATTACTTCAGTTGCATAGGAGAAAATGATAATATGTAGATGGAAGAAATGAGCAGATATCAGTGTTATCAAGTGATCAAGGCTAACTCACCAATGATGATATAGGCTGATCTCTAGCCTCCCTTGTCCTGCCCCAGAAGAGCATGTTACCATTTCCGAAATTTTCTTGCCAAGAATGCATGAGCCCATATCAGACATACTTAGTTGTAGAACATCTTTTTGGAATGAAATCCCTGTCTCCTTCAAAATTATGAAGGTTATAAGAGACAGGAAAGACTAGGAATCGGGGAACTATTTCAGATAAGTGTGAAGAGGTTATGATAACTGAATGGGATGTGTGATCCTGGATTGAATGTTGGACCAGAAAAAAAGAGACAGAGTTTGTTGGAGCAGTTTGCAAAATTTGAATTGGGCATGGGGCTTAGATGGTAGTAATGTTAAATATATGGTAATAAGGTTAACTTTCTGATTTGTTTGGTTAGTTGGTCCTTATATGGGAGAGTGTCCTGTGGAATATTTAGAATGAGTGAGAAATCATGTCAGAGTTTGCTCTCAACTGGTTCAGAAAAGGGTTAGGGACATACATACATACATGTCTATTTTTAGTATATAAGATCTAAAATAATACACTGATATATTACATTTTTATGTAGCATCTATAATGTATTGGTATATTTTAGTATGTTAATGATAACTAATATATATATTATATATTGTTCCATACATTGACACATTTTTAGAAAGGGAGAGTGAAATAAAGTAAATGTGGGGAAATGTTTTTATTTATTTAGATAGAGATGGAGCAAAAGAGATAAATACTACCAAAGTGTCTCAGTGAAGATGATGCAGTTCTTTATACTATTCTTGGAATTTCTAAGTTTGAAGTTGTTTCAAAATAAATGATTTTAAAATATACATTTTTATACATATTTTATATTATACAAGTATATATATATATAGCTGTATAAGTATATATATATGTGTGTGTATACATATACACACAACTATAAGTAACAAATACTTTATATATATTTAACATTTTATATATTTATGTTATATATTTATATATTATATAACAAATGCATATATATATATATTTGCTACTTATATAGTCATATATATATGGGTGTGTGTGTGTATATATATATATATATATATAGCTAATGCTTTCATATATTAGTGTAATATGTGATATTTCCCATGTAAGACATTTCCATGTTTCCAAGTTCTAACTAGGGTAATTGTATGGAACTTGGAAAAAAGCAGATGTGGGTTATATAGTCCCTTTCTGTCCTAGGATTCTGTAAAAGTCAGGTGAGTTCCAGGGAAATGTTATGTGAAAATGAAGTGTCAAAAGGAAGGAGTCATCTATTGGTCTCCAAATTCCAGTTTTAAGTTAACTATTGAAACAACCTGTTAGCTCTCCTAAAATAATGGCTATCCAGTAAATCCATAGTCTTAGTTCATAAAAACAGCATCTGCTTTGTCCTGGAATCAACGGTGAGACCTCCTGTACAGTAATTTGTTTAAAAACAACACAAGATCTTTTGCTCTAAAAACAGCAGCATTCTATTATAGACCAAAGTAGTACAGTCTTCTCTATAATCCCTACTTCCATTATACTCAAATTTGCTACATATAAATAAATAAATAAATAAACAAATATATTTTGTACAGAGAACCTTCTTTAAATGCATACATACCCAGACATTCATGGTTACACACACACACACACACACACACACAAAAGCACAGTTTCACTCAGCGCTTTTACTTTGTGAAAGTCTTTGTGACTTTTGTTCTTATCTTTATCTTGAAAAGTTGGGAAGTCATGAGGTATTATCCTCTTCTTTTTTTGAGAAAGCTGAGCATGAGACAGTTTAACAGACTCACTGTTTACCTGGTGGCAAGTTATTGAACAACCACAACTAGACTTTAGAATCTTTTCATTATAGTACACTCAAAGATCCAGGCAAGATTTGTGCATTGGTGGGTTACTCTTCCTTTAAATATATGTGTACCGGGTGTAGTTCTCAAAAATGAACTTTGTCTCTGTGATTTTAGGAGAAGAATCTAGACCTACCCAGATAAGTACTGGCGGCAAGATATCTCTTTGCATTTCACAGATGTTCTAATGGAATACTGAATGCCTTATGATTCTAAGTATTTTTTCTTTGCCACTCTTAACATAACTGTAGAATGTTTACAAGCATACAACAAAGATATTTTTTACCACCAAAATTAAAATGTTCATATTCACATGTAATTGGAAAACACACAACAGTTTATAGAACTCTCTAAAAGTTTCTGCCAATGTAATAGCCAATTTTGATGAAAGCAGGATAATGTTAGTTATTACTAGTTATAATAATGCTACAACATTATGAAATTCCCTTAATTGTTTTTTCTTGAAAACATTTCTTTAGTTGCTACAGTGAATTTACCTTCAGTACTATGGTAGCTCTCTAAAATGTATCCAACATGTCTTCATATGCCAGCATGCATTAATTTAAATTTTATTATTAAATACCTGTGTAACACTATGTGCCAGGCCCTATTCTAAGCAGTTCATGAACAAATAACTCATTTTCATGGATACATAGCTGATAAACTATAGAATGTGAATTCAATCCCAAGCACTTCAACTCCCAAATTTGTACTCATAACTAATGTACCAGGAGGCACTGAGCCTCAGACTTAGGGCTGCTAGAGAATTATTTGGTGATTAAAGAAATAAATTATTCTCTGGTCTTTTAGATTGGTTTGGAAGCATTAAGCAAATTACCCAATGGCTCTGTGCCTTAATTTTCCACTTCATAAAATAAAATTGATACTTGCCATCCTTTGCTCTCCCAAACAGCAGTGAGAATGGAGAGACTTTACCTAGCTGCTACCTTTATGTTGTTACGCCTTAAAGACTTGGTTAGGGGAGCCTGGGTGGCTCAGTTATTAAGCGTCTGCCTTCAGCTCAGGTCATGATCTCAGGGTCCTGGATCAAGCCTCACACTGCGCAGTCTGCTCAGTGGAGAGCCTGCTTCTCCCTCTCCCTCTGCTGCTCCCTCTGCTTGTGCTCTCTCTGTGTCTGTCTCTCTCTCTTTGTCAAATAAATAAAATCTTGGGGAAAAAAAAAGGCTTGGTCAGCAGTAGGTCTAGAGACTAACAGCATAAACCTTAAACATGTGACAAGACCCCAAGAGTTTCATATAATTAACTGAGTCTCTTTTGGTCTAATATAATGAAGTACAGGGGCAGAGCTTTGAAGACCTCAACTTCCTTGTATTTGAACTTTATCCCCATGTAACTTTGAACTGTTTTCATTTTTCTAGTGGAATTAGAATGTGTTCACAGTACACAAATATAATACTCGAATTTTGCTTGTTCAATAATTCTCAGAATAAATGAGATGTCTGCTTGGGCTTAGATTATGTGCTCGAATAAAAATACCCAACTGTAGATCTTCCAAATGAAAATGCTTTCTCATTACAGCCCTGCATCCTGGTATTAAGGAAATGATCATGACGGCACCAGAAGCTTCTGTGCAAGTATCTTAATCCTTCTCTACCTGTCTGCTGTCATTAGTTCCTACAAACACCATTAGGCCCTTCACGGGTTGTAGACATCACCAGAAAAGAAATTCAGACCAAGACCCACCCCTGAGAACAAAGGCAAACAGGAGGTCTAAGCATCCAGTCTTGTGACCTTGAGCGAGTCCCCTATCCTTGCTCTGTCTCAGTCTCCTTGCCTAAAAAATGGGGACTATAATAAAGACTGTAAACTATATAAACTATAATAAAGACTGTGTACTTCCAGAGCCACTGTGAGAGTGAATGTATGTGAGTGAATGTATGTGAAACTTCTTTCTCTACGATTATGAAGCTATAAATACTCAAGGTTTTGGCTACGCAAAATGCCTCAAGATAGAAATTTGCTTATGCCTTATAACCACATGCGAATATGTACATTCTTGGGCTGCACTTCCATGCTGAATGGGTTCAGAAAAGCAACAGGGCATGAGTTCATCCTCAGAAGAGGTGCGAGTTCAGGTGCTCAGTGATTGGAGACGCAGCTGATGAAGGAGAGGGTGAGAGAGAATCGTGCAGGGCTTAGAGAGTAATGACAACGTTTTTTGGCAAGGTCTAGGAAATGGGAGAAAAAAACTCAGGCCACAGAGGTCCACGAAAGACTGACTGCCAAGGAAACCATCAAGGATTCCCGATGCTTTCTCTCCTGCTTAGAAACTTTGGAAGCCAACTCAGGTGCCCATTTCAAAATCTGACATGCTTGTGGCTGAGGTTGCATAGAAGAGTGTCAGGAGAGGCCTGTCCTATGACCTATTAATTTTGGCCAATCCCATGATCACAGAACACACACCTCGCCCTAACCAACCACCTGCCCAAATCCAGCCCTGCTGACTAGGGAAACTGGGCAAGCCAGAGTTTTCTAGGTGGAAAGGAAGCTTCTTACCTCTATTAGAAAAAAAAATCTCAGAGTAGTTGGCCTACAGATGTCCGCATCCCCTTTACAAGCCAGGAACAAATGATCACAGGAGAACAGGCTTAGAACACCCAGCTGGAAGTGAATAAATCAGAGGAAGACTAATGGTACTGCATTGTGAATTCCTCCAAGGCAGGGGCCGTGACTCTGGTGGGAATGCTGGTGTTCTGCTCCTTGTGAGCTTGGTGCTAATAACACGGGTCAGTTGAAGATACAGCTTTACCAGCAAAGCCATGGCCTCTTCTAGGGTGTGAGGAGGGTGGGAGTAGGTTAGCAGAAGCGGATGCATAGAAGCCATGCCGCTGTTGAAAATCCCTTTCAAGTCGCAAGGCAGATATGAAGGGGACAGCAGGACAGCGTGCGCTCGGAAAACGGAGGAGCTGGGCTGCCTTCTCCTTTTACCCCCAAGGCCGCCTGCCCTCCAACCCCGGGGAGTCTGAGGTTCTCTCTGGCGGAGAATAAAGGGAAGGAACCCACACTTCAACCAGGACCACAGCTGGGGCTGGGGGTGGGGGGAATCTAAGAAACACCCCCGCGGACGAGTTTCTGAGCAGGGAAGTGGACCGGGAACAGCGCATTTCCTGCTTCGCCGGTGCAAACCCCAGGCGGAGCCAAGCGGGAACAGGGTTACGACCGAGGAGTCACCAGCTGCCAGGGCGCGGTTCGGGGGCGCCTGGAGGGGTCCGCGTACTGGGGAGGGATTCGGACGGAGGGAGTTCGACAGGGCGTGAAAGCAAAACACACGCCTCCCATCCTCGTGCATAACATCTGTCCCCAAAGCCCCTCTCGCCATCCCCTTTTTCGGCTCCCGCACAGCGGAGGGGTTAGGGCCGAGAGCAAGGTGCCACGTCCGTGGGGCTCCGACCCTAAGGACCTAAGGAGGGATGGGGAGGGGCGGTGGAGTGGGTGGCCACGTCTTCCGGGCCACTCGGTCCTCCCACCTCTTCCATCCCGCCCGCGACCTTCGACCTCGCATCCCGGACCCACGGGGGACAGGGAGGAGACGCGCAAGGTATCGAGACTCGCGGCGCCGCCGCCGCGTCGGCGCCGGGGCGCGCGGTGCGAATCGGCGGCATCCGGCTGCGCAGCCCTACCTGGGAGGTGCGGAGCCTCGGCTGCGCTCCGCCGCCGCACGCCGCCTCCCGCCGGGCTCCCGGGGGCCGCCGCCGGCGCGCGATTTATAAATGCAAAGGTCTTATTGTTGTGCTTTGTTCCAGGGATACCATTGTCTATTCATCGGCGGGCCTCCTCGGCGTTTTCCCTGGGTTTGAGGCGCGCACTCCGCTCCCCGCCCCCAAAGACTTGCTCTCCAGAGCCAACCCGGATCTGTCTGGGTGCCCACGGCCTTCCCTAACGACTTGAAAGTCCTTCGACCAGCTCCCGCTTTCCGAGCACCGAAAACACAGAAGCCTGCAGGAAATCACCCAGCCTTCGCCTGCTCACTTAGGGGCCGGGGAAAAGAAAACGCGCGGCTCCGGCTCCCCTAGGTCTGAGCCACAACTCGTCACCTACCCGGGTTAACTTATGCGCCCGCTGGCCAAAGGCCCCAAGTGGCAGCGGGCACAGCTTCTTGCTGCGCTAGTCGCTTCCTCGGCCAGCCTTTCGAGCCTCGAGTCTGGCCTGGGGACCGTGAGTGCAATTAGTAGCCAGGAACCCAGAGATCCTGGGCTGTGCGGTGCAAATGCACCCGGCCGGCTACACGAGACTCTTACTCGCGAAACTTGTTTGTCGTCCCCCACCCCGCCCCCGCCCGAATCCCCCGCGTAAATCTCTCGTGTTGAGAAAAGCAAGGCTTGCAGGAAACCACTCCGGATGTTTGCTGCTTTTCATGTGGCATTTGTGGCTGGCTCTGATAACGTCTAGAGCTCGACTTCCAACACCGCGTTTAGTAAAGAGACCGAAATAGAAGAGTCCACACACACCACGGACTGGTCTGAGGCGCCGCAGCCCCCAACGCCCTCCCCCCCAAAATACATGACAAGTGAATGATCAGAAGAATTTAGATCTAGGTAACGGTAGGTAAAAGGGACTGGTCTTAAAAAGGCACCGTAATTCCCAACTGGCAAATACAAGTAAACTGCTATTTTATAACTGCCAGGGAAGGCGTTCTAAGAAGTGGGGGAGGGACGCAAAACCTGAATCTCCCACTCCATCCTGTGGATGCTGTGTTTTCACCTGAGTTCTCAGTAATCTTACCCGACAAAAGTCAGCAGTCTGTCTCCAGGAACACGTGCAAATAATAATGGAGATCCTCCAGGTGTATCTCCCATCAGCGGCTCTCTGCATCTCTCCCTGGAATGGTGTGGGCCAGGAAGCAAACGAGCCTGAAGAAAGTGTACAAGGATAAATCCATGGATAGACATTTTTTTTTTTTAATTCACACTTGGATTGAATTTCCTGTACCCTATTTTATTATTATTATTATTTTTTTTTACAGAACTAATCAAGTAGATTAATATAGGCAGATAAAATGGATTCTGGAATGGGCATTGCTTTTGTTTGGTTTTTGATTTCTAGTCTAATGAAACTCCTGTTAATAAAAACTTTTGCGCTGATACAAAATCTGCTTCGAGATCTTTGCAAAGATATTATTACCTAGAAGAATTAGAGAAGATCGCCAAGAAAACAAGGAGCAAGACGCTATGGGGTGAATTTGTTCTCTCTACCCCTCTAGTTTCCTTATTTATATAACAATTTGCAAAACAATTATGCTTAATTTTCAAGCCCATATTTATTTCAGAAAAAAAAAAACAAGTTGATTTTGTTTAAGATCAGCTACTTCAAAACTACCCATCAAAAATAATACTTGTCTATGATTTTCTTAAGGAGTTTAATTTTTTTTTTTTCTGGGTTGAACCTCAGAGACCCAGAGCATAGAACCACTTAATTTATCTTGTGTATGAAGACTGGCTTCTAACAGTGAGGGAGGGCAACCAACGCTTCACAGATCCTCACAGAGTCAAAGTAAATTTGGCTTAAAACCAGTGTGAAGGACTTTTTTTCGGGGGCAGGGGGAATAGCAATGTCAGAGAAACTGAAGACCAGAGGTTCCCTAAAACGTTGTGTTTCTTTGTTTTTATCAATGCCACCAGTAAGCAGACTTGATGGCATACTTTGTTACTCTAATTTCACAAAAAAGCTGTAGCATTTACCTCCCAGATCCCGGATGTAAGCCTTAGCTTGTCATCGCACCTTCACGGTAAACAAAGAAAATCTGTTAGGGAGATTGATGTATTAATTTTTTTGCAAAGTTATGAAATTATGCAGAAATGGCTGAGTTAATTGCCTTAGAAAACACAGATAAACAAATACACAAGCAAAACAGCTTGGTTTAGTGATTAGGAGCTCAAAATCAGGGCAGACTAGTGGAGATGAATTCCACTCCTCGATGCTGTGACCTCAGGAAAGTTCCTTAATCCCACTGGGTTTTAGGATCCTATCCTGTAATATGTAACAGTGTCTACCTCACAGAACTATAAGGATAAACTGGCTTGCTAAATTTGGAGGGCTGTGCCATGTAAGTGCAATGTGAGGGTTTGTTTAAAAATCCCACTGAAAAGGTTTCAGATTTAAACACAAGTTGAAAACTCATCCAGATTTTCATTTCAGTCTAAAGAAATGTATAGAATCCCATAAGAGCTACAGTTACTTTGCTGAGCACTGGGGTAGCTCTTTCCTCCATTAGAGGGATTTTAAGATAAATATTGCTGCTAGTGTTACTGCATTTTAGAAATCAAAACTAAGTCTTGCCTCTTTTACTGAACACACCTGAGAAACCTTTTCTGTTTATCACACATACACAAATTTTCAAGGGTTGCTTCATTGTTATGAATAAGGGTTTTAAATTCTTCAGGATGACAGAATATTGGCTACAGGATGTCATTCTGTATTTAATCTTGTTTTAGAAATTAGAATTTACCTCGGACATAGTATTTTGAATGTAGTGCTGAAAGCAATTTGAGTCCTTGGGGAGACAATGTATTTTTAATTTATTATCAACAGTATATACTGCATTCCCTAAAACATACTTGAAGAAGTCGCCCGTGGGGTTCCCTGAAGGTACTTAAGTCGCCCCCCTCAAAATGAAATCCTTAGCTCCCATAATAGTGTATGCTCAAATGTTACCTTACTCTTCCCACCTAATATAAAAATCTTTCTGAATATGGTATATACATACATAGATTTATCCTTTTTAAATAGCTGCATAGTAACCCAAATTATAGAAGTATCATATTTAAGGGGGGAAAAAGTGTATGCTCTGTGTGTTCATCCGAACTATCGTGGTCAAGTCCTTCCATCCAGAGGTACAGTCAACATTCCAGAAGGTTTTTCAGGAGTCCCCTTTCCCGGGTCGGAGGGAATGTGGCGCCAGAGCCCGGCTTCAGCCAGTTTCCCCGGGGGCAGGTGTAGCCTTGGGCGCGGAGCCGGGGGGAGGGGAAAGGGCGGGCGTGGGGTTGAGCTGAGACTAGGGACTCGGGCGGCTGGCTGGGCGTGGGCCTAAGGACTCTCGCCCGTCCCGCCCCCGCCACTCCATTGGCCACATCAGTGCAGAAAAGGACCTGCGGACCCGGGCGCCCGCAGTGTCACTGGGCCGGCGGGGACGCGGTTTGCGCGGTGGGCTGGGACTGGCCAGGAACGTCTGCAGCGGGGTAGAGCCCGGGAGACTTGGGTAGCCCACGGGGCATCTTTGTCCCTCGCTCCCACCCCCTCCCCCGGGTCGGGGGGAGGCGGCGTGTCCGGCGGAGGGTTGTGAGGCTCGGGGCAGGGCTGGAGCGCCATGAGCAGCCCGGATGCGGGGTACGCCAGTGACGACCAGAGCCAGACCCGCAGCGCGCTGCCCGCGGTGATGGCCGGGCTGGGCGCCTGCCCCTGGGCCGAGTCGCTGAGCCCCCTTGGGGACATGAAGGTGAAGGGCGAGGCGGTGGCGAGCAGCGGGGCGCCGGCTGGGCCGGCGGGCCGAGCCAAGGGCGAGTCTCGCATCCGGCGGCCGATGAACGCTTTCATGGTGTGGGCCAAGGACGAGCGCAAGCGCCTGGCGCAGCAGAACCCCGACCTGCACAACGCCGAGTTGAGCAAGATGCTGGGTGAGTCCGAGCTCACGACCCAGGGCGGTGGGAATCGCGAAGCCGCTTCCTTGAACCTTGGAGGGAGTGCGTGCCTTGCGCTCGAGGCCACTGATGTGGTGCCTTCACGGTCCTTCCCTATGGCCCTCGGTTCCCCTCCCGCATCCCCTCTCCCTACTCCCCAAACGGTCTGCAAAGTCGGAGCCCGGGTAACCAGGGTGACCAGGGGCGCGGTTACAACGGCTCCGGGGAGGCGGCTTCCCTGCGCGTCCGGGCCACCGCGCGAGTATCCCGGGAACCGAGCGGGTTTGGTCCTGCCCGTTCCCCTATTCCTCCTCCCCGAGTGGAGGACGTTTTCAATTCCTTGAAAGACAGGGAATGGATGACCTGGGAAGCCACTTCTTAGAGGCTAAAAGAAAGGGAGGGTTGCCCTTAGAGGACCCAATATGTCCTGTTTTCCGCAAGTGTTTGGACTCCACTCGGTCTCTGGAGTCTCAGACTTGCACCCTTTAACTTGACCTCTTCGCGTCTCTAGTTGCTCAGTTAAAGGTTGGAGGGGAGAGGTAGGGCCTGGTGGGGCCTGGGACCTAGGAACGGGAGCTCGGAGAGTAATCCCGGCGCCCCTCCACCTTCCTGTGCCCATGCATGCAGGCAAGTCGTGGAAAGCGCTGACCCTGGCGGAGAAGCGGCCCTTCGTGGAGGAGGCCGAGCGGCTGCGCGTGCAGCACATGCAGGACCACCCCAACTACAAGTACCGGCCGCGGAGGCGCAAGCAGGTGAAGCGACTGAAGCGGGTGGAGGGCGGCTTCTTGCACGGCCTCGCCGAGCCACAGGCCGCCACGCTAGGCCCCGAGGGCGGCCGCGTGGCCATGGATGGCCTGGGCCTGCCCTTCCCAGAGCAGGGCTTCCCGGCCGGCCCGCCGTTGCTGCCCCCGCACATGGGCGGCCACTACCGCGACTGCCAGGGACTGGGCGCGCCTCCGCTCGACGGCTACCCGCTGCCCACGCCGGACACGTCCCCGCTGGACGGCGTGGAGCCGGATCCCGCCTTCTTCGCCGCGCCGATGCCCGGGGACTGCCCAGCGGCCGGCCCCTACAGCTACCCACAGGCCTCGGACTACGCGGGGCCCCCGGAGCCGCCAGTCGGCCCCATGCACTCCCGTCTAGGTCTGGAACAGGCGGGCCCTGCAATGCCGGGCCACGTGGCGCCCTCAAGCGCCCTGCAGCTGTACTACAACGCGATTAGCTCGCCGGCGGCAGGCGGCGGGCGCGGCTTCTCCATGCAGCCGCCGCAGCACCCACCCGGCCCCGGGCAGCCGTCGCCCCCTCCCGAGGCCCTGCCCTGCCGGGACGGCGCGGACCCCAGTCAGCCCGCCGAGCTCCTCGGGGAGGTGGACCGCACAGAATTTGAACAGTATCTACACTTTGTGTGCAAGCCCGAGATGGGTCTCCCTTACCAGGGACATGACTCTAGTGTGAATCTCCCAGACAGCCACGGGGCCATTTCCTCGGTGGTGTCCGATGCCAGCTCTGCGGTATATTACTGCAACTATCCTGACGTTTGACAGGTCCCCGATCCGATCCAGCCTGCAGGCCAGAAGCACAGTGTTACACACTTCCTGGAGGGGCTAAGGAAATCCTCAGCCTCATGTTGTTTTGTTTTTAAGTTGCCTAGGCATATAATTTATGGTAATTTATTTTGTCTGCCACTTGAACAGTTGGAGGGAGAAAAATGTGAGGTCGTGTTTTAAGATTTGTTCAGATACTTGTTTCCCACAGTTGCGTTGTCAAAACCCTGTTTTCCAGTTCAAGATTACCAGTTTTGAATGTGTCCCAGATAACTTGCTCCATTTTCTGAGAATTTATTGATCAAAAAAACATTTTGTCCTGGGTGTGTTTTCTCGATCTTTAAAAAAAATAAAATCTGGAATCCTACTTTTTCGCTCTGCTAGTGCCTCTGTCACCAAAGCCAATTTTAAAGGTGAATGTTAAGTATTGGTAGCATTGGGAACATTTTAATGATATTTAATATATAGTTGCTGCAGATTTCTTGTTCTCTTATATTGGTAGAACTAAATAATCCAAGGATAAAACCTAAAAAGCAATGTTGGATATCTAAGGTTTTGTTTTTTGCAAAGTACAAAAACCTCGGGGAAATGAACCTATGTTATACATTTCAGTGATCCTAGTTTCTAAAAAGTAATGGTTAATCTTAACACTCTTAAGTATTTTCAATTTTCGTATATTTTTTTCACCAGAGGAGAACATTTAAGGAATTTGAGTTTTCTAGTTTGAATCTTGAGACTGGACTAAAGAGGTGTTTGTTTTTTTCTTTGTCTACATTTCACCAAGAGTCATCTGTACACTTCCTCTCAACACTGAGTTTGCCGGTCCTCACATGTCTAAACCTTGGAAAGTAGTGTTGCATGGTTAAAAATAATTTGAATGAATTATTCACAGGAATGAATAAAAAGAAAATGTGCATTGTGACCTTAACTTTGAAGGAAACTCGGCTTCTGAAATTTTAATAGGATGCTTTCCTATAAACTGGATACCTGGTGCGTTGCATTTTCTGACAAGAGCAGTTCTTAAGCTTTGGAGAGTCCCATGATGATTTGTAGCTAGTGTGCTTTACAAGTGGCGCTAAAGCTGCAGCTCTCAGGTATCACTATTCTGCCCTTGTAGGGAAGAAACCAAGTCACAGGTTGTAAGAGTGAGGGTTTAGGGGCTCCGGGATGGCTTAAGCCTCTGCCTGCTGCTCAGGTCATGATCTCAGGGTCCTGGGATAGAGCCCCATATCAGGGTCCCTGCTTGGCAGGGAGCCTGCTTCCCCCTCTCTCTGCCTGCCTACTTGTGATCTCTCTCTCTCTCTCTCTCTCTCTCTGTGTGTGTCAAATAAAGAAATAAAATATTTGAAAAAGGAAAGTGAGGGTTTAGTCCCTGCTGTGTGTTGCGGTGGTAACTGCTGTGTCCCTATCCATCAGATTTTGCAGATTGAGACATAATGGATACAGACGACTTCTAACAAACCTTTCCAGTGCCAGGTGTTTAGGTCAAGGTCATTCTGTACCAGGTTGGAACCTGATCAAGCCTGTGAGCTGAGATGCTGTTTTCCCCCTTTTGCAAGTGAGGAAAGGAGGCACTGGAGCCCTCACCTGCCACATATGTGGTGAAAGTTTAGTGTTAAAAATTCTTAACACTTTCTTTAAAAATTTTTATTTTTTAAGAAATCTCTACATCCAATGTGGGGCTTGAACCCACAACCCCTAGATCAAGAGCTGCATGCTTTACTGACTGAGCCAGTCAGACACCCCTACAAGTTCTTAAAACACTCAATCGCTGTTTTCCTTCATGCCAGGGTATATGTGTGGGCACTGGGAGAACTGGCATGCTGGTGGTGAGAAACTATATAATTCTTCATACTGATAAACACTATAGAGAAAAGGGAGGGGTAGGAGAATAGCTTAAAGCATTTATCTTGGAGAGGGATATCTGAGTTGAAATGATTGTCTGGAAAAAAAAAAAAAAGAGAGAGAGAGAAATGACTGGCTGGGTTCTCTTGAAAAATGGCAAGGTGTGTTTTTCAGAGGGTGTCCCTGGAATGTTTGGGACCAGAAGTACCAGTAAGGAAAGTTGAGTCTATTTTGTTGCATAGTAGAGGTCACATAAAAAATTTGAAATTCTGGGGGTGCGTGGGTGGCTCAGTCATTAAGCTTCTGCCTTCAGCTCGGGTCATGATCAAGGGGTCCTGGATGGACCCTACAGGTTCCCTACTCAGCAGGAGTCCTGCTTCTCCCTCTCACACTACCCCTGCTTGTGTTCCCTCTCTTGCCATCTCTCTCTCACTCTCTCTGTCAAATAAATAAATATAAAATCTTTTTTAAAAAATTGAAATTCTGAGCCTCGCTCCTGGGTTAGATCTACCATCTAATCCAGTTTACTTGTCTTACCCTTTCCACATTCTCTATTCCTCTGCCCCTAAACAGGTTCTGCTTCCAGTGTAAGTTCCTTCCCCAGGATGTCCCGAGTTCCTAGCAGATAAAGTGAGCAGAGGGGCCTCACTTGCTCAGGTTCAAGGCCATGTCTCCAGTTGAGATCACACTAGGCATTTTGGCACATACTTGGTGCAAGGAGACTAAGTTGTACCCTTGGCCGCTATGTCTTACAAAATAGATAAGAAAGGAAAAGAGTAAAGGAGAAAAGTAGAGTGCTGGGTGGGGCTGGGGGCTGGGGGCGGAGAATTAAAATCCTGTTAAGTTACATTCTTAACTCTTCACCAGGTACAGGTGGGAAAAATAATAAGTAAAAAAGTTTAGGCAATTCCAGGGCCTTTAACCCCAACAAACGAGAATTAGTGCTCACAATAATTCTTGGGAGTATAGGCATTCAGCTCATTCCTTCTCTTTCCTCTGGCAGACTCTGAAGAAATGATTTCAGGTGGCAGCTAGTGACTACTTTTTATAGTACTGTAGAAACAAATCCATAAAAGACACATTGCTTTTCCCCTACTGGAGAAGTAAAGCAGGAGGTAAAAATGCAGGGCTGTATTCCTGCTCCTGAAGTTGTAAGCACTCTCAGAGGTCTTGCCAATTTGAATTCACCTTAGATCATGGTCTGAGGTAAGCCAGAAGCCCTTCCCCAGGAGCCTACACACACAGACACACACAGTATTTTAGACATAATTTTAGGCAATTCATGACTCCTGGCAACCCATCCAAGGGGTGTGGCAACCTGCAACCCTCAGATTTAGACGCTGTGATGGTGAAGCTTGTTGGAAAGCTTGACACCCTAGCATAAAGCAAAACAGCAGTTTCCCTATATTGGAAAACACAAAGGGACACAGCAAGACTGCTCTCATTCTACTGAGTTGTCCCTTCTAGAGACATATGTATCAAGGAACGCGGGGAGTGGTATGTCCCTTTCTCGAAGTATAAAGGAAACTCATCATGCCCTGCCAAGGTGAACAGATTTTCACCTTTATAGTGGCAGTAGTGAGTCCTCAGGGTTGGCCTCCATGAACCATATCTTGGGTACTTATATCCTTGTATAAATTCCTTGTGTGATCTAGGTTGGACTTACTACTCTAATCCAACAGAATGGTAGAGAAGTGATGGCAGTGTCAGCTGGGGAACAAACCATTAAGATGGCCTAGCAGGTTATTTCTTGTACCTCTGGGAGCTCTGAGCTACAGTGAACTGGTGCAATTACCAGGGTGATGAGACCATTTTTGGAGAGACCACATGGAGAGTTGAAGCCCTGTGACTCCCTGTGAAGGTAGAGAGCTCAGCCTTACTGACAGCTGAATCCATCCTCTTGTAAATCAAGAGAGGCCAGAAGAATAAATATCCAGATGAGCTTGGGCAATGCATAGGGGGCAAAAATTTTTGTTTATTTATTTTTAATTTTTTAAAGATTTTTAAAAAATGATTTATGAGCTACTAAGTTTTGGGGGAGCTCTGTTATGCAGCGATGGGTTATTGAAACAGGTATTATCCTTAAATAACCCTTTCTTATTTTTAATTATAGGGATGTGGGCACTGGTGGGAAAACTACGAAAAGAGCATTGGGACCTGCCAGGGACACCAATATAGTTTTTTTAAAAAAGATTTTATTTATTTATTTATTTATTTATTTATTTATTTAAGGGAGAGAGAGAATGAGCCAAGGGCAGGGGCAGAGGGAGAAGCAGAAGAAGCAGACTCCCCACTGAGCAGGGAGCCCAACAAGGAGGGAGGGGCTCGATCCCTCAGGACCCAGGGGGAAGTCAGACATTTGCTTAACCAACTGAGACACCCAGGCACCCACCACTATAGTTGTCGGTTTTTTTTTAACATCTTAATTTTATTTTATTTTTTCAGTGTTCCAAGATTCATTGTTTATGCACCACACCCAGTGCTCCATGCAATATGTGCCCTCCTTAATACCCACCACCAGGCTCACACATCCGCTCACCCCCCTCCCTTCCAAAATCCTCAGTTTGTTTCTCAGAGTCCACAGTCTCTCATATTTCATCTCCTCCTCTGATTTCCCCAGTTCACTTTTCCTTTCCTTCTCCTAATGTCCTCTATGTTAGTCCTTATGCTCCACAAGTAAGAAAGTGAGGGATAGAATGTAAAACTTGGCGAACTCTGTGGTATCACCAAATGCATACAGTCCTCTTTCTTCAGCCGACTCAATGAAGTGACCAGAAGTGGCAGCTAGTAACTGGTTTGTAAAGAAATTAAATTCATCTCAGTTTTTTAGTACTTAATTTTGGAAGCAAATACATAAAGGATATGTTGCTTGCCTCCAACACTCACCCCCCACCCCAGTCCCCGGGCCATCTTTGCTTCTGAGTACTTTGCAAGTTTGTCAGGAGGTAGGAATAGACTGGGATAGCCTGACTTGATGCCAGCATAGTCTACACACCTTTGAGAGACCCAGATAAAAAGTAAGAGGATATTTTCCTTCTCACAGACACTGACTACATCTCTATTAAAGCTACCAGGGTGGGTGTAATAAATTACAAATAAACTTGTTACTTATACAAGCAGCTAATAGATGATATCACAATGAAACTGTATCTTTCACTTATTCTTATCTCAGAGAATTATTGCACATTTCATTTGAATCACATTGCAAAAGACATTGACTTGTTCTTTACCAGCTGGCTGATACGAGGAAAAGCACATCCAAGCAAAAGGAATACAGAACAAACGGAATGGGGTGCTTTGAACAAAAATATATCATCTCTATAACATTTAAAATGTCCCATTTCTTTTCGCTGTGTCTGTCATATAACAGATGTTCAACATTCCCTCCCCCGCCTCATTCCCCTTTGATTTGTTTTGGTAATACTGGACAGGGAGAGAGATTTTATACGCATTACTTCATCATAAATTTATTCTTCCTGCTTAGAAGGTGCTTCCTTCTGAGTTCAGGATATCCATCTGAAGAAAAGTGGTATTGAGGTCCCTACCCAGCCCCATCTGGAGTAGGATGAGGGATGTTTGATTCCTGTTCCTCCACATGATGAGCCAGTGGCAGACAAAGCATTTCTTCGGGGCCTCTGACCTGGGAACCAGCTGTGTCTCTTTAACTTTCCACTATAACACCCACACCTCTCTTTCTTTTAATGAGAAAGTTGTTGTGTGCTTGCTTCTAAATTATTAGGCAGCTTTATGTGAATCAACAGTTCAATTTGCACTGCCCCCCTTGCACAAACACAGAAACTTCACCACTAGCTTTATTCAAGATTCTGGATATTAAAAATTCTTTAAAAAAAGATATTATTTATTCATTTGAGAGACAGAGTGAGCAAGAGAGTATAAGAACGGGGGCAGAGGGAGAGGGAGAAGCAGAGTCCCCCACTGAGTAGGGAGCCAATGAGATGTGGGGCTCCATCCCAGTACTCCAGGTTCAATGACCTGAGCCAAAGGCAGACGGTTAACCAACTGAGCCACCCAGGCACTCCTGGGATTAAAAATTCTTTTTTTTTTTTAAAGATTTTATTTATTTATTTGACAGACAGAGATCACAAGTAGGCAGAGAGGCAGGCAGAGAGAGCGGAGGAAGCAGGCTCCCCGCTGAGCAGAGAGCCCAATGCGGGACTCGATCCCAGGACCCTGGGTTCATGACCCGAGCCGAAAGCAGAGGCTTTAACCCACTGAGCCACCCAGGTTCCCAGCTGGGATTAAAAATTCTTAATGCAGTATAAAACAGTATTTAAATAGTCTAATAGTATTTCTTAGTGCAGTATAAAATTTCTTAATATACAGCATACAGTATACAGCAAATGCTAAATAAGTTGTTGCTATGATAACAATGATGTGCTTTAATATAACTTTCTCTGCAGCTCAGGTCCAAACAACGATTTGGCTTAATAAAAACAAAACAAAACAAAAAACTTTTGAACATCTTATTCTTGCTGATGACATTTTAGCTTGGAGGGTCTTGTTTTCTTCCACTTTCAAAAAAATATTAATTTTATTTGCCAGTGTAGGTTGGGGGGCACACAAGCAGGGGAAGCGACAGGCAGAGAGAGAGAAGCAGGCTCCTCACTGAGCAGGGAGACTGACACGGGACTCCAACCCAGGACCCTGGGATCATGACCTGAGCCCAAGGCAGACGCTTAACCTTAACCGACTGAGCCCCCCAGGGGCCCCGTCTTTCCACTTTAACCAAAGTCTTAAATACTTTGCTGAAGTTGAATTCATAATTAGTCTCCAAACTGATGTTGCTCAAAAAAGCTGATTCGTGAAGTTATTCTGTGTGGAGATTCAGATGAGCACAAATAACAGT
Organism: Martes martes; assembly: GCF_963455335.1. Taxonomy (NCBI): domain Eukaryota; kingdom Metazoa; phylum Chordata; class Mammalia; order Carnivora; family Mustelidae; genus Martes; species Martes martes. Next base: position 76,583,067 of record NC_137891.1, on the reverse strand, counting down.
AGACATGTGGACCCAGCCTTTTCCAGGGTCACAGTCAATGCTCACTTTGTTGGGAATCAGTGCCCTCCCTTATACCTGATCTCTCGCTAGACAAGGAAAAGAAGAATTGTGGCAGGCTTGCAGTCAACTCAGCAGTTTTCTGGTCTGTCTGATTCTTCTGGCTACCAGGAGAGCTCCTGGGGCAAAGACTGTCCGTTTTCACTTTGTATCACCCGACCAGGAAACCTCATGAGTACTCAAAAATTGCCCAAGTACATGTTTGTTAGTTAGTACCTTAGTTTCCCATTGGGGATTCATGAAGAATTCAGGAGTTCCTGCTTTGCCTCTCTCTCCTATAGTCACGCTACAACTCCTCTTTCCTGAAAAGTGTGTTCAAACATTAAATTTAAGGACACCAGAGAATAAGATATTGGAGCAAAGAGTAGAGAAGGGCAGTGTTCTAAAAGAAGGCTCTGCATTTTGAGTCAGAAGTTCATCTAGTTCAGCAACTTAGCTTTGTGAGTTTGGAGAAGTCACTAATTTTTTTTCTGCACTCCAGTCTGCTCATCTGAAAAGACAATAGGAATAATGATAAAAGCACTGTTTTCCTCATGGATTACTGTAGGTACCAAATGAGTTTGTTCTAAAAGGATTGCTTTAGTGCTGCAGAAAATGCTCTCTCCTCTCTCTGCTTCTTTACCTTTTGCTTTTGTGTATCTCTATCTATCCCAGCAGAATTGGAGGATTCAATTTCATTATTCCATTGGAAAAGAGAAGACAACTGGAACTTGCCTCCCCTGGTGCTTTGATTAGTGGGTTGAGAATTTTACAGCCTTTTAAGACGGTCCATATTAGCTGGAAACACAGATCATCTATGTTTCACTATGAACTTTGGACTGCTCAGACTGTTTGATTATCAGATGAGGAATAACTGTCACTTTGATTCATATAAATTCCCATTTCACACGAAAGTCTCAAGGTCTTTATCAAGGGTCGGGTGATTGGGACACACAGAAAGTGATATCAAGTCTGCTAACATTCATCATTCAGGCCAGCCTTCTTCCCACCAATCACAGTTTGTCAAGTCCTGAATCATATTTGCATAGCATTTTCTTTTTTAGGACAAACTGAGTTGGAATTCTTGAGGATGAATAAGCAGACTGGTATGGGGAAGGACAGCAAATTGAGAAATCAGTTCTCACTTCCGGCAGTTCCAAGTGACACTGAAACTTGATACTCAGGCTTGTGAATCTTGATACTCAGGTTTGTGAATCACTCAGTCTTTAGTTCTTTCCTTAGGGCTATGGTAGAGGGGATGAAGAGAAGAAAGTTCTGACATCCTTGAAATGAACAATTTTGTAGTTGTTCCCTAGGTAGTGGATTCTTCTGTTTATTTTAATAAATCCGTTTGGACATTTGAAAACATTGGTAGGGCTTACAGCCACACATACAGACCAAACATATTAAACTGAAAAGGGCTTAGTGACCTTATACGAGAGAGAGAGAGAGAGAGAGAGAGAGAGAGAGAGAGAGAGAGAGATATGAGAAAAAAGAATTACAAGTTTGTAGTTTCAGTAAAGAGAGTGTGGGTATAGAAAGTGTAGTTTTTATTTAATCATTTAAAAATAATTTAAAAATTTTCATGATGCACATGCTCACAAAAGAGCAACATTACAGATGGGCTAATAATATAAACAGAGCTGTAGGAAGATTCTATCCTTCCCTAACCCCAGTTCCACTGTCAACCAATCCTTTTGGGGGAGAGAGGTTCTACTAAGTGTTATCTACAGACATTATTAACTCTTCCTCTGGACCTTAATTAATTAATATGCCCGCTCAGCTCATTCTGTGTTCATCAGTTTGAGACATTGACTTCCTACTCTTGTAGCTCTATCCACGAAGGTAGTTAGTTATACCCATTATTCCCATTTCTTCTATTGATTGCCATTGCCTTTTAAAGTACTAGTATTACACACCCTTTCTCATCACAAAGGCAGGAAGTCTTTACTCCCCACTGTGAAAGGTAAGAATATTGATGCTCCCTCCCAGCTCTACTCCTCTCTTCTGCAAAGGTGAGTATTGGTCTTTTTTTTTTTTTTTTTAAGATTTTATTTACTTATTTGACACAGAGTTAGCACAAGTAAGCAGAGCTGAGGGAGAGGGAGAGAGAGAAGCAGGCTCTCTGCTGAGCAGGGAGCCTGATGGGGGGCTGGATCCCAGGACCCTGGAATCATGACCTGAGCCACCCAGGCACCCCAAAGGTGTGTATTGGTAAAGACTCTTTTTTCTTTTTCCTTTCCTTTCCTTTCCGAATTTTCTTCTCTTCTTTTTCTTTTTCTTTTCTGTTCTGTGCTTTTCTTTCCTGTCTGGTGGGAAGAGAGATGGAATACTGATGCACTTGTTATACGGAAAGCTATCCATTTTTTAGCATTTCAATGAATTCCAAACAAAAGGCACTACTTACCATCCTGGTCTTAATTTTAAATTCACACACTTCTTACACCCACTGAGAAAGAGAAGGAATGTCTTCGAAGCTTTACGCGAAGAAAAACTACAATGGTGTAGAGGGGCATCTGTAAACTCCGAGGTCGGTTTCCACCCCCACCCCTCGGTCTCCCGTCCTTCTATGTCCCGGGGAGGCAGCCGCCCTCCCCTCCTGCGCGGGCATCTGGGAGCAGAGGCACTGCAAGCCTAGGGCGCCGCGCTGCCCTCGCGGGGAATCGGCAGTCTGGCTGCCATTAATTCAGGGGAACATTTTAACAAGACTCTGCCATGACTTGAACTCAGACGGTAAAATACCTTAGGATCTTAGGTTTTGTGCTAAAAAAAAAAAAAAAAAAAGTGAAGCCGGGAGTGTGGGTCAAGGAAAGCACGCCAGCGAGGCCACCCTTGTAACAGAATACGACGTCGTGCGCTTGCCTAGGGGCGTTTTGAGCCCTTAGCTTTATGGCCCTGGTGCCCGCCCAGCGCGGGTATACTCGGCCTAAAATGAATCCGATTCTAAGGTGGGAACAAGGGCTTCCCTTTTGTACTGGTTCGGGAGCTTGCCTGCCGCGTGGAGACTTCTGAAGGTCATCTGGACGTGACATCCGGGACTGACTTTCCTCTGACTAGGGGAGGGTATTTGGGTCTCGGCATGCTGTTTTCTGCCTATTGGAAAATTAAACCCGATATCCGCGGGCTTCGTTTTACCCGGCAAGTGGCTGCGCGTTACGATGCTCGGCTTCCGAGTTCGCTGCCGCACGCGTGGAGCTGGGCGGCTGGAGCGGTGGTTCTCTACGTGTTACATCAGTGCAGAAAGGGCTTTCTTCCCCGGGCTCCCGCACTGTCACTGGGCCAACAAGGGACGGTGGCTGCGCGGTGGGTTGGGACTGCCCAGGAACTGCGGCGGCTGCGGGCCCTGCAGACCCGAGCAGCCCGCGGGACCTCTCCCACCCTCGCTCCCACCCCCTTCCCCTGCCCGGGGGAGGCGGCTTGTGAGGTCAAGGGTTGTGGCGCAGCGGTAGCGACCTGAGCCAGACCCGCAGCGCGCTGCCCGCGGCGACGGCCAGGTTAGGCATCTGCGCCCTGGGCGGAGTCGCTGAGCCCCCTCGGGGATAGGAAGGCTAAGGGCAAGGCGGCGGTGAGCAGCCGGGCGCCGGTGGGGGCGGCGGGCCGAGCCTAGGACCAATCTCGCTTCTGGCGTCTTCAAGGTGTGGCCGAACCTGAGTGCCATTGGCTTGCGCTGAGACCCGATACCCGCAGGCCGCGGAGCTGCGCGGGACGCCGGGCAAGACAGAGAGCGCGGGCTCAGGCACCGATCACGGAGAAGCACGTGAGAAGAGTGGGCGTCTGCAGGGGGGCTCCGGGAAAATCCGCGTGGGTGCGTCAGTCAGTGGCTTTACCTTTGTTCCTGTAGGCGGTTTTACCTCTGGGGAACCAATTGGCCGGCAAGTGCACAATTATCTTGGGGGAGGGAGACGAAATTAAACAAAGAGGGTCAAGAAAAATGTCTCCACCACCTTCAGGTTTAAATGATAACATGAAATTTTGCGCTTTGGGGAAAGGTATATTAGATAAATATATCACCTAATCAGGCATGGCTTCCTAAAAAAGAAAACTCAAATGCTCTTATAAAAGAACTGATTCCTTCTTCATTTCTCCGGTAAGGAACTTAGAGGTTTATACAAATAAAACTTCTTATTATTAATTGGCGCTGGAAACGCATTCAACAGTACTTTTCAGAAAAATGTGAAAAGCTTTAGAATTTCAAGCGAGACAAGCTGCAGTCTTGAGCGTTTTTGTTTTATTTTGTTTTTTGTTTTTAATGCTGAAATCTGTGTTAGAGAAGCCGGACACGGTGGCCTCTAGTTGTAAAGAGTTCCAGCTCATTCCGCTTTCAGTCTTTTGATGTGGAGGGAGTTTTGTCCTGTTTTGTTTTTAAACAGAATAAATAAAACGGCCAGACTTTATTATTATCTTGCCAATGTAGGATAATTGTCTTCTGCATAAATAGCTTTATTAAAAAATTTAATTTCCTATTTTAAAATAAAAATTTAAGTACCACACCGAGGGAAAACTATTATTCCTGCCCCAGTCGAACTAAGCAAGTGACTGCTTAGAAATCCCGATTTCCCTTGGGAACGTTTTCTCCACATCTACAATCTTAAAGACATGTAGGATTTTCTCCTTCCCCTTCCCCAACTAATGGGATTACATTTTTCCTGCTATTCTGCAGCTTGCCTTTTCAGTTAACTGTATATAGATGAACTTCTATTTACCTGGAGGGTGGTTCTCTCCACTCTTCAGTGGGATCTGCCCCACTTGTCCTATCTCAAGTCCAATATAAGGTTGTATCTTGACTTAATCCTTTCATGTACAGTTAAGAGTCATAAGACTCCCTCTCACACCTGCAAAACCTGTGTGCACGTGAGAATACTTGCACTTCAAATATAGGGGACTCTGGGGGAGGACGTTTCACTCAAGAGGAAAAGGGGAAGAAAGTGCACGACCCAGGTGCCATCTTTTACATAAAAGACCAGTTCTTAACCGTGTCCCATCTCATCCAAATGGTCCATACATTCCGCTGGCCGTACTTGTTTCTGGAGACTTTCCTTAAGTTGCCTACCCTACTGGGGCAGGTGTTGGCCCTTCCAGGAAGCTTTGTCGTTCAAGGACCTTAATATCCCAAGCCTGAGATGGCGTCCCAGCACGCTGATTTGGTCCAAGTGGTGAAATCTGCCCCAGTAATCATTGATTGACGGACTTCCTGGTGTTCCTGTTCTGGCATAATAGTTAATATTAACCTGCACTATCACACTTTCGTGGTTTGGATAAAAAAGCCTGTGGGGCGCCGCTTTTCCGGCTTCCCTCGGGTTGGAGAGATGTGCGCACTCAGAGAGTTGGGAAGCAACTCTGTCCTCGTCTAGGCGGGCTAGGGCGGAGAAGCGGCCTTCCCGGAGGAGGGCGCGCGGCGCTGGGTAACCGGAACTGGCACTACCCCCCACCCCCGACTACTAAACTCAGGGGGCCACAAGGCTATGTGCTTGTTCTTCCCGGAGCAGGGCTTCCCCGCAGGCCCGCCGCTGAGACCACTAGTGCGACTGCCAGGGACTGGGCGCGCCCCGAGCCGACGGCTGCCCACGCCGGACAGGTCCCTGCTGGACCACATGGAGCTGAATTCTGACTTCTATGCCGTGCGGCTGCGGGGGGACGTGTCCGTGGGCTCCTACACCCTTCCGCCTATGCGGGGCCCTCCCTCGGAGCCACCAGCCGGCCACAGGCACCCCTGCTTGGGCCCCAACCCCACCGCTCGGCAATGTGGGGCCTCCCGGCGCCCCCCAGTGCCCTGAAAGTGTACTACGGGGTGATGCGCTCGCCAGTAACGTCTCCACCCAAGGCTCTACCCTCCGGGGACCGCGCGGACCCGAGCCTGCCCGTCCGAGCCACTGTCTCCTCCCGAACAGCTCGGGTGCGGGCCCGGGCCGGAATCCCCGGCTCTGTCCTCTGAGTTCCGTTGTCAGTTTACGGTGTATTGCTGCAACTGTCACAAAATATGACACTTTTCTTTCTCAGATGAACATTTTAGTAAGAACAACGTTTAACTAACGTTGTTAACATCTCAAAGTAGATGCAAAAATGTGCTCTGCTTAAACATATATAAAATCCATCTTTTCCCATTTTCTATATATATGCACTTGTTTTCACATTAACGTTTGATTTAAAGAAACAATAAGGTTTTTTACAATTAAGTTTTTATTTCCTAAAATAATAGTTTTTTAAAAAAGATTATTTATTTATTTGACAAAGAGAGAGACACAGAGAGAGAGGGAGCACAAGTATGGGAAGTAGGAGAGGGAGAAGCAGCACCCCCCACCCTCCCACCCACCACGGAGCAGGGTGGCAGATGTGGGCCTGGATCCCAGGACCCTGGGATCATGACCTGAGCAGAAGGTAGACGCTTAATGACTGAGCCACCCGGCGCCCTATTTCATAAAATAATAATTTTTTAAAAAGCTTTTATTTATTTGACAGAGATCACAAGTAGGCAGAGAAGCAGGGAGAGAGAGAGTAAGAAGCAGGCTCTCCACCGAGCAGAGAGCCTGACACAGGGCTCCATCCCAGGCTGCTGGGATCATGACCCCAGCGGAAAGGGGAACACTTAACAACCCAGCCACTCAGGTGCCCCTAAAATTTTTTTTATAGAGTGGAAAAAGAAATGAGCAGTAGTAGAAAGCACTTTTTTCCTTCTAAAGTTATCTCCGTGCTAGTTCTAAACATGTAATTAACATGTACTGCGTATCTTCTACATTTCAAATCATTGTTTCTAAGGTTCTTGGTTATTGGCATTGTTGTAAATTTGGAAATAAAGCTCTAAAAATATTTTGTGTATTTGGAGATTTTCTTTTGTAAAATTAAGTAAGATGTGTCAGTGTCAGTCAGGGTCTTGGTTATTGGCATTGTTGTAAATTTGGAAATAAAGCTCTAAAAATATTTTGTGTATTTGGAGATTTTCTTTTGTAAAATTAAGTAAGATGTGTCAGTGTCAGTCAGGGTCCCAAGGAAACAGGTGGTATACTTAAAATGGGTGAAGAAAGATCAAGGAACAGATTGTCTGTAAAAGGGAATCTGTAGAGGGACTGGAAGCATCCTAAATTTTGCCTTAGTTCAGAGCATAGGCCAGTCATGACTGGGAATGGGGAGAGGCTGTTATTGGATCCCAGGAAAATGGTAGCTTTAGGGGTCCTGCCAGCCATGGTTGTGGCCTGGGGAAGAGGAATGAAGCCACTATCAATGTGTCCAGAAAATAGGCCCTGGAAAAAAATCCTGTTTCTGTCCTGTTGCTGACGTTCTGATGGTATCTTTCATTGGCCAAAGTTGACCACAAAACTAGAGCAAAGGGTGCCTATGGATAATGCCACAGAGAGGAGCCCATCTACTGGGGTAGAGGAAGTCCAGGCTTTTCTATAAATGGCTCCACAGAATGGAGTTCAGCACAGCACTTCAGACTTGATTGAATAAAATTGATTGCCATACTTTTTGTGTGAAAGGTAAAAGATGGTAGGGAGGGATTTTAGCTGCTGTTCTTCTCAGCCTCAGAAATTTTGCTCATGACGGGGAGCCTGGAGGTCACTGACTGGAGGATGGGCATGATGCCACTGTGGGGCGAGGCAGAGCAGAGAGGGACAGGAGAGAACCTAGATTTTAGGTGATGGTAACTGAGCCCACGTGAATCAAGGTGGGGGGGAGTCATACTTCTGAATTCTTCAGTTTTGTGAACAAATGCAAGTTGTTTACTATTTAAACCACTTGGAGGGGTGCCTGGGTGGCTCAGTTGGTTAAGTGTCTGCCTTTGGCTCAGGTCATGGTCCCAGGGTCCTAGGATGAAGCCCCACATTGGGATCTCTGCTCAATGGGGAGTCTGCTTCTCCCTCTGCCTGGCACTTCCCCTGCCTGTGATTTTTTTCTCTCTCCCTCTCTGTCAAATAAATAAATAAAATCTTTTTTTTTTTTTTTTTCTCTTTTTTTTTTTTAATATTTTTTTTTTAATTTTTAATTTTAATAAACATATAATGTATTTTTATCCCCAGGGGTACAGGTCTGTGAATCATCTGGTTTACACATTTCACAGCACTCATCATAGCCCATACCCTCCCCAATGTCCATTTCCCCACCACCCTCTCCCGTCCCCCTTCCCCCCCGCAACCCTCAGTGTTTCTTGAGATTGAGTCTTTTATGGTTTGTCTCCCTCCCAATCCCATCTTTTCATTTTTTCTTTTCCTACCTCCCCCCAAACCCCCCCACCTTGCATCTCCCCTTCCTCATATCAAAGAGATCATATGATAGTTATATTTCTCCGATTGACTTATTTCGCTAAGCATGATACCCTCTAGTTCCATCCACGTCGTCACAAATGGCAAGATTTCATGTCTTTTGATGGCTGCATAGTATTCCATTGTGTATATATACCACATCTTCTTTATCCATTCATCTGTTGATGGACATCTAGGCTCTTTCCACAGTTTGGCTATTGTGGACATTGCTGCTATAAACATTCGGGTGCACGTGCCCCTTCGGAGCACCACGTTTGTATCTTTAGGATATATACCCAGTAGTGCAATTGCTGGGTCGTAGGGTAGCTCTATTTTCAGTTTTTTGAGGAACCTCCACACTGTTTTCCAGAGTGGTTGCACCAGCTTGCATTCCCACCAACAGTGTAGGAGGGTTCCCCTCTCTCCGCATCCTCGCCAGCATCTGTCATTTCTTGACTTGTTAATTTTAGCCATTCTGACTGGTGTGAGGTGGTATCTCATTGTGGTTTTGATTTGTATTTCCCTGATGCCGAGTGATGTGGAGCATTTTTTCATGTGTCTGTTGGCCATCTGGATGTCTTCCTTGCAGAAATGTCTGTTCATGTCCTCTGCCCATTTCTTGACTGGATTATTTGTTCTTTGGGTATTGAGTTTGATAAGCTCTTTATAGATTTTGGATACGAGCCCTTTATCTGATATGTCGTTTGCAAATATCTTCTCCCATTCTGTCAGTTGTCTTTTGGTTTTGTTTACTGTTTCCTTTGCTGTGCAAAAGCTTTTAATCTTGATGAAATCCCAATAGTTCATTTTTGCCCTTGCTTCTGTTGCCTTTGGCGATGTTCCTAGGAAGAAGTTGCTGCGGTTGAGGTCAAAGAGGTTGCTGCCTGCATTGTCCTCAAGGATTTTGATAGATTCCTTTCGCACATTGAGGTCCTTCATCCACTTTGAGTCTATTTTCGTGTGTGGTGTAAGGAAATAGTCCAATTTCATTTTTCTGCATGTGGCTGTCCAATTTTCCCAGCACCATTTGTTGAAGAGGCTGTCTTTTTTCCATTGGATATTCTTTCCTGCTTTGTCGAAGATTAGTTGACCATAGAGTTGAGGGTCTATTTCTGGGCTCTCTATTCTGTTCCATTGATCTATATGTCTGTTTTTGTGCCAGTACCATACTGTCTTGATGATGACAGCTTTGTAATAGAGCTTGAAGTCTGGAATTGTGATGCCACCGACTTTGGCTTTCTTTTTCAATATTCCTTTGGCTATTCGAGGTCTTTTCTGGTTCCATATAAATTTTAGGATTATTTGTTCTATTTCTTTCAAAAAAAATGGATGGGATTTTGATAGGGATTGCATTAAATGTGTAGATTGCTTTAGGTAGAATAGACATTTTCACAATATTTGTTCTTCCAATCCATGAGCATGGAATATTTTTCCATTTCTTTGTGTCTTCCTCAATTTCTTTCATGAGTACTTTATAGTTTTCTGAGTATAGATTCTTTGCCTCTTTGGTTAGATTTATTCCTAGGTATCTTATGGTTTTGGGTACGATTGTAAATGGGACTGACTCCTCAATTTCTCTTTCTTCTGTCTTGTTGTTAGTGTAAAGAAATGCGACTGATTTCTGTGCATTGACTTTATATCCTGACACTTTACTGAATTCCTGTATAAGTTAAATAAATAAAATCTTTAAAAGAATAATAAACCACTTGGAATTGGTTTTCTTCTCACTTGAAACACAAGGATTCATAACAGGTAGCCAGGGATACAGCAGGCTGCAGATGTGACTGCTGATTCCTTTGGTTGTCACAGGGAAATATCAAATACAGGTTATTTGCTTGGATCTGCAGCATTTGCATTGCCTGAGAGATTGTTAGACATGCTGAATTTCAGGCACTTTTACATCAGAGTCTGGCCTTGCACTGTATTTCTCAAACTGGAATGTGCATGCAAATCATCTGGGGATCTTGCTAAAACACAAATTGTGATTCTACATTTCTACCAAATTCTTAAATGAGGCAGACCCCCGATCCCTTATCCATACTGCCTTAGAGACTGTTCATTATTTTTATTAATTTATTTTTTTAAAGATTTTATTTATTTATTTGACAGACAGAGATCACAAGTAGGTGGAGAGGCAGGCAGAGGGGGAGGGGGGAAAGCAGGCTCCCCACTGAGCAGGGAGCCCAATGTGGGGCTCGATCCTAGGACCATCCCAGGACCGGGAGATCATGACCCGAGCGGAAGGCAGAGGCTTAACCCACTGAGCCACCCAGGCGCCCCTATTTTTATTTTTTAAAAATATTTTATTTATTTATTTGACAAAGAGAGAGACACAGTGAGAGAGGGAATTCAAGCAAGGGGGAGTGAGAGAGGGAGAAACAGGCTCCCCGTGGAGCAGGGAGGCCCAAGTGGGGCTCGATCCCAGGACTCTGGGATCATGGCTAGAGCTGAAGGCAGAGTCTTAACAACTGAGCCACACTCGGGCACCCCTTCTTAGAGACTGTTCTTGAGGTGGGGGGGGGAAGCTAAGTTCAGGAACAAACACCATAAAGTCATTTCAGAAGGGCCACTAGACTAGACAGTTTTGGGCCATTTTTGCCTGACAGCCATATCTGCCCTGCTCTTTATCTTTGCACAGCCTGCCCTTCCAACTACCTGAGGTTGTCTTGCTTTTCTCCAAAATCCTGTAAATGTTCCAATTAGGAGCACATGTGTATGATAGCACTGGGACATTATGCTGCTTATTGAGAGGAGGAACCAGGGAGATAAACAGTGAGTGTATGTCCCTCCAAATCTGACAGACTTGAGCTGGCATAGCCTGTGTTTGTGCTGGGAGAAGCCCTCTGCCCCGTCCAATAGGCACCTCTACTGATCTCACCCAACTTCTTATTGTTTAATGTTTCACAAATTTATTTTTTGTTTGCTTGTCTCTCTTAGGAGATCACAGTCAGGCATGTCTTGTAGCAGAGCAGAATAGAATAGATATCTGCTAGGTCTTCTGAGTCTCGCCACCTCCCATAAGGCAGTGATTCTCAAAGCAAGCTGCAGACTATAATCAATCTTTATTTTTTATTTTTTTTAAAATTTATTTATTTGTTAGAGAGAGAGAGAAAGGAGAGAGAGGACAAGCAGGGGGAACAGGAAACAGAGGGAGAAGCAGGCTCCCTGCTGAACAAGGAGCCCCATGAGGGACTGGATCCCAGGACTCTGGGATCATGACCTGAATCGAAGGCAGATGCTTAAAAGACAGAGCCTCCCAGGCATCCCAGTAATTTTATATTCCATATAAAAATGTAGCTTTAGTAGGTGGTTTATAAGTCTGAATAGTTTTGAAAAACAAATGACCTAGGGTGCCTGGGTGGCTCAGTCAGTTAAGCATCTGCCTTTGGTCCAGGTAACGATCCCAGAGTCCTGGGATCAAGTCCTGCATCAAGTCCTGCATCGAGTCCTGCATCAGGCTCCCTGCCCAGCAGGGAGTCTGCTTCTCTCTCTGCCTCTGCACCTCCCCCATGTTTATACTCTCTCTCATGCTCGCTCTCTTGCAGATTAATAAATAAAACATTAAAAAACAAAAAACAAAAAAACAAAAGACCTGGTCTCTTCCTAAGAGATTCTGACTTCATTGGTTTGGCCTGCACTCAGGGCATTTCAAAATTGAAAATCTCTTTAGGTGATTCTAATTACAGCCATTAAATAGAGGAACATATTGATATCACAGAGCTGAGAAGCCAGTTACTTATGTATTTAGTTCACCAAGTGTTTATTGAACATCTATTATATGCCAGATACTGTACTATTTTCCCTGTTCTCAAGGAGCTGGTGATTTTACATGAGGGACAGGCATGTAGATAAATAATCATTGATGTGTGGTCAGTGTAATAAAGTTCAGTACAAAAGATGTTCTGCCAGAAAACAGAATGATGGATTCTTTGTGAAAGTACATGGGATAAAATTAATAATGGCTGATACTTACTGAACACTAACTATGGATCAAGAAGTCCTCAGGGAAGTGCTGATGCTTACCTGAAGCCTTGAAGGAGGAGAAAACCAAGTGGGGAAAGTGGGTGGGGGATGGGGAGGTATTTCTGAGTCGAGGTTGAGGGAGATGAGTGTGAGAAGGTGAGGAAACTAAAGGAGATTACATCTGTCTTCCTTGTAAAATTAGGGTGAGTCATGTCCCAAGAAGATGGTGGGGGATGGGGTGTGAGAGGTGGAGCCCGAGACTTGAGAAGAGGTACCCCAGCCTGAAGGTGCTTGGTGCATTTTGGAAGGTTCTTAGTGTACTCTGGAAAGCCCTTGAGGTACTGTGGAATGCCTGGTTTTGGGGGGAATGGGATGGATTTCATAGATAGATTCCCATCTTCAGGGTTGCATGGACAGCAGGTCCAATGTAGAAACAGAGAGATGGGACTGACGGATTCTTTCAAAGCTGGAGTTTTAGGAGCAGTGGAAAGACAGACAACAGGGCCAAGAAGCATTGGTGAGATTTTGGCTCAGGAGTTTAATGGATATGGGCATGGAGGAAATCAGTTCTGGATCATGTTAGGCCTGGAAAAAAGGGAAAGAGAAACCAGAATGACAAGAGAATGCATCAGAGGGGGATTTCAGAGATGATATGGGTCAGGGTGCTGATAATGTACAGGGTGGGGCTGCTGAAGGGGTTGAAGGTGAAGATCACTAGAGTTGTGTAGTCAGAGAAGTGGGATGGGTCCCCTAGTGGGTATTGAAGGCTTCCCCCACCTCTGCAGGAAGAAAGGAGGGTAGGAAGACTGGAACATTCTCTGTGCATATTTCATGAGTGGATTTAATCCAGTCATTCAGGATATAAAGGAGGGGGAGTTAGACCAGAAAGCAAAGGTCAGTCCATTGAAATGCAAAATGGAGCAACAGTGAAACAGGAAAATCTCACTCGGAATGGAAAATATGGAGGAAGAAGTGACAGAAATTCTCAGGGATAGAAGGAAGTTGTGTACATTCTTCTGGAAACCAGGAGATAGATTGTTTTCAGTTTAGGATGAAAGACTTGGAATTCAGAAATTTTGCTGGTGCTGACAGCAGCTCAAGGCCAAGCAAGAGAGCAGCTCTTGTCAACTTTGTAATCAGTGGTAGCGTTTACAGATAAGTGTTACTAGCAGTATCCTGCTTCTGAGAATTTTCAGTTTGAATTAATTGCTCTTGATCACTAGGTGCTACTTGAAGTCGTTCTTAAAATTTTTTTTAATCCCCTTCAATCACCTCAATATTGACACTCTGAGGCAAAGCCCCAGTCACCTGGCATCAGTTATGGTTCTGCTTACAGTGGAAGGGTGCCTGACTTCCCACACTTGACCTTCCCCTCCCCCACATCCTAGAGAGCTTCTTTTATCCTAATGTAGAGCAAAGCTAGAATTCTTATCCAACAGTCACCAGGACAACACCCTCTGTTAAAATACCAGATTGTTTAAGGTATCTGGGGCATAACTGGAACTCCACAAGATGGCTGACTTCCTCAGAATTTCCCTTGAGAGGAGGAAAGCTGTGTATGGACATAGAGACATGGGTGCTGGAGTCCTCCCAGAACTCTCCTTTCCTAGAGAAGTTTTTCTCCAAAAATACAGCTATGGAGACTCTGAGATGCACCCCCTATGGAGAGAGGCAGAGCTTCCCAAAGACCTTCAGAGACAGATGCCATGTTCCACCAACCCAAGGATGCCTGAGCAACCTATACCCTCTGCAGCCAGACAGTTGTGTGGAGGCAGGAGTCAGCTCTCTCTTAGTAGTGCATTACCAATGGCTGAGGCATCCATGTTTGCAACGGAAGGGAGGCCTTCCTCTTCCCAAGTGGGCCCTACATCCTGTTCCACTGACACCACTTGGAAGAATCAAAAAAGGGGAAGATTGAGTTCCCGGCTTTTCCCCAGCTGTCTCCTAGGCTGTACCACTGTGTCTGTTGTGGACCAGTAGACCCTAAGACTATCTAGGAGGGTCAGTCTCTTTCCCCAGTGAGGGAGTCTCTAGGGCCAGCTATATATAGTGAAGGCCTGCACACTTTTTCTCATTACTCATTTAGTTTGGCCCGGGTTTAAAGCATGAACAATCTCTTCCAGGCACTCCCTGTTCTCACTTCCCTCTGACCAGAGGGCCCCTCCTCTCGTCTGACCCGTGGGGGTCAACATCCTTTCTAGCTGATCCGCCCCACTTCCTCCCTCAGGGTGAGCTTGAGGCTGTTTTTTAGCTTCAGGGGGTTCCCGGAGAAGTTTCCTCTGCCCCCTTGCAATATCACATCAAACGTACTGGACTCAGGCTCTTGGGTTACTGGAGATTTGAAAGCAGGAAGATCAGTATGAACTGTGGGAAGAAACATTCTGGGAGAGGTGGGGCTTGAAAAATCCATCTGTGAAGGTCGCAAAAGGGAACCCCCAAAAGTAGAGAAAGAGACAGAAGTTCTTCATGCTCAGACATGGTGGAAAGACCAGACACAGGGTTTTGGAGAGGGTTTCCGAGGGCCTCCCAGGAGGGCTAACATAACTGGCATACTGTGGTGAGCAGGCCAAGGGCTCCACAGGCAGATAGACCCGGTTATGTGTTCCAGAGAAATCCTGAGCTCATTTACTGGCCCTGTGACTTTGCCAGCCACTTAGAAATTCTGTTTCCTCATCTACAAAATGTGGGTAATAATAGTTACCTGCAGATTCTTTGCAAGGATTGGAAGTATTTGTACAGTGCCTAGCTGAGTGATGTTATGAAGAAGAAATCTAAGTTCCTTTGACCTGATCTTTTCATGGGTGGGCACGAAGGGAAGAGCTTCTGCCCCATCAAACCAGTTGTGTACCTAACAGTGCAGCCTGAGCCTGGAGAGTAACCAACTTACTGGTTAGTCTTAATTCACTGAGACATAAACACAAATGGTTTTGTGCGGCTTTAACTATGCTCTCTTAAATCTCTCTATCTTGTCCCTTAATAACTCTTGAGAAGAGTTTATTACTTTCTAGTTACTTTAAGTTGTTAAAATGTAACTCATCTGAATTATTTTGGAAACTAATAATGTAAAAAGTCAATTCACTATAAAGCCTCTATCTTCGTTCAAAGCTTTTGCCTTCCATTCTCTCTGAAGGCTTAAGGAGAGACCTCATCTACCAGTCCTGGAGGTGGAGAGATACTGCTGTCTTGTAGATAGCCCCTCCCCTGCCCTCTTTAAGGCCAGCTCCCGCTGTGTGTGTGGGGGGGGTGAGTGGTGGTGGTGGAGGTGTTGAGGAAGGACAGGGAAAGGGGCAGATGTCTTTACTTACCTGGCCATTGCTGATCTCTCTTATGTTTCTCTGAAAAACCCTTACTGCCTTCAAAGCCCCTATGTGACAGGGTCTGTCTCTCTCATGGACCACATGTAAGTGCCTTAGAGCCTCCACACTGCTCCTTCCTCGAGTGGGGGATGAACTGTGGCTGTACTCATCCCTATCTGCTTCTCCTTTCAGTCCTTGCCCTGGGCCATAATCGCATAGGCTCTGTGCTGAGGGGCCTGCACCTCAACTCAGTTTTCTTTGCAGAGTACCTGCAAGATGGCAGAGACCTGGCCACTTTGCATGGTGTCCACTTGGCCCCAGGGAAATTCATGCATCCCTAGGATGGTGAGGGTACCCTGGGCTGCCCTTGTTGCCCTCTCCCTGCCCTGCCACTTCCCCTGGAATTCCTTTTCTCTCTGTCTAGGGGGAATCATCAGGTCTGATTCCGAGCCAGATGCCAAACCACAGCTCAGAATTCCATACTCCTTCATTGCATTCCTGTCAACCTCTGCCTTAAAAAAATTTTTTTTACAATGTATTTCACTTAAAATGATTTATTATTTAATGTATCAAACATTCAAAATTACAGAATATAATAGTATACATCAGATAACAGATACTTGTTCACCACCACTCATAAGAAGTCAAGAAAGACAGCAGGCCCCATTGCAGGAGTACTTTTCAGGTCTGTGTTGGGGAACTGGACATCCATCCCTTTCTCCAGTTGAAAAATAATTGGAATTCAAATTGGAATTCTAGTGCATTTGTAGCTCACTTTTGGAGAAATTTATGTTTTCATGATGTATTTCTAGCCGGTATTGCCCAAATTGACCTACAGATTCAGTGCAATCGCTATCAGAATCCCAACTGTCTTTTTTGCGGGAGTGAACAAGTTGATCCTAAAATTCATGTGGACATGCCAGCGTTCCTACATAGCCAAAAACATCTTGAAAAAGAATAACAAAGTTGGAAGAATTACATTTTCCGACTTTCAAAACTCACTACAAGGCTACAACCTGGTACTGGCATAAAGATAGACCTATAGATCAATAGAATAGAACTCCTCACCAAATGCTGTTGGGACAAGGTGTTTCCTACAGGCTAAAGAATGGGGTTAGGCATTTACCTTCACCATATAAAAAAATTAACTCAAAGTCATAAGTGTAAGGGCTAAAACTTGAAAGCTTACTCAGGGAAGTATAGGTATAAATGTGTATGACCTTAAAGTAGGTAATGTTTTCTTAGATATGACATGAAAAGCACAAAGAAAAATTGATAAATTGGACTTCATCAAAATTAAAAACTTTTGTACATAAAAAGACACCATCCAGAAAGTGAAAAACACAACCTGGGACAAAGTATTTGCAAATCATATATCTGATATGGGTCTAGGGTCTAGAATATATAAAGAATACTTACAACTCAGCAACAAACAGACAGCCCAGTTTCAAAATGGACAAAAGATTTGGAGAAATATATTTAAGTACCTGGATAGACTTTTTTTTGGTACTTTGATTTTGGTATGAATAATACTTTCATAAAATGAATTGGAAAGTCTTCCTTTCTCTTCTGTTTTTTGGAAGATGTTGTATAGAATTGGTGTTAATTCTTTAAGCAACTGGGAGAATTTTCTAGTGAAACCATCTCTGCAAGGGAAGTTCTTTTTTTTTTTTTTTAAGATTTTATTTATTCATTTGTTAGAGAGAAGGAGCGATTGAGCACACAAGCAGGAGAAGTGGCAGGCAGAGGGAGAAGCTGGCTCCCAACTGAGCAAGGAGCCCAATGTGGGACCTGATCCCAGGACTCTGATTGTGACCCGAGCCTAATGCAGGTGCTTAACTGACTGTGCCACCCAGGCATCCCAGGAAAGTCTTTTTTGAGGGAAGTTTTTGGTTATAAATTCAGTTTCCTCAACAGTTAGTGTTCAAATAGGTCTGGTCAAATCATCTATTTCAGGGCTATTCAAGTCATGTATTTCATATTGGGTGGTAGTATGTGTTTTTCAAAAGTTGCCAAATTTATGTGTATGTAGTTGTTCATAGTATTCCCTTATTAACCTTTAAATTTTTTTTAATATTTAAGTAATCTTAACACCCAAGATGGGATGGGGCACGAACTTACAACCCTGAGATTGAAAGTCTCCCACTCCACTGGCTGAGCCAGCCAGGTATCCCTCCTTTATTACCCTTTCCATATCTCCTACCGCCTATTTCATTTCTGATATTGATGATTTGTGTCTTCTGTGTCTTCTGTCTCCCTTCATCCAAAGAAACTGCTTTTTTGGGGCACCTGGGTGGCTCAGTGGGTTGAGCCTCTGCCTTCGGCTCAGGTCATGGTCTCAGGGTCCTGGGATCGAGCCCCACATCGGGCTCTCTGCTCAGCAGGGAGCCTGCTTCTCTCTCTCTCTCTGCTTGTCTCTCTGCCTACTTGTGATCTCTGTCTGTCAAATAAAAAAAATAAAATAAAATCTCAAAGAAACTGCTTTTTTGCTCATTGATTTTCTTTATTGTTTTTCTGTTTCAATTTAATTGATTTCTTGTCCCCCCCCCCATCAGTAAAGTATTATTTTTTTTTTCTGGTTTCAATTCTCCTTTCAAGAATTTTTCTTTGTTTTAGTTTTTCATTTAATTCTGGTGTGTCTTAGCCTGAATATCTTTGAATTTATCCTGTTTTGAATTTGCTCAGCTTCTTTAATCTGTAGATTTATGTTCTTGACAAATTTGGGAAATTACAGTTGCTTTTTCTTCAGGTACTTTTTCAGCCTTGTTGTCTCTCTTTCTGGGACTCTTGATTATGTGAATGCTAGCCTTAAGTTATAGTCCCATAGATCCCTGAGATTCTGTTCATCTTATTTTTTTAGTCTATTTTCTCTCTGTTCAGATTGGGTTATTTGTATTTCTTTTTTTCCAGTCACTAATTCTTTCCATTCTGCTGTTGACCTTTTTTTGTTTTCTATTGCTATATTTCTTAGCAAGATCTACTGAATTTGTTCTGTTATTGTATTTTTCAGTTCCGAATTTCCTTTTGGTTCTTCTTTATATCTTATTATTTCTTTGATGCAGCTTTTTACGTATTTTCTGAGGCTTTACAACTTTTCCTGTGTTTCAAGCATGTATATAAAATTACTCATTAAAGTATTTATATCATGATTGTTTTAAAATCTGGATCAGAGAATTCTAATATCTCTGTCATCTTGGTGTTGGCATCTATTGACTGTCTTTACTCAGTTTTGGAGGAGGTAATTGAGAGGATGTGAATGCCGGTTCACCCTCAAGCTGGTCCAGGGTAATGTGAGCCCCCCACCCATCCCCTGTCCTTGGAACTTTCACCCTGCTCATATTCTCACGGTAGGGGCTGTTTGCAAGGACGCAGCCTTGAGAGAGAGCAATGAGTTGTTGAGAACCTCTGGACTGAATATGTGACTGAAACCATTTAAGTCCTCTATATAGTTTTTTTTTTTTTTAAATTAAATTTTTTATTTATTTTCAACGTAACAGTATTCATTGTTTTTTCACCACACCCAGTGCTCCATGCAATCTGTGCCCTCCCTAATACCCACCACCTGGTTCCCCCAACCTCCCACCCCCTGCCCCTTTAAAACCCTCAGGTTGTTTTTCAGAGTCCATAGTCTCTCATGGTTCACCTCCCCTTCCAATTTCCCTCAACTCCCTTCTCCTCTCCATCTACCCTTGTCCTCTATATTATTTGTTATGCTCCACAAATAAGTGAAACCATATGATACTTGACTCTCTCTGCTTGACTTATTTCACTCAGCATAATCTCTTCCAGTCCCGTCCATGTTGCTACAAAAGTTGGGTATTTGTCCTTTCTGATGGAGGCATAATACTCCATAGTGTATATGGACCACATCTTCCTTATCCATTCACCCGTTGAAGGGCATCTTGGTTCTTTCCACAGTTTGGCGACCGTGGCCATTGCTGCTATAAACATTGGGGTACAGATGGCCCTTCTTTTCACTACATCAATAACTTTGGGGTAAATACCCAGTAGTGCAATTGCAGGGTCATAAGGAAGCTCTATTTTTAATTTCCTGAGGAATCTCCACACTGTTCTCCAAAGTGGCTGCACCAGTTTGCATTCCCACCAACAGTGGAAGAGGGTTCCCCTTTCTCCACATCCTCTCCAACACACGTTGTTTCCTGTCTTGCTAATTTTGGCCATTCTAACTGGTGTAAGGTGGTATCTCAATGTGGTTTTGATGTTTTTTAAGATTCTAGTGGGCAGGTACTAGATCTTTTTTCAGACCACTCCCCTCCCGCCAAGATAAGTCTTACATGTAAGTTCCCTGCTACGTACCTGGAGTGGTTTGTTTCTTCATTCTCTCCTTGCCCTCTGTGTGCAGGGGCTAGTTTGTGAACCAACATTCAGTTTGAGATCTTCCTAGTTCTTGGTATGATGAATGATTTTAAAATGAAACCTGGGTATTACATATTATACTATGAGATTGGATTTTATTTAAACCTCCTGTTTTAGCTAAGCTTCTTTGGTATCAATCTGGGAGGAGAAAAGATGAAGCCTTCCCATTAATGCCTAGTGGAGGAATAAGTCCAGGTTTTCCACTGGGCTTCTGACACTGACGGGAAGACCCATTCCTACTGATTGGGGGTGAGAATTCTGGCTCTCTAGGTGGACCCCACTCATATCGTAGTGGGGGAAATTGCCTTATTTCCACTGGGCAGTTGTGAAAGTCCTGACTCTCCAGTAGACCTCTTCTGACACCACTACAGTAGGAGAGGGGTGCCTTGTTACTACTGAGTAGGGGTGGGAGTTTGTCCACTCTAATTTTCTTTCTTTTTTTCCTTCCTTCTTTCTCTCTTTCTTTCTCCCTTTCTTTTTCTTTCTTTCTTCCCCTTCTCTCCTTCCTTCCTTCCTCTCTCTCTCTTCCTTCTTGCCTCCCTCCCTTCTCCCCTCCCTCTCTCCCTCCCTTCCTGCCTTACTTTCTTTTTAAATTTAAATTTAAAAAATTTTTTTAAGTAGGCTCAAAGCCCAATGTGAGTTCAAACCACAACACTGAGGTCAAGAGTTGCATTTTCCACTGACTGAGCCAGCCAGGTGCCCCTGTCCACACCAGCTTTCTGCAAGTAGAAATCACTGGCTTAAATTTATTTTATCCCGTTTGTCATGTGATCATCTTTGGGTGCCTGTTTTTTTTCAAAGATTTAACTTACACAGTAATGATAGTAATAAAAATAATAAGTAACACTAAACATTTCTTTCTCTATGCAAGTACATACGTTTAGTCCCAACATCAACTCCATTGGAGAGCTCCTGTATTATAGAAGCACACATGGAAGAACAGAGCAGTTACAGAGCTTGCCTAGGATCTCATAGCTAAACAGCAGAGCTGGGATTCAAACCCACACAGTTTGGCTCTGGAATCCATGCTTTGTTTTTGGTTCGCTGTTGAACCCCCAGCACCTAGAATAGTGCCTGACATGTAGCAAGTGCTCTGTAGTTATTTGTTGAGTGGATTAGCTGTGAGGCTGCTACAGGGAATGTTATTCCCTTCCTTCGATTCCGTTTTCTCCCTGTGTTCATCACATCTCATGCCCCAGTCTCCTTTTTCTTCCTACTTCAGTATGTTTGCATCATTTCCCTGATGCTTCTTTTTTGTCTTGTTCAGGTTTAGGTAACTCTTTCCAGTCATATTATTTATTTTGATACATTGTGAATGCTTTTTTTTTTTCCTTTCCAACATTTCTATCCAACTTCTTTGTAAGCAACTGCATAGCAGGTGAATATTTCATGTTCATCTTTATTTATGGAGTCTGAGGGCCTCCAAATATAGAGAGGAAATAAGAGAGTTCAGCTGAACTGTAATGTGGTTTGTGCTATGTTGGGTTTACTGCAACTCGTCTCAGGGCTTTCCTCCTCCTATGGAAAGAAACTTCAGCCTTCACATCATTTCCCAGCTCAGCATGAAGCTTGAAGTATGGATTTCCATCAGAGAATGTTGAGCTCTGTTGCTTACTTCTTCAGTTTTACCCAAAACTGTCAAATAAATAAATAAAATAAACATTTTAAGAAACTGCCAAACTATTTTCTAACATGTTTGTGCCATTGTACATTCCTACCACTAATGAACAACAGCTCCAATTGGTGTAAGTCCTTGTCAACAGTTATTATGATGGTTTTAAATTTTAGCCTCTCTAATGGGATATAGTGGTAATCTTAATTGATATAATTTGTACTTCTCTGATACCTAATAATGTTGCACATTTTTCCTATGTTTATTTGCCATCCACGTATTATCCTTTTTTACGTGTCTGTTCACATCTCCATATCCTTTCTGTTGGGTTGTTTTTTTCTTATTATTGAGTTTCTTCTTATTATTATTTTCTTATTATTATTATAGGTATTTATATTGTACATATTTTCTCCTAGTATACGCCTTGTCTTTTTCTTTCTTCCTTCCTTTTTTTTCAAGTAGGCTCCATACTCAATGTGTGGATTGAACTCATGACCCTGAGATCAAGAGTTGCATGCTCTACTGACTGAGCCAGCCAGGTGCCTTAATTGTCTTTTTACTTCTTAATTGTGGCTTTTAAAGAACATACATTTTGGGGTGCCTTGGTGGCTCAGTCAGTTTAGGGTCTACCTTTGTCTCAGGTCATGATCCCAGGGTCCTGGGATCAAGCCATGCATTGGACTCCCTGCTTGGTGGGGAGCCTGCTTCTCTCTCTTCCACTTCTGCTCCCCCTACTTTTGCTCTCTCTCTCTCTCAAATGAATAAATCAAATCTTTTTTTTTTTTTTTAAAGAACTATCTTTTCTCCATCTAATTATATTGACACCTTTGTAAAAAAAAAATCAATTGAGGGGCACCTGGGTGGCTCAGTGGGTTAAGCCTCTGCCTTCTGCTCAGGTCATGATCTCAGGGTCTTGGGATCAAGCCCCACATCGTGCTCTCCACTCAGCAGGGAGCATGCTTCCCCCCCTTCTCAATGCCTGCCTTTCTGCCTACTTGTGATCTCTCTCTCTGTCAAATAAATAAATAAAATCTTTTAAAAAAATCAATTGACTATACATGTGTGGGTCTATTTCTGGTCTTTCTAACATGTTCAAATGATCTGTAATGAACAAATGCCACACTGTATTAAATACTGTAGAATTATTGTAAGTGTTGAAATTAGGTAGTATGAATCCTGCAACTTGATCTATTTTGTCAAAAATTGTATCAGCCACTCTAGGTCTTTTCCTTTTTCCCATATAAATTGTAGCAACCAGTTGGTCAATTTCATTGAATTTGAGTTAAATCTGTTAGGGAGAATTGGTAGTCTACCAGTATTAAGCCTTTCCAGTCCATGAACATAATCTCTCCATTTATTTAGGACTTTGATTTCTCTCAACAGTATTTTGTATTTTTCAGCGCTTCAATATTGCATTTTTTGTCATCTTTATCTCTACATATTTTATGTTTTCTGAATAAATAAAATATTATTAAATTTTAAATTTCAATTTCCAATTGCTTGTTGCTAGTTACAGAAATACATTTGCTTTTAAAAAGTTAAGCTATGTCTTGTGATTTTGCTAATGCACAATTCATTCCAGTAGTTTCTTTTCTTTTCTTTATTTTTTTTGTAGACTATTTGGGATTTTGTTCATAGACAACTCTGCACTATGTGAATAAAGTTTTATATCTTCTTTTCAAATTTGTATGACTTTGTTTCCTTTTCTTTGCCTTACTACACTGGCTAAGACTTTCTGTACAATGTTTCTGTACAATGTTGAAAAGGAGAAGTATCTAAGAGTCTTCTTCCTCTTGTGACATGACTTATTGGCACATCACCTCCCAAAGGGGTAAATGGATATTTTGTGTTTCTAGGATCTGCCTCCATTACACACCACCTTTAGAGGCAATCTTATTTTGAGAAGAGAAAAGAATGAATTTTGGTGGTTTGGGAGCTGAAGAGGACAGTGACTCAATAATTGTGATAACCCTTCATCCTGGAATGGACCCCAGTGATTATGGGTCCCTAGTGGATAGATCTTAAACATGTCTCTGGAGTAGCTGGGCTCAGAGGACAAAGACCATGCCATCAAGACCTGAGTTGGGCTCCACACTCAGCGTGGGGTTTCTCTCCTTCTCCTTCTGCTCCCCCTCCTCCATCTCCTCACCTCTGGCTCTCTTTCAAATAAATAAATCTTAAAAAAAAAAAAAAAAAAAAAAAGAAAGAACTTCCCCACAATGAGTTAAAAACAATTTAAAGACCTGAACATATTTCCACTCTTTTTCTTATCAGACTAAAATGCATTTCAGTGGCTATTTCTTGAAGTTATCAAGGGAATAGACTTATTGTGCATGTAGGGGGTGGCAGCACCATTTACCAGGGAGAACCTACTTAAGAACCCACAGTTTTGGGCTCTTTCCAAGGCATTGTAAAATTACTTTACAGTGTCTGATTTACTTTAAAGCTTCTTGTTATTGCAGTTTAGAAACAAAATTTATCCTGCACACATCCTGTTTAAAACAGAATTTTCTCCTCTGCTACACACAGATAAAAAATGCAAGAATATGCATTTCCTAGCATTAGTTCACCTTGATAGTAGAGAAAAATGGAACCTGGTGCTTTTAATGATCAGGTTTATGGCAGAAGGGGGCACAAATCAAATATACATTTGAAAATATAATTTGGTTATGTCTTGAATGACTTAATGAAGGTGACAGTAAGTTCTCAAGAATATAAAATGAAAGGAAATCCATTTCTTTTCCTCCTCTTCTTCCCCCTCCTCCTTCACTATTTCTTTCTTCTTCTTTAGAAGTGCTGCATGTGCAAGTATTTATGTAAAACATCATGACACTACTTAGACATTTAGAAACTGTTTTCTTTCAGAAGACACCAGTACATTCCTCAGGCTGCAGGAGCATATGGGGAGCACACCCTTCCCTGTCTGGCATAAAGACAGCAGCAGGTAAAACCAGTGTCTGCTTTGGTGATCAGCTCGGGTTCAACTGGGAACCTCGTGGGTCCCAGTTTTTTTCTCTCACCAACTTGCAGCTGATTTACCTCTTTCTGAAAAATGGATATGCACTATGCACTCAAGGGACCCCTCGTGAGTCTTGTACATGTTACCACAATGTCATGAGAAGACCAAGACAAGAGGTTAACTGAACTGTGCATGCCTTTCTTTCTTTGATAGGGCCCTGGGCATTTGACCCACACCTTTACAGTTTCCCAGAATGCTTGTAGAACAAGAGTCAGGTTTTCTGGATTATGGTTCTAAAAGACACATACTTGTATATGTTCACTCTGGAGATGGAGCTAGTTGACAGTGGCTAACACTGACAACAAGTAAAACAAAACAAAACTAAAAGAATTAGATTTTGTTGGGAGTCTCAAGGAGTTTTAACACAGTCTTGATGATGGTCTACTAAAGTATAATGGTTTGATTGCTTTTTAGATTTTTCTGTGAGGTCCTTTTGTAGGTAATCCTGAGGGAAATGCTAACCTTGCATTAAGAATCAGCATACTTGTTGGTCTGGGAATAGGACCTCTGTGTGAGAAAGTGACTTCTTTAACTTGTTGTCACTGACTTCTTCCTGGTGCTTTATGAAGTCTCCCTTTACTTCTTTGGGAGGTCTCTATGATTTTCACCTGGGAATCTTTCCTCTGCCCTGTGCAACTGCCTACCCTGGTTGTCACAACCACTAGTCAGTTGCTAGGACAGATTCTGTTTTTAAGTAAACCTTGGAACTGGTCTTATTTTGTATTAACTCTGGTTTCAGGACAAAGTCTTCCTGTCTCATATCACTTTCCTTTAAATCTATCAACTAGAATTGTGTCATTTGCTGTTTGAAAGCTTATGGTTTTCGTAGAACCTATGGCTAAGTTTTGGTTTTGATGATTTTATGTTCAGATAATTTTTAAAGTGAAATGACTGACACACTTTACTGATGACTGCGCACGTCTTCCTAGGCAGACTACTGGGACTGCTCATCCTCTGGACTCCCTCTGAGTCAATTCCCTCATCAACCAAACACTCTTCTTCCCTTCTTCTCTATCCTCCCCACCATCCCCAAGCCCCCCAGCTATGGTCTTCTACAATATTTAAATGTTCTAGTTTATAATTTGGTAACATTCTTAGTTTTGTGTAACAAGAAAATCCATCCCCAATTTCCTTAAATAATGGTGATCTGATTGACTCACATAACTAAAATGTTTAGGTGTAGACCTGTTTCAGGCATGGCTGGATCTAGGAGCTCAATGATGTTTTCAGAACCAAGTTTCTTTGTTTCTTTTCTTGCTCTTCTTTCTTTCTTTCTCTCTGAGAGGAGAGTGTGCATTTCCTAGGAGGTGGATCCAATTTTTAGATTTCACAGGGAGTTCAAATCACTAAAGCAGCTCCAAAACCTACACAACCTGAGAGACCTACAAGATCAGGGAAATGACTACTTTCTTCTCACTTGGAGGCCCCAGAAAAAATTTTAATATATTTTATGGACTTTGTTTGGGACACATACTGGTCACTCAACCAAAAACTGAGCTGGAAAATGGTTTCTCTAGTCATGTCTGAATCTCATGTAGAAGGACATGGACTGATAATTACGGAGAAGATGGTCTTCTTGAAAGAAATCAGATATGATCACCAGAAGAGTGAATGGATGTTAGGTTGTACTGCATACTGAGTGTGTTGCCCCAAAATTCATATGTTGAAACATAACCCCAATATAATAGTATTTGGAATTTGGGCTTTTAAGAGATGACTAGGTCATGAAAGTAGAGCCTTCATGCATGAGTATAGTGCCATTATGAAAGAGATTCCAGTGGGACACCTGGATGGCTCAGTTGGTTGATTTCCTGACTCTTGATCTCAGCTTGGGTCTTGATCTCAGGGTCATGGGTTTGAGCTCCGTATTGGGCTCCATGCTGGGTGTGGAGCCTACTTAAAGTAACTAACTAAATAAATAAGACCCAGAGAGCTCCCTTGCCCCTTCCCCTTTCCACCATGTGAGGACAGAGTGACAGTGTCAGTCCATGAACCAGGAAGCAGATTCTCACCAGAAACCAAACTAGTGCCTTTTTTCTTGGACTTCTCCGCCTCTAGAAATATGAGAAATAAAATTTAAAAAAAAAGATTTTATTTATTTATTTGACACACACAGAGAGAGAGAGGGAAAGCAAGTGGAGCAGCAGGCAGAGGGAGAGGGAGAAGCAGGCTTTTTGCTAAACAGGGAGATAGATGCGGGACTCAGTTGCAGGACCCTGGGATTATGGCCTGAACCAAAGGCAGATGCTTAACTGACGGAGCCACCCAGGCACCCTGAGAAATAATTTTTAAAAAAGATATTATTTATTTGCCAGAGAGAAAGAGAGAGAGAGCCCACAAGTGGGGGGTGGGGGGTGGGCAGTGGCAGGCAGAGGGAGAAGCAGGCTTTTTGCTGAGCAAGGAGCCTGATGTGGGACTCAATCCCAGGACCATGGGATCATGACCTGAGGTGAAGGCAGACACTTAACCAACTGAGTTACCCGAGCGTCCCGAGAAATAAATTTGTGTTTTTTATAAGCCACTGGTCTATTGCAGCTTCTTATAGCTACCCGAGTGGACTAAGACAAGTGGCAAAACAAAACAAAGCGAATAAGCAAAAGCAAAACATTCACTTGAAAAGCACAATTCCATTAAGAGGGATTAAGTTTTAATAGTGAAACTTAAATAGTGAAATTTTAATACTGAAGTTTTAATAGTATACTTTAATAGTATATTAAAGTAAACTTTAATACTGAAGTTTTAATAGTATATTTAAAACTCATGTAATAAGTGGTAAAGCTGAGACTTGAAATCTGTTCTATTCTGGATCTGATGTATTTAAGATCCAGTTATGCTGCCATCTCTGAAGACTGATAAGGAATAGAAAAGGTATACATAAAGTATCTAATATAGTGTTTGGCACATTATAGGGACTCATTATTTTTATCATTTTTCGATGTCCACATATGTATAAACGGGGATAATGGTATCTGCTTCAGCATTGATAGGAGATTTAAAGGTGATAATAGGGGGCGCCTGGGTGGTTCAGTGGGTTAAAGCCTCTGCCTTCGGCTCAGGTCATGATCCCAGGGTCTTGGGATCGAGCCCTGCATTGGGCTCTCTGCTCAGCGGGGAGCCTGCTTCCTCTCCTCTGCCTGCTTCTTTGCCTACTTGTGATCTCTGTCTGTGAAATAAATAAATAAAATCTTAAAAAAAATGTGATAATAGAAGTAAAATAGCTCGGTACCTGGAACTTAAAAATCTTATGTATTTACACTGTATTACTTGAGATAGACATTATTATTTGAGTTATACAGATGAAGAAAACTATGTTCAAGTAATAAATAGTGGATCCAAGAAGAGAATCCCACCCTGTTCAACTACAAAAATTCCCTTTATTCAGTTTATCATTCTGTTACCATTATTGCATATCTGCGGGAACTTGTAACTACAAAGATATAGAGCTCACTCCAATGAAAGATTTTTATACTTATTGTTAGTTAAAATTGTCTAAATTTTCTTGGGCACCTGGGTGTTCAGTCAGTTAAGTGTCTGCCTTTGGCTCAGATCATGATCTTGGGGTCCTGGGATTGAGTCCTGCATCAGGCTCCCTGCTAAGTGGGGAGCCTGCTTGTCCCTCTGCCCCTCCCCCCATGCTCTCTCTCTTTTTCTCTCACAAAAATAAATAAAATCTTTAAAATAATTGTCTAAATCTTCTTGACAAACTCAATACTTTGAGTTTGACAAATATAGAGACTTAATTTTATTTCAATATGGATTCTTCTTCCTAAAATTTCTCTGAATCTTAGAAAATGATACTTACATGGCTTGATACAATGTTGTAGAATACTACAGCTTCTTTGGTCATCCCCTGTAATTCTTTCCACTCCTGTGGTTACCAGATTAAATACCAGTATCACCTTTCAAACTTCTTGGTAAATGAATTTTCTAGGTTGGAAATACAGGTTTGATCTTCAATAGCCCTTTAATTCTTCTATAAATTCATGGTCATTACATTGGTTACGATTTTAAGCCTTACAACTATTCTATATGTTTACAGAGAAGATAAACCATCTCACAGCTCATACCACTCAGGTACATAGAAATGTAGTGTTTATTTCTCTGTGAATGAACTTAACTCTCATAGTCCCCACTTCCACTGATGGCATCTTAACTTAGTGGCTTCTTGTGTAAAATCCAGTCTCCATTGGGTAAATACTGTCAGCTGGAGATTTCCTCCTTCCCCTTCCGCTGGGAGATCTGGAAGTCATGGTCCATCATGGAAAGGGTAGTTTCTCTGCTGGTGTCTTCCTGGCCTTCCATCCCTGGTACAATTTCTGCTGGAACTCTGGCTTCCCTTTCTGCACTCCAGAGGATGCCTGTGTCCCTTCTGACCCAACTCCCAGGTGTCTATCATATACCCTAGCCCTTAATTGGTGACTTCCATTCCTTCTCTGCAGCCAAAGAACATTTATTTACTCTGCTTATAGTGTCTGTGGCCTGTCTGAAGCTTTTTTTTTTTTTGTTTGTTTGTTTTTTTTTAAACTCTCCTAAATTGATTCACTACCATTTCTAGCCTGATGACTCAAATGTGAATTGGATGTCAAGTCTTTTTTTACCTAGCCCTATTTCGATATTTTAAATTATTCCTCATAAGGATTTTGATGAGGTTGTGGTCGGGCAGTAAGAAGTAAACTCTAGTCACCACTTTTTTTTTTTAAAGGTTTTATTTATTTATTTGTCAGAGAAAGAGAGAGAGAGAGAGAGAGAGCGCGCACAAGCAGGGGGAGCGGCAGGAAGAGCAGGCAGAGGGAAGCAGCTCCCTGCTGAGCAAGGAGCCCCATGCGGGATTCGATTCCAGGACCCTGGGATCATGACGTGAGCTGAAGGCAGTGGCTTAACTGACTGAGCCACCCAGGTGTCCCTCTAGTCATCACTTTAAAAAAATTTCTTTCATTAACTGGTCAGATTTTTAAAAGTCACCTTGTACTTGGAAAAAAAGCTGCATTTCTCCTTGCATCCTTTCAAACTCTAAAGCATCTTCTGTGGCTAAAATTAACAACATAGGAAACAACAGGTGTTGGCAAGGATGTGGAGAAAAGGGAATTCTCTTACACTATTAGTGGGAATGCAAACTGGTGTAGCCACTCTGGACAACAGTATGGAGGTTCCTCAAAAAGTTAAAAATACAATTACTCTATGATCCATCAATTACACTAGTAAGTATTTACCCAAAGGATACAAAAATTCCGATTTGAAGGGATACATGCACCCTGGTGTTTAGAGCATCATTATCAATAATAACCAAATTATGGAAAGAACCCAAATGTCCACCAACTGATGAATGCATAAAGAAGATGTGCTACACACACACACACACACACACACACACACACACACACACATGCTGAAGTATTTCTCAGCCATAAAAAGAGGGTACAATCTTGCCATTAGCTCCAAATGGTTGGAGCTAGAGACTGTTATGCTAAGTGAAATAAGTCAGAGAAAGAAATACCATATGATTTCACTCATATGTGGAATTTAAGGAAAAAAAAAAAGATGAACATGGGTGTAAAAAGAGAGGTAAACCAGGATTGTTCTTGCTAGTTACAGTTAGAAGTTTAGAATTCTAATGCAAACACACAGTAAGCAATAACAATAGCAGTTATAAAACATTTTTTCCCTTAAATCTCTTGTAATGTCTGGCTTTCAAGACTGTTGCCTGTGTAACAAATCTGAAACATTACATTTAGAAACTGAGAAGTCAAGAACTTGACTTCTTGACTAGTCAAGAAGGTATCTAGCAGGTACCTGCTAGATGGTGGAGGGAATGAACACTGGGAAATGGCGCAAAGAGGTTGGAGAAGGATGCATCTTTGTTTAGTTTGCCTAGATTTTATTCTAGTGCTCTTATATCTAACAGCTGTTGTACTCTGAAGTCAAATGTAAAGAAATGATGTAATAATCATTATGTAATGAACTTTTTCTTAACGAGGATATAACTAGTAGAGTTTAGGTGCTGCCTTTGGTGAGTAGAAGGGAGAAAATGTACATTTTTTTCCTGATATCTGAGTAGATTAGGAGGCAAAGAACACAGTGAGAGGTATGTCCAGGATGTGATATGTTGGGATGACAATGAGGGTATTTGAGCTCTATCTTATTGGGGTCTGTTATGTATGTGAAGCAGGAAGGAGGTCTCTGTTGAGAGTAAAGGTAGTATGTGAGAAATATGTGCGTCTAAGAAGATTGCTCTGAAATGATGTATGAATGCACAAATGCACTAAAGAAGTGGTTCTGAATCCTGCACAAATCACCTTGGGATGCATAGCAAAAATAGAGATTCTTGAACCTTGTGCATGGTTTCCTGAGCTGGAATCTCTGGGTTGGGCTCCCAGTTGATTTTATTGTAACCAGCCTAGTATCAGTCCAGTATATTTGGGGGAATTGATGGTTGGGAGGGATCATCAAACTATAAAATGATAGCAGTAGGCTTTTAAAAGACTTTATTGTTGCAAATACTTTGATATCAGTGGCGCTAGACAAGGGGGAACACTGAGCTGAAAATTTTTAATGATTTTCATGTGAAGAAGCTGTTTTCTTTGTAAAGTCAAAGCCACCATGTGTGGGGACTCTTTAGAAATGGGTTGGCTGATAATAAGCACTGATGTGGGGGAAAAAAAAACATTTTGGAAAGATGCTAAACTAGTTTTCTATTTAATGAACCTAATTTAAATAATTTATTAATATTAAGGTTTATTGTACTAGATAAATTCTAGGTACTAGAATAATGAATAGGTTTATCTTGCTTTCTTCGAACAAGGCTAAGATTAAAAGAGGTCAGTATTTAAGGTTTTGCTTCATAAAAAATTCTCCGTTGGAGAGAGCACTGGAATAAGCCCAATTTATTAGAAGCCTTCTGCTCAGTTTCTATGTGGTAGAATAGAATGAGGAGAGCTTGGCCCTCATCATTTCCCATGGTCTTGAGACTCCCTGAGCAGTCTCACTCAAATACCTACAAACTAAGCCCTTTGCTAGAAAGGCATAGAAACAGAGATGTTTCTGTGGAATTGAATGAAGTATATGTGCTCACATAACTTTAGCTTGTATTTTCTTTCCTTTTCTCCTGCTGCATGCTTTTATTCTTTTTGTCTTAAAGTATTTTATAGTCTTCTTCTGTGACCTCAGGGATAGACTGAGAGAGCTTGGATTTTGGGATTTATGTAATCTCAGATTATTGGATATCAAGGTGCTTTTAACCCAGGAATTTTTAACCAGGAATCCAGGTATGGCTTTCTGAGAACAAGTGGTGTCTCAAGTTGTATGCCAAATTTTTGTGTATGTGGGATTTTCTGGGGAGAAGATTTAAATATTTGCTTAGGTTTTCAGAGGGGCATTTGGCCTCAAAATGATAAAAAACTAAATAAAACTTTTGGTGTCAAGTACCAGTTCTCTGTGGGAATTTGACGGTGATAGTTGGTAGTTACTATGGATTCCAGATGCCCTCAAAATAAAATAACAGAGAAGAATAGAAGGTCATCAGATGATACCCACATTAGATCTGAGGGTTGCTCTGACTGGCTCCTTCTTTCTTAATAATGCTTCTGTTGCTTATTTTGAAATGTGGGCTGCTAATGGGATTGAAGAAGGGACTGGATTAGGAGGGGTTATCAAAGACGTTGCAGGGCAGAGAGGGGTCATGACTCAGATAACCCTTCACAAAAGCTTGTTGTTTTTAGCCAAGCTTGGGCATGACATTGCATGGTCTTGTGATGCAGGCATATACATTCAGATCTGACAAACAATAATCTGCAAGACTAATATTGCTTTTTTATTGTGTTATCTTGGAGCCTCAGGGAGGCTGCCCAGAGGGGTTTTCCTAATAGTGACATAATAATTGAATTTATAAGAGACTATATTTTCCCCCATGTTAACTAAAAATTACTTTAGAATATTTCCTTATCCTACTCCCCCCCCTCTTTTTAGTATATGTGCTCCTGAAGTGAGCACTCCTTATCCCACTTTTTAATATATGTGAGTGTAAATAGTTATTTCAAGGGGGAGGCCAATGCTAAAAGTAAATAATTCTTGAGCATTTTCAGATATTTTAATAAAATTCTTGAGTATATCTGAAGGATTACCCTAGAAGCTTTCCTATACTAGTGAATATAATCCACAAAGAGCTTTGTGAAGTAGTGTTATGGTCATTTTATAGATGAGAAAGTGAGTTCCAGATTTGCCTCATGCCACCAGCTGGGAATTTAGGATTAAGACCAGGTCTCTGATACAATTTCCACAAAACAAATGTGTCTCTGAGCAGAAGATGCCATGGGGTTAAGACTATGGGGATTCCCCTATATTAATTATCCCTCTGCTATTGTTTCTCTAATTCCTTTCATGCCATTGTTTCTTCCTCTTGCCTTCACATTTCTCTTGTCTTCCCCAATCTAAAACCAACCAGTTACTTTAAACCTACTTCCTTCCTTAAGTGAGTGGACTATTTCCTTTCCTTTATGATCAGCTATAAAAAGTTGCCTTGACTTTCTGTATTTTGGCATGGATGAGGCCATTAAGAAAATTCTACATTAAGACCTGTGTTTTCAAAGATAAACTCTAAATGGATTAAAAAAACCTCAGCATGAGGCAGGAATCTATTAAAATCCTAGAGGAGAACATAGACAGTAACCTCTTCGAATCAATCACAGCAACTTCTTTCAAGATATGTCTCCAAAAACAAAGGAAACAAAAGCAAAAATGAACTTTTGGGACTTCATAAAGATCAAAAGCTTCTACACAGCAAAGGAAACAGTCAACAAAACAAAGAGGCAACCCATGGAATGGGACAAGATATTTGCAAATGACACTACAGACAAAGGGCTGATATCCAAGAGCTATAAAGAACTCCTCAAATTCAACACACACAAAACAGATAATCATGTAAAAAAAATGGGCAGAAGACATGAACAGACACTTGTCCAAAGAAGACATACAAATGGCTAATAGGCGCATGAAAAAATGTTCATCATCATTAGCAATCAGGGAGATTCAAATCAAAACCACATTGAGATACCACTTTACACCAGTTAAAATGGCCAAAATTAACAAGATAGTAAACAACAAGTGTTGGAGAGGATGTGGAGAAAGGGGAACCCTCTTCCACTGTTGGTGGGAATGCAAGTTGGTACAGCCACTTTGGAGAACAGTGTGGAGATTCCTTAAGAAATTAAAAATAGAGCTTCCTTATGACCCTGAATTGCACTACTGGGTATTTACCCCAAAGTTACTGATGTAGTGAAAAGAAGGGCCATCTGTACCCCAATGTTCATAGCAACAATGACCACAGTCACCAAACTGTGGAAAGAATGAAGATGCCCTTCAACAGATGAATGGATAAAGAAGATATGGTCCATATATACAATGGAGTATTATGTCTCCATCAGAAAGGATGAATACCCAACTTTTATATCAACATGGATGGGACTGGAAGAGATTATGCTGAATGAAATAAGTAAAACAGAGAGAGTCAAGTATCATATGGTTTCACTTACTTGTGGAGCATAAGGAATAACATGGAAGACATTGGGGGATGGAGAGGAGAAGTGAGATGGGGGAGGGGACAAGCCATGAGAGACTGTGGACTCTGAGAAACAAACAGGATTTTGAAGGGGAGGGGATTGGGGGATAGGGCTAGCCTGGTGGTGGATATTATGGAGGGCATATATTACATGAAGCACTGGGTATGGTGTATAAACAATGAATTTTGGGACACTGAAAATAAATAAAATAAAATAAAATGGGGGAAAAAAAGACTTGTGTTTTGTTTATTGACAACCAAGTTGCTGTACCTATTCCTTAATTCTTCATTTCCTTTTTTGCTGCCTTTTTATCTGTAAAAATCTTTTTCTAGTACTAATTTTTCTAATTAACACATTATAGTATTTCAGTATTTAAAAGTTCTCAGTAAAATTTCTTAAACCAGAAGGGAAGCAGCTAAATAAAATATATTTCACCACGGTTGACATTAGCAAGATGGTAGAATAGGAAGGCCTGGAACCTTCTTTCCCCCATAGACAAACTGAATCAACAACAATACATGGACAATTTCCCTTGTGAGAAATCCAGGCAGCAGTTGATAGGCTTCTGAACCTGAAGTAAACATGAAATCAGCTACTTCCAAGTAGGTAGGAAAATTGGAGACATTCTCTCATTGTAGTCCCCCTCTTCACTGCCCCAGCATGGTATGACTGGAAGGAAATACCCAGCTCTCCAAGAGGAGCAATGAAAAAGCCTGGAATATGTATCCAATAGTCTGATTTTTCTGGGATTGTCCAAGGGACTGGCTTTTGAATGTAGTTTGAACTAGCATGCAACCACTCACATAGCTCCACCCACCAGCTCAGTGCGGAGCAAGTATTAAAAAAAAAAACACACAACAAAAAACAAACAAACAAAACAAACAAACCCTCAAATCCTAGCTAATACCTAGGGAGGGGAAAAAATGTGGCCCATATGTCCAATGTTCCAGCTATTTTGAGGGCTGATTGAGGTACTGGCCTCTGTCTTGCCTGTCTCAGAGCACTGATGAGAGTCAGTATACTTTAGATGCCTGAGGGCCACTAGGAATGAAGGCAAGGATTTGGGTTAGTGTGCAATTAGCTTTGCCCTGGCTTAACACAATGCCATCAGCAAAGATCCCAGAGCCTGGTTTATCCATGGGTAAGGAAAGAGAAGATTGAAACTAATATCTAACTTTTAGACTTTTTAGTTGGTTGCCTGAAACCAGCTTCATTGTCAACAGTCTCAGAATATAGATGGGACCTGGCACACTATAGATGGCTAGAGGCTACTGAGAATATTGGCAACAAAAATCTTGAGATTTGCCACTGCTTCAGAAGACCCATTGTATAACAGACACCAAAGGGAGCAAGAGATTATGAACTCCTGGGGCAGTGGGAGAAGCAATTGCCAAATTCCTTTAATTGGGAATATACAAATGTAAATCCAGAGAAGATGAATACACAGAGAAGTCTTGAGAGATTCCTATAGAATGTCTCTGGGCAGGCTGATTGATGAGGGTCTTTTCCTGAATGAGATTAGTTCATGAAGACTGGGAGAGGTGGCTGCATTTTCTAATGAGCAGATATCAAAACAAAGAATCAAGGAAAATGTAGAAACAGGGAAAATACTCAAAATACAGAATAAGATAAAATTCTAGAAAAAAATCTCCTAATGAAATGGTGATATATGAATTACCTCATAGGGAATTAAAAATAACTGTCATGAAGAATTCTAGAGACATATGCATGAATAAAATTAGAATTTCAACAAAGACTATAGAAAATATAAAAATGAACCAAATAGAAATCTTGGCACTCAAAAATATAATAAGTGAACTGAAAAATTAACTAGAGGGTTTCAACAACCTACTAGATCAAGCAGAAGAAAGAACCAGTAAACTAAAAAACAAACCATTTGAAGTTATTCAATCACAGGAGAAAAAGAAAAAGAATGAACACAAATAAAGAAAAATTAACAGACTTATGGGACAACAGCAAGCAGAACGATGTATGCATTACAGGTGTCCCAGAAGGCTAAGCGAGACGGAAAGGACCAGAAAGTTTACTCAAAGAAATATTGGTCAAAACTTCCTGAATCTGGGGAAGATAATGATATCAGGAACCAGAAATCCTGGTGGATCCTAAAAACATATGAACCTAAAAAAATATACACTGAGACACATTATAATTAAATAGTCAAAAATTAGACAAAGAGAATTTAAAAGTAATGAGAGAAAAACAATTTGTCACACACAGGGAAGTGCCACCCCCATAAAATTATCAGCAGATTTCTCAGCAGAAAACTTACAGGCTAGAAAAAAGTGGGATGGTATTTTCAAAATGCTGAAAGAAACTGCCAGCCAAGAATATAATACCTGGAAAAAGTGTCTTTAAATATAAATGAGAGATAAAAAGTTTCCCAAACAAAAGCTGAAGGAGTTCATCACCACTAGACCTGCCTTACAAGAAATGCTAATGGGAGGTCTTCAAGTTGAAATAAAAAGATGCTAAAGAGTAACACAAAAGCATATGAAAGTATAAAACTTACTGGTAAAGGTAAATATGTAGAAAAACACAGAATACTGTAATACTGTAATGGTGGTGTGTAAATCATTTTTAATTCTAGTATAAGAAATAAAAGACAAAAGCACTAAAAATAATCTTTTTCTTAAAACCTTCCAAAGTAGATTGGATGGGGATATATAACACTCCTACTGGAAAAAGGTAGTGAATAATTGCCAACAATGACACAACCTACCAAAAAAGTAACAGGCAGCTTATTTTAAACATGAAGCATATATACTAACCATGAGTACTTTGTGAAAAATTACTTGGTAATATGAAGTCAAATCAAATAAGAAAGGAGTCAAAATAAAGAATTAAGAATGGAGAAAAAGTATTTCACCATGTTATTAATTCTGAAGTTATAGCAAAAATCAGGTTTTCTTATAAACAAATCAAAAGCAATTAAAAAATGCAGTAGAGAAATTTCATTTGTAATAGTAATACAAAAATATATATAGGAACTTTATAAGAAGTATGGAGACTATATGAAGAATACTTTGGAATGCTATTTTGGAAAATAAGACTCAAACAAATAGGAAATATCCTTATTTTTGGATAGTAAAATTGCATCTTAATTTTCTTTTTTAGAGAGAGTTGGGGGAGTGACAAAGGGAGAGAGACAGAGAGAATCTTAAGCAGGCTCTATGCCCAGCGTGGATTCTCAGTGTAGGACCTGATCTCATAATCCTGAGATCATGACCTGAGCCAAAACAAGACTCAGTTTCTTAACTGGCTGAGTCAGCCAGGCACCCACATCTTAAAATATTTTTTAAAAAAAGATTTTATTTTATATTTGAGAGAGAGAGAGAGAGAGAGAGAAAGGGTGAGCAGGGAGAGCAGCAGAGCAGAGGGGAGAGGGAGATAATCTTCAGCAGACTGCGCTGAGCACAGAGCCAGTTGTGGAGCTGCATACCATGAACCTGAGACCAGAACTTGAGCTGATACCAAGAGCTGGACACTTAACTGACTGAGCCACTCAGGCGCCCCTAACACTTAAAATTTTTTAAACAGCTTTATTGAGGTGTAATTGGCATACAATAAATTGCACATATTTAAAGTGTACCATATGATTAGTTTTGAAAATTCATATTCCTGTGAAACCATCACCATAATCAAGACAATATTCATAAAGCCTAGAAGTTTTCATGTGCCTCTGTAGACCTTCCTTCTTGCCTCTCCCCTCATCTCCAATCAAGCAGATTCTGCTTTCTGTTACTATAGATTAGTTTGTGATTTCTAGAGTTTTATATAAATGGAATCATGTCGTGTATATTATTTTTCTTGGCTTGGTTTATTTAACTCAGAATAATAATTTTTGAAATTCATAAATGTAGTAGTTGTATGTATTAGTAGTTCATTCCTATTTTCATTGTTGAGTAGTATTCCCTGAATTAATAAACTGCAACTTGTTAACCCATTCATCTGTTGTTGGATATTTGTGTTGTTTCTAGTTTTTGGTTATTACAAACAAAGCTGCTATAAATACTCAAATATAAGTCTTTGTATAGGAAAATACTTTCTTTTTGCTGGAGTAAATATGTAGGGATGGAGTGGCTGGATCTCAAGATAGTATATATTAAACTTCACAAGAAATTGACAAACTTTTCCAAAGTGGTTACAGCTCTTTTAATTCCCCACCAGCAGTATATGAGAGTTCTAGTTCCTGCACATTCTCAACAACACTTAGTATCGTAGTTGTTTTAATTTTAGGCATTCTAGTCATGAATGACATAGATATGTAGCATTTCATGTTTTTAGATTTACCTAGTGGATAATGATATTGAATATCTTTTCATGTGATTATGTGCCATCTATATACATTCTTTGTAAGTGTTTGTTCAAATCTTTGCCATTTAAAAAAAATTACTTTGTTGTGTGAGATATTAGAATTTTTCACATATATGTCTTTTATCAACCATATGCTTAGCAATGATTGTCTTCCTGTCTGTGGATAATATTTTCATTCTCTTAACAGCATCTTTTGAAGAGCAGAAATGTTAAATTTTGAAGAAGTCCAATTTATGTTTATTTTTTCTTTTTTATAACAGCTTTATTGAGATTTAATTGATTATATATACACATACATATATGTACATATGTATGTATACATATATTCCACCTATTTAAACTGTATAATTCAATGTTTTTTTTGTATATTCACAGAGTTGTGCAACCATCAGCAGAACCAATTTTAGAATATTTTTATCACCTCAGAAAGAAGTTCCATACCCATCAACAATCACTTCCCAAATCTACTCAAGTTTTCCAATCTCTAATCTACTCTCTCTCTATAGATTTCTTTTTACTCTCTGTGCTGAGGATTAACCTAAAGTGTCATCTTAATGTCTTCTCAGGTCTTTGCTGAGGCTTTCCTTGGGGACACATGGTCACTTCCTAATTTTTCACATAGAAGCAGTTGATTTTGAATGTCCTAGTATTTAATATTGGAATCCTCCAAGGGGGAAAAGCAAAAAAAATATGGGGATCAGAAAGCACTGGCATCTTAAATCTCCTGGAAGTCACTTCAACCAGACGGGAAGGGGCTTGTAAAAATGGGGGAGGCACGCAGTCTTGATCTGCTCCTCTGTGATCAAAAGCAGCAATCAGTGATAAGAGAAGAGATCCCCAATATTTGGAGGAGAGAACTATTTTACTACCCTACCTCCTGTAGTCTGTATGTAAGCTCCTCCAGGAACAGGTGCAGAGCTGCTACTGTCCTATGAAGTGAAATTGATATTAACTGCAACTTACTCCCCAGGTCTTCCCCTGGAAGTAACAAGATTTTAATAGACTTCACAGTTGCAAAACAGTTACATCAGACAAATTCTGCCAGTGCAATTGTTATCTAGATGGGGAGAAAGATTACTGATGCTTCCTACTCTACAGTCTTCCCCAAATCCTTTCCCTCAGTTTTTATTTTTTTAATTAACATATAATGTATTATTAGCCCCAGGGGTATAGGTCTGTGAATCATCAGGCTTACACATTTCCTCAGTTTTTTTTTTTTAATGGATTATGCTTTTAGTGTTGTATCTAAGAAATCTTTGAGCCAAGTCATGTAGATTTTCTCTTATGTTTTCTTCGAGAAGATTTATAGTTTTAGATGTTACATTTAGGTGTATGATCCATTTTGTGTGTGTGTATTTATAAAGTGTGATATCATCTGGATATCAAATAGTTATAGTACCATTCCTGGATTCTCTATTTGTTTGATTGATTGATTGATTTACAACAATACCATGCTGTTTTGATTAATAAAACTTCATATTATATCTTGAAATTAGATCATGTTAATCTTTGAACTTTGTTCTTTTTCAGAAATATTTTAGTTATTCTAAGTCCATATGAATTTTAGAATGAACTTGTAAATTTCTACACACTAGTTATCTGGGATTTTGATTGGGATTGCATTGAATCTGTGGATCAATTTGGGGAGAATGATACTTTAACAATAGTAAGTCTTTCAAACCATGAAGCAAATACATCTCCCAATTTATTTAAGTCTTCTTTAATTTCTGCCAGCAATATTTTCTACTCTGTGATACAGGTTTCTCACATGTTTTATCATATTTATCTCCAAGTATTTAATATTTCTGATGCTATGGTAAATGATATTGTTTTTAAAATTTAAACTTCTAATTTCCATTGCTGATATTAGGAACACAATTGATTTTTGTATATTGATTTTGTAATCTGAAATCTTGCTAAACTCACCTACTAGTTCTCTTAGCTTTTCTGTAGATTCTATCAGATTTCCTACATAAATTGTGTCATCTGTGAATAACAAAATTGTACTTCTTTTTTTTTTTTCTAATCTAGATGACTTTCATTTCTTTTTCTTGCCTGATTGCACTGGCTACAACTTCAAGCATAATGTTGAATGGAAGTAGAAAGAGCAAATATTCCTGACTTGTTTATGATCTGATGGGAAAAACATTCAGATTTTCATCATTAAATATACTGTTAGCTGTAAGTTTTTTTCTATGTGTTCTTCATCAGGTTACGGATGTTTCCTTGAACCATTATTTGTTGACAGTTTATACCAGAAATAAATGCTGAATTTCATCAAATGGCTTTCTTTTGTTATGTTATGTTTTCTTTTTTGGAGGGGATACCTGTCAAGATAATGGTACAGTTTTTTTTCTTTTTTTAGTTCAATAATCTCATGAATTACATAGGTTGATTTTTAAATATTAATAATAAATATTATTTTTAAATATTAAGACAGCTCTGTATAACTTGGATAAACCTCATTTGATCATATGATTATAATGTATGATGCATTTTGTTGAATTCAATTTGCTAAAATTTTACTTAGAAGATTTGCATCTGTGTTCATAAGGCATATTCATCTGCAGTTTTACCCTCTTATAGTGTCTGTCTGATTTTGGTATTGGATAATGGTGACTTCATAGAATAAGTTGAAAATAATTTCTTCTTCAATTGTTTTTTTTAGAATTTTAATTTTTCTCTTTAAAGTATTTGGTAGAATTCACCAGTGAAGCCGTTTAGTTATGTAGTTTTATTTATAAGAGGTTTTTAAGCTATAATTTAAATTTCTACAAAATATTTAAGGATATTTAGGTAATCTATTTCTTCTTGAGTGAGCTTTGGAAATTTGTGTCTTTCAAGAAATTTGTGTATTTCATCTAAGTTGTCAAATGTATTGGCATAAAATTTTTTGTAATATTTCCCTATTATCTTTTTCTTTTTTTTAAGATTTTATTTATTTATTTGACAGAGATCACAAATAGGCAGAAAGGCAGGCAGAGAGAGAGAGGGGGCCCGCTGAGTAGAGACCCTAATGTGGGGCTTGATCCCAGTACCCTGGGATCATGACCTGAGCCAAAGGCAGAGGCTTTTACCCACTGAGCCACCCAGGCACCCCCCTTATTATCTTTTTAATAGAATCTGTGGTGATATCACCTCTCTCTTTGGTATTAGTAATTTGTGTTCTCTCTCTTACTCTTTCTTTTTTCCTGATAAATCTGGCTAGAGAAGTATCAATTTTATTGATCTCAAAGAATCAGTTTTTTGTTTTATTGATTTTTTCCCAATGTTTTTCTGTTTTTTCTTAATTTCATTAGTATCCACTTTATTTTTTATTGTTTCTTTTCTGTTACTTTAGATTCAAGTTCTTCTCTCTCTCTCTCTCTTTGTCTCTTTTTTGTAGTTTCTTAGGGTAAGAGCTGGGGCATTGGGTTGAGACCTTTCTTCTTTTCTTCTAAGTGCTATGAATTTTCTTTTGAGCACTGATTTAAGGGTCTTTCTACGAATACTGATGAGACGTATTTTTATTTTTGTTCAATTAAAATACTTTTAGGGGCGCTGGGTGGCTTAGCCAGTTAAACATTTGCTTTTGGCTCAGATAATGATCTTGGGGTCATGGGATCTATTCCCACATCAAGCTCCCTGCTCAGTGGGGAGGCTGCTTCTCCCTCTCCCTCTCCTCTGCTCATGCTCTCTCTCACTCTCACTCTCTCTCTCAAATAAATAAATAAAACCTTAAAAAATACTCTAATTTTCCTTTTGATTTTTTTTGATTCATGAGTTATTTAGAAACATGTTACATATAGTTTCTAAGTATTTGGAGGATTTTTAAGGATATCTTATTATTGAGAAAGTGGTATTGAAATCTCTGACTCAAAAAAAAAAAAAGGAAATATCTGACTACAATTGTGGATTTAATGTTTTCTCCTTGCTGTTCTATGAGTTTTGGGTTTGTGTATTTGAAGCACTCTGTCAGGTGCATTTTCACTTGGGATTCTCATGTCTTCTTGATGAATAAACATTTATCATTAGGAAATGAACTTCCTTAACCTTGATAATAACTTCGAGTTTGAAATATACTTTTTCTGATATTCATGCAGCCTCTGCAGATTTCTTCTGACTAGTCTTAGCATGATGTATATTTTCCCCATCCTTTTAG
Source organism: Martes martes (assembly GCF_963455335.1). Taxonomy (NCBI): domain Eukaryota; kingdom Metazoa; phylum Chordata; class Mammalia; order Carnivora; family Mustelidae; genus Martes; species Martes martes. Next base: position 76,540,503 of record NC_137891.1, on the reverse strand, counting down.
CTTTAACCTATTTGTGACTTTTTAGTTAAAATGGGTTTCCAATTGGCAGCACATAGCTGGTCTTGTTTTCATATCAAACTGATAACCTCTGCATTTTAATTATGATGTTTAGACAATCTACATTTAATGTGATTATTGATAAGGTTATGTATGAGTCTATCTCTAGTTATTTGTATTCTATTTGTCTTATCTATTTTTTTCTTTTTTATGTTAAATTGATTTGTTTTTATGCTTCTATTTTTATCTTCTTGTTCAGTTATTAACTACAACTCTTGGTCCTTCTTTTTTTTTTCCAGATTCTTTATTGTGTGCACAACAGTGTACCATATTTGTAAATATATTTGACCTTTGAATAATACAGATTTGAACTTCGTAGATTCACTTATATGTGGATATTTTACGGTAAAGATGGTATAGTGCTGTAAATGTATTTTATCTTCCTCATGATTTTCTTAGAATGCCCTTTTCTCTAACTTACTTTATAATAATATAGTATAGAATACATATAACATACAAAATATGTGTTAATTAACAGTTATGTTATTGGTAAGGCTTCCAGTAGATAGTAGGCTATTGATAATTAAGGTTTTTGGGAGTCAAAATTATACATGGATTTCTGCAGTATGTGTGTTGGCACCCCTAACTTTTGTATTATTTAAGGGTCAACTATAATTTGTAGAAATAATTTGAGACTTAAATAATCTTTTTTTCTTAGAAACAGTTTATGTTGCTTCCCTAACTCCCCTGGTGAAACTAGCACTTTGAGATCATTTTAGTCTTAATTTCAGGCATTAAGATGATTTGAACCTAAACTTTTCAGTGTCTACAGGCCCTGCAGTTTACCTTTAACCAGAACGTTACTGTTTGAAGTCAAACTCAATGCTTGGTGGTCGTGGTGGGGAGGGGCATTCTCTAGGGCCCCAAAGAGCCCTGGACTCTAATACTTTCCTCTCTAACCCATGAACCCTCCCAAACTTCAGCTCAGCACTTCAGCTTCTCCTCTTTCTCTGGAATTGGCAGCTTTCCCCAAGGAAGAAGAACTCAAGCACCTAGTCCTCTAAACTTGCTTGGTTTCTGACTTGGAAGTTCTCCACTATCTTAGCACTCTGTTGCCTTCAAGTAGAAGTGCTGTTTCCCACTTAATTAGTCTGCTGTTACCAGAAAATGGATACCCTAACTGCTATCTTTCCATATCTAGGACTTCATGTATTTGAGGAGTGAGGTTTTCAGGGTTCTGTGTCTCAGGAAAAAGTAACAGAATTGCATTTCTAGGTAATACAGGGTGATGGAGATGCCTGATTAAGGCAAACGTGGAGATAAAAGAGAAACTTCTGTTGTTGATGACCAGAAGCTCTGGCATCCTTGCCCTTTTGCCAGGGAGGAAACAGGTGGAAAGAAGGGCACTCCTTTCCTGTTCCTGGTTGGAGACAAGCCTCTTTTAGGCATACATTCTCACATTCACGTAGCTGTTGGTTGGTATCTCTTTCATAGGCTCGTGGTTATAAAAGAGAGTTTGAATGAAAAGATATTCTGACAGCTGTTGCTAGCCAACTTTTGTTAACAATGAGAGAACCTTACAGAAAATTTCTAACATAGGTTCATTGTTCAAATCATCTGCCTTTCTGATTCTGAATCCTCAGTTCACATATAAGAGATGATCCCTCCGGGGCCCTGACTGAAGAAGGGTAGATGGGATAATAGTGTGAGCATGTAGTTCAGCAGACCTTTGAGACTCACCCCAGCCCATAGATTTTATGCTTCTGGGTACTTGTAACCACACAGAGAATTGTGTCTACTGGAATCTAACAGTGTTTTGCCATTAACTAGTCATGAGATGGGAAGGCAGGGAGCAAGTAATCTCATTTTAACAATCTTTCTTTAACAAGCTTTCGTTGTTTTCATACCTGGTTATTCATTTAAAATACCCAATGATCTTGCAAAAAATACAGATGCTTGAGACATACCCTCCTACTGCTCTCTTTACCCTAAGTCCTAAGATCCTGCATGAAACCAGGAATATGTGTATGTGTATATGTATGTGTGTATGTGTGTGTGTATGTGCACATCTGCATATATTTATGTTAGTGGTATACAGTAATTATTTACCATTGTCGTCATCATCATCTTTCACTGTTTTGTGGGTGGACTGGGCCTTGCTAGGCAGTTCCTGCTCTGGGTCTCATTCCAGGCAGTAGAAGGTGGCTGAGGCTGGAGTCATTCTAAACACTGCCTTTTCACATGTTGGGGCTGTGATTCAGAACACTTATACTTGACTTCTCCACATGGCTTGGAAGGAACTTATATTTTTACCAAGAACCCAAGGTGATTTTTAGTAAGCTAGGGAATGACTTACGGTTACATTTGGGAATTACTGGACAACATGAACTTTTTGGTCTCATAAAATTGTAAAATTCTAGAATTCAAGCCATCAATTTTCTTTTGACATATAGGATATTTTCTAAGTCAGGAGAACACAGGTATATCTCAGTTTCTCAAAGCAAAATGTCATATTAAGACACAATTTTGAAGCATAAAATTGTCAGGAGTTTTGGGATGCCTGGGCAGCTCAGTTGTTAGGTCCCAGTCTGCCTTCGGCTAGGGTCATGATCCCAGGGTCCTGGGATTGAGCCCCACATCGGCCTCCCTGCTCAGCGGGAGGCCTGTTTCTCCCTCTCCCACTCCCCCTGCTTGTGTTTCCTCTCTTGCTGTGTCTCTCTCTGTCACATAAACTAATAAAATCTTTAAAAAAATTATCATAAATTCTAATAAGAAGCTAATAGAATGCTGCCCAATATAATTCTATATTCAATTAGACTTGCCTTGATTGAGTCATTTTCATATATAAGATACTGTTCTAAGAGTGGGGGTAGACTTGTCTTTATTTTTATGGCTGCTAATGAAAGTTACACCTTGTCTATAATAGTTTAGCATATTTAAGCTGATTCTGCATTTCCCTGAGACTCAAACTCCAACTGCTGCCTTGAGAATAGTGATTCTGGGGCAGGACAGAAAGCAAGACCCTTATAAAGTTGGAACTTCCTGTGAGGCTGCCTGCTGTGTTTGGCTTGTAGACTGCCTTGTATATTGGGTCAACCCTGGAGATAGCTATAAAGTCATAAAGTCCCAGGGATGTTTTTTTACCTTCTAACATTGTAAGGTGGGGTCTTTATGACCATTGCACTGGCAACTTTGTGTTACTCACTTCGTAGGCATCTGCATCACTGTAACTATTTTTAGCCTTTAGGGCCAGTTGATATCATTCCTGTATAGATATTTTGTACCTTTTTAGAAAATATTTTTAATTAGTCCCTAATTAACATATCATAAGGCAAAATCTGATTCTTCATTGGATCTTCTGGACATCTTAAGCATTAAAAGGAAAAATTTAGGTAGTCAGTTCTTCGTTTCTATCTCATCATAACTTCCAAGCATAAGTTGTTGGCAGATCTATAAACTTTAAAAAAAATTGGGCAGTCTCAAATTGATTCTTACTGAAATGAGTTTTTAAAAAGAGAAACTAGATGCTTCCTCATATTAAACAGAAATAGACCAACTTAGTAAAACCTAAAACTTAGTAAGACCACATGATGAGTAACAATATTGTGGTAATTCATGTAAACAAACTACTACATTGTTTAATGTGTCTTATTTTCTAATTTAAAATTATGACAATATTCAGGAATTCTCATCTTCTGGTGTGGAATGAAAAAATTTTATGGGTTTTCATGATTCAGTTTAAAGCAAAAGGAAATGTGTTTCAGACATTTTCCTTGAACATTTTCCTTCTGGGCAGGAAGTAGGCAGTGTCAACCAAAAATGTGGTCATTGGATGGGTAGTAAACCTGCCAGTGTGACAAAAAACCACTTCCCCTACCTGCTGTGTTTTCTTCTTCTTTGGTGTTACTTATGTACAATTGATCCAAAGCTTAGTAACACCTCAGTATCAGGGAGAAAGCAAGTCAAGCTACCATTGAAAGTGATTAGGCATGGGTGCCTGGGTGACAGTTGTTTAGGCTTCTGATTCTTGGTTTTGGCTCAGGTCATGATCACAGCCATGTGGAGTCTGCTTGTGTTTCTCTGTCCCTCTCCCTCTGCCTCTCCCCTGACTCCAACTCCCCACTCCCCCCACCTCCAAATGAATCAGTAAATCTTAAAAAAAAAAAAAAAAAAGATTAGGGAATGAATTGTATGCATAGAGCAAGCCTAAACCATTTTTACTGAGATAAGAGCTTCAAGACCTGCCTTCCATTGCAGAAATGAAAGGTAATCTATTTTTCAGAAAAAAGGTTAGATGACAATCAAGCTCTGCAGCTCACTCATTGGGTGTCTTTAGGGAAATCTCATCTGAGCTTCTCTGTCTTTATATATAGTGTATATATATATGTATATATGTGTGTATATATATGTATATATATGTGTATATATATATATTAAAGATTTTATTTATTTGATAGAGAGAGTGGGATACCACAAGCAGGCAGGCAGAGAGAGAGGGGGAAGCAGGCTCCCTGCTGAGCAGAGAGCCTAATGCAGGGTTCAATCCCAGGACCCTAAGATCATGACCTGAGCCAAAGACAGAGAGGCTTAACCCTCTGAGCCACCCAGGTGTCCCTCTTTTCTGTCTTTAAATGGAGGTAATAATATGGAAATTTCTGTAACATATATGTGAGATAATCTATTGGAAATTTTTAAAAATTCTTAAAAAATACTATACACATCTAAGGCAGTGGTACTAACACCATTTTAATTGAAATGCATTTCTATTTTACTTGGTAACAATTCTCATATTTACAAATAATTACATATAAATTCAGATCCCTGAAAGCAATGCTATATCTGAGGAGCCCAGTTTCAGCGTTTCATTTGCATTTCTTTGCAATCTTAATTCTGCTGTTTTCTTTTTTCTTTTGTTGTTAAAAATACAAGTATTCATTAAATAAATATTGATTACTTAATATTTGCAAGGCACCGTACAGTTCCTTGTGGGGCATGCAAAATTGAAAAAAACACCGTTCTGTTCTTCACAGAACTTATAGTGTTCACATTATCTTGGAAATTTACATTTTAGTATTATTAGACTGATTTGTGGATTTTATAGGTGTGCTTCCTGATATCATTCCTTGTATAATGAATAAAATTGATCATAGCTTGACTGTTGAGATTTTCAGTGTAAGTTTTTATCAGATAACATAATGTGTTTCTTAGAAAGGAAGTTCAAAAGGACCAATTCTGTTAGATTGCTGACCTTGACCTCCTGTGGCCAAAAATCCTGTTTCCCTGTGTTTTTAAAGGAAACACGTTTGAGAAAAGCTCCCAATCCCAGATTCAGTGGTTTTCCTTAAAGCCTGTTTGGAGAGACAACAATGGAATTCTGGGAGAGATCTGACATAAGCGGATTCATCTGATCCCTCTCAGGAGAGAGAGGTGTTTGTTTATTCTGCACAGAGCACTATATTTCTATGCATGTGCTATTATTAGAGACCTTTGAAGTAGAAAAATCATATGTCATAGACCTCCTTGTGATTAAAAACTTTAAGGTTGTTTGTCTGATGTGTATGTGGAGTACATAGAAAAAGAGAAACACCTGTTTGTTGAAAATGGACTTTGAGGAATTAGGGAGCAGAAGTTTGCAAGTTTTGATTCTCTATATAGTGCTGCATTTGTTTATTTTACATCATAAGCCGATTTTCAAGTGTTTGGATAGATGGCTTTAAAGAGGAAAATATGATTGCATCTGGAGCCCAAGAAGTTTATATAGAAAATTGTGTGGTATCTAGAAATTGAGTGGGACTGGACATTAACCAGGAAGAACACCTACCCTGACTATATACATTGTGAACATCAAATGAGATAAGCCATGTGAAACTGCTTTCAGAGCACAGCTATTGAAAAACTAAGATGTTTTTTATTTCTTTAGCTCAAGCATCACTTATTTTCAAAGACCTTTTAGAAATTCAAAACAAAAAAGCACAAAATATTAAAGAAATTATATGCGGTTTGTTTTTACCTCATGGCAATGTATTATAGATTTTTTTTTTACACATGAACTTATATCACATTTTTAAAATTAGTAGGTAAATACTATCTCCTTGTGTGAAAGTAATATGTATGTCCTGTATTGATAGATATTTAAATAATTTTGCTGGACTATTAAAAAGTAAAAGTCATGTCAGCATTTATGTCACATATACTTTTATTTATTCTCAAACATCTCATTGAAGAGAAAGAACATGAAACAAAAGGGAAGATCATGTAGGAGGATATGTTATTGAAGATGTGGGCTAATTATATTTATAACTATGGAATATAATTTTACATCAGACAATGAGGGAATCAACTGTGAGGGTAAAGTCATTTCAAAATTGTAAGAGACAGTCACCTTGGCTTCTGTATCTAGAAAGATGGAGTAGACAATCTTTTCCCTATTCCTCTTGCTAACTAAAAGCACTGGACAATTTATGTTCATGAAATTAATGTTAGATGACTCTGAAAATGACAAACAGAAGGTAGACTGGCTAGGGACATTAGAACCTAGATTTTATTTTGTCTCATGTATCCCAGATTGGGCATTAGAGAAACTGGCAACCTAGAAATACTAGTGGACACAGACTAAAAAACCCCCAGGACAAGCCTTCAATCTCCAATCAAAGGACCAAGAAAAGGACACCTTAGTAAAAAAACATTTAGATAATATCTCCCCTACTCCAAGCAAACACCATAGAAAAAAATTGCAGTGCCATCTCCTCCCATTGTCCTGTCAGCAAAGATCTAGATTTCCATCCTTGCCATGATGTAATGAGGTGCTTTCATCCCACTGATGTGATTTCAGTTGGTTGAGTGGGGAAATGAGACTTTCTCGCTCTCTCTCTCTCACACACACACACACACCCCAACCTGCCTCCCACAATGTCAGTGGAAACAACATGGAATGACTGGACTTCCACCCTTCCCTCTTGCTAGTGTCAGAGGAAGCCAAGTGAAAGCCAGGGTTTTGACTGCTGCTAAGTAGTAAGGAGGTCATCCTCCATAGTGTGAATGTAGACCTCATGGGCAGCAGTAATGAAGAGCCTTCCCCAGATGTCAACAGAGGCTAAACGGAAAAGTTGGTATTAACGAGTAGCACCACTAGAATGGTGTTAGGAGAGACCTGCTAGAACACAAGATTTAAATAAGATCCATATTTCATAACATCATGCCCCAAATGTCCAGAGTTCAGTTGAATATCACTCAACGTATCAAGAACCAGGAAAATACCAATTAGAATAAAAAAGGTAACTAATGGAAACTAAAACTGAGATGATACAGGTATTAGAATTATCTAACAAAAATTTTAAAGCAGTTATCATAAATGTGATTTAATGAGCAATTATAAACATGTTTTGAAACAAATGAAAAAAAATCAGAAAGTCTCAGCAAAGAAATAAAAAATGTCAGAAAAGAAATAGAAGATATAAAGAAGAACCAAATGGAAATTTGGAACTGAGAAATATAATAATAATAAAAAACAAACAAAAGCCACCATGAACTTAATTGATGGGCTCAATAGCAGAATGTGGACTATAAATAAAGGAAAGATGAAGTTGAAGACAGAACAATAGAAGTTATTTAATCTGAATAACAAAAAATGCTAAAAAAATGAACAGGACCTCAGAGGTATGTGAGACTATAAAAAAGATCACAGATTCATGTCATCAGAGTACCAAAGGGAAAGAAGAGACCAGGTGTGGTTGAAAAGTATCAAAAGAAATAATGGCTGAAAAGTCCCCAAGTTTGGCAAGAGACATAAACCTACAGATTAGAAGAGCTGAGAAATCAACAAACAGAAACAAATCAGATATTTCTGTGCCAAGATACATCACAGTCAAACTTTTGAAAACTAAAGACAAAGAAAAAGCTTGTAAGCAGGAAGAAAGAAATGCTGTATTACCTATAAGGGAAAATCAATCCAAATGATGGTGGATTTCTTTCTTTTTTTTTTTTTTTTTAAAGATTTTATTTATTTATTTGACAGACAGAGATCACAAGTAGGCAGAGAGGCAGGCAGAGAGAGAGGGGGAAGCAGGCTCCCTGTCGAGCAGAGAGCCCAATGCGGGACTCGATCCCAGAACCCTGGGATCATGACCTGAGCTGAAAGCAGAGGCTTTAACCCACTGAGCCACCCAGGTTCCCTGATGGTGGATTTCTTGTCAGAAACAAAGAAGACCAAAAAGGGCTGATTTTCAAGAGGTGAAAAAAAAGAATTACTAACCAAGAATTCTGTATTTCTTGTGCTCTTAAGCAGGGGAAAGAGGAGAAAAAAAAAAAACAACAAAACACTTAAGGAGGGACAAAAAACCTGAGAAATATTTGTGAAGTTCACAGTAGAGAGGCAATGGCTTGCTAAAAGACTGAAACCTAATCATAGGACAATAAAACCCTCCTCTGCCCACACTGCACCCCCACTTCACTACTGCATTACTAAAGCTCTATTTATAATGGTTACTTTTACCTAGTACATCATATCCAGCTATCAAAAAAAAAAAACTTACAATGCATACTAAAAGGAAAAATAATGCAATTTGATGGCAGAGCAAGCATCAGAGATATAAACACAGTAGAGATGATGGAATTATCAGATCAGGAAGTTAAAACAACTATGATTAATTTGCTAAGGGCTCTGATGGATAAAGTAAACAACATGTAAGAACAGATGGACCATGTAAACAGAGAGAAGAAAGTCTTAAGAAAGAACTAAATAAAAAAATGCTAGAGATGAAAATAAAAACCCTCTATAATAGAAATGAAGAATGCCTTGATGAGGTTATTAGTAGATTGGATAAGGTTGAAGGACGAATCTCTGACTAGAGGATATATAAATAGAGTCCTCAAAAACCAAAGGAGAAAGAGAATAAAGACTGAAAAAACAAAACAGAATATCCAAGGATTGTACAAAAACTACATGTAATATACATGTAATGGTAATGTCAGAAGAAGAAGAAAGACAGAAAGGAGCAAAAGAAATATTTGAAACAATAACGACCAAGAATTTTCCCCAAATTAACATCAGATCCAGAGGGCTCAGAAAACACCAAGTCAGATAAATATCTGACCCCTACCCTTCCCCCCAAAAGTCTTCAAATATGTGGTGGTTTGAAAACACACTTTTAAATAACATGTAGGTCAAAGGAGAAATCTCAAGAGAAATTTTAAAATGTTTTGAACTAAGTAAAAGTGAAACATAAGTTACTGAAATTGATGGGATGCAGGTAAGCAGTGCTTATAGGGAATTTTATAGCCTTGAATGCATATATTAGAAAGGAAGAAAGATGTAAAGTCAATTGTCTAAACTTCCACCTTAGGAAACTAGAAAAAAAGAGCAAATTAAATCCAAAGTAAGCAAAAGAAAAGAAATAAGACATAAGCAGAAAGCAAGGAAATTCAAAACAAGAAATCAATAGACACAGTCAGTGAAACAAAAAACTGGTTCTTTGAAAAACTTGATCAAATTGAGAAACCTCTATCAGACTAAGGAAAAAGAGAAAGAATACAAATTACTAATCTCAGAAATGAAATAGGGGACATCACTATAGATCCTATGGACATTAGAGGATGATAAAGAAATAATTTGAACAACTCTGTGGCCACAAATTTCATAATCTAGACGAAAGGGGCAAATTTTTGGAAGACAAAATCGGCCAAAACTTATACAAGGAGAAATATTCAATCTGAAAAGGTTTATATCTATTCAATACATTTGATCAATAATTAATAATCTTTCAAAATAGGAAGCACCAAACCCAAATGGGTTATTTCATGAATTTTACACCAAAAATTTAAGGGAGAAATTATACCAACTCTCTACAATCTTTTTCATAGAACGAAAGCAGAGGAAATATTTTCTAACTTATTCTATGAGGCCAGTATCATGCTAATACCCAAACCAGAAAAAGACATTGCAAGAAAAGAATATTGCAGACCAATATCTATGATGAATATAGATGAATATAGATGCAAAAATCCTCAACAAAAGATTAGCAAATCAAATCCAGCAATCTATGAAACGACACACTCCAACCAAATAGGATTTATTCCAGGTATGCAAGTCTGGTTCAACATTAAAAAATCAATAATGTGTACACTTGAAACTACTACAACAATGTGTCAACTACACCTTGGTAGAAAAAAAATTTAAAAGTCAATAATGAAATCTATCACATAAATAGGTTAAAAATGAAAAAACACATAATCATATTAATAGATGCAAAAAAAAAGCATTTGACAAAATCTATTATCCATTTATGTTAAAGACTCTCAGTAAACTAAGGATAGAGGGGCATTTCCTCAACTAATAAAGACTATCTGCAAAAATCTTACAACTAATAGCATATTTGATGGTAAAACTTGAAGCATTACCACTGAAATCAAGTACAAGGCAAGAAAGTCTTCTGTCATCACGCCTCTTAAACAATATACCAGAAATCTTTGCTTATGTAATAAGAAAAGAAAAGTAAATAAAGCATATAGAGATTTAAAGGAAACAATAAAACCATCTTTGTTTGCAGATGACATGATCCTCTATGTAGAAAATCTGAAAGAATTGGCATAAAAAAACCCTCCTGGAACTAATAAGTGATAATAGGAAGGTTGCAGGATACAAAATTAATATACAAAAGTCAACTGATTTCCTAAATACTAACAATGAAGAAGTGGAATTTGAAATTAAAAACATAATATCATTTATATTAGCACCCAAAAAACAAAATAGGTATAAATAGAACAAAATATATATAAAATCTATATAAAGAAAACTACAAAATTATAATGAAAGAAATAAAAAAATACAAAATAATTTGAGAGATATTTTTTGTTCATGGTCAGGAAAACTCAATATTGTCAAGATGAGAGTTTTTCCCATCTTGATCATCAAAGTTAATGCAATACCAATCAAAATCCCAGCAAGTTATTTTGTGGATGTCAATAAACTCATTTCTAAAGTTAATATGGAGAGGCAAAAGACCCAGAATACCACAGTATTACAGTATTGAAAGAGAAGGACTGACCCTACCTGACTTCAAGATTTACTCTAAGGCTACAGTAATCAAGACAGTATGGTATTGGTGAAAGAACAGACAAATAGATTAATGAAACAGAATAGAGAGCCCAGAAATAGACTCCCATAAATGTAGTCTGATCTTTGACAAGGAACATAGGTAATACAATGGAACAAAGATAATCATTTCAACAAGTGGTGCTGGAACAACTGGACATCCATGTGCAAAAAAATGGATCTAAACACAGATCTTATATCCTTCACAACAAGTAACTCAAAGTGGACCAAAAAACTAAACATAAAATGCACAACTATAAAACTCGTAGAAGATAACACAGGAGAAAACCTAGATAACTTTAGGCAAAGTGATGACTTTTCAGGTACAACACCAAAGGCATGATTTATGAAAGACATAAGTGATAAACTTGTCCTCATTAAATAAAAAAGTTATGCTCTGGAAAGGTTAATGTCAAGAGAATTAGAAATTAAGAAACTAAGCCACAGATTGGGAGGAAAAATTTGCAGAAGACACACCTGATAAAGGACGATTATCCTAAATATACAAAGAAAACTTGAAACTCAACAGTAAAAAATTCAACATGGACCAAAGACCTTAATGGACAACTCACCAACACAGGTGTACCAGATAGGAAATAAGCATAAAGGTGGTCCATGTCACATCATCAGGGAAATGCAAATTCAAACAATGAGATACTACTATAAACCTATTAAGATGGTCAAAATCTGGAACACTCATGACAGCAAATGCCAACCAGGATGTGGAGCAACAGAAACTCTCATTCATTGGTAATGAGAATGCAAAATGGTACAGCCACTTTAGAAACCAGTGTGGTGGTTTTTCACAAAACTAAACATACTCTGATTATACAGTACAGCAATTGGGTTCCTTGTTGTTTACCCAATGGACTTGAAGAGATGTGTCCACATAAAACCTGCACATTTATAGCAGTTTTATTCATAATTGCCAAAACATGGAGCAACCAAGATGTCCTTCAGTAGGTGAATGGATAAATAAACTGTTACAAACAGACAATGGAGGGGCACCTGGGAGGCTCAATCAGTCAAGTGTCTGCCTTGGGCTTGGGTCATGATCCCAGGGTTCTGGGATTGAGCCCCGCACAATTGAGCGGAGCCTGCCTCTCGCTCTCCCTCTGCCTGCTCCTTCCCCTTGCTTGCACTCATTCTCACTCTGTCTCTCTTTGTCAAATAAATAAATAAAATCTTTAAAAACAACCAATGGGATATAACTTAGCGCTGAAAAGAAATGGGCTATTAAGCCATGAAAAGACATAGAGGAAACTTAAATGGTTATTACTAAGTGAAAGAAGTCAATCTGGAAAGTCTACATACTATATGTTCCAAATAAGACTCTGTAGATAGTAAAAACATAAGTGGTTGCCAGGGTTATAGCGGAGGAGGGGAAATTCTGGGGAGGGGTGAATAGGCAGAGAATAGAATATTTTTAGGGCAGTGAAAATATTCCATAGATACTATAATGATAGATATATGTTATTATACATTTATTCAAACTCAGAATATAAACACCAAGAGTGAACCTTAATGTAAATTACAGTCTTCAAGTAATTTTGTTATGTCAGTGTTCATCAGTGTAACAAATGTACCACTCTGGCATAGGATGTTGATAAAGGGGGTTGTTATGCATATGTTGGGGCAGAGAGTATATGGGAAATCTCTGTACTTTCTTCTCAATTTTGCTGTGAACCTAAAACTGCTCTAAAAAAATTATAGTTTAATAAACAAACAAAAACCTGAGTCACCATTTGGAGCTCAGGGGATTTCAAGTAAAGATTTAGATTTTCAGTTTCTTTTTCTAAATTAGAGAAGTCCAGTAGCACTGGGCCAGCCTTGGTCATAACTACAATCACGTGAGCTGAGTAGTAAGTACTCCCTTTAGGATGATCTGCTCTGTTATGTTCAATGTTTCCCCACTGGCTTTACTCAGTTCCATTTCCTTGTTGGGTTCTATGTGGTTAAGAGGCAGACCCATCCCCTGCAGGTTCCGAACCAGTTACCCCACTAAGAACTCAGTTAGAGGGAGTGCAGCAGAAATTGTGTTGTCAGAAGTAAGTAAAAGGAAGAGACTGAGTGGAAGCAACCCAGTGTCTCTTAGCAGATCAATGGATAAACGAAAGGTAGGATGAACATAAAAAGGGATATCATTCAACCTTTAAAAGGAGGAACAGGGGTGCCTTGGTGGCTCAGTGGGTTAAGCCTCTGCCTTCGGCTCCAGTCATGATCTCAGGGTCCTGGGATCGAGCCCCGCATCGGGGTCTCCGCTCAGCAGGGAGCCTGCTTCCTCCTCCTCTCTCTGCCTGCCACTCTGCCTACTTGTGATCTGTGTCTGTCAAATAAATAAATAAAATCTTAAAAAAAAATAAAAGGAGGAACAGTCTGACACAACATGGATGAATTTGAAAGCATCATGCTAAGTGAAATAAGTCTGTCACAAAAAAAAATATTATAGGATTCTGCTTATAATATGAGGTGCCTGCTTATAATATGAGTAGTGAAAATCATAGAGCCAGAAAGTAAAATTGTGGCCAGGGGTCTACGGGATGAGGGCAATGAAGAGTTAGTGCCCAGTGGGTACAGATTTTCCAAGAGGAGTTGTGGATTTTTCAGTCTGTTTCACTTTTTACTTGTTGTTTGGGCAGAGTGGCAACTCCAAAGTTCCTTACATTTGCAACTAGAAACTGGAACTCAGAACTTCCTGGTTTGGTTTTTTAAAGCACTGACTAAGTAGAATGAGTCTGCAAACCTCATTTGGCTCTGAGGCTTTCAGTTTGTGACTTCTACTCTAGAGTTAGGTGTCCAATCTTGCTCTCAGAGGATTAATTAGTGATACTTCTGAAACTTACTCCTGACATGGGCATGGGCAGATCTGCTCAGTTCCATTTCCTGGTCAGAGTTGAGAATTGAGCCTTATGCCTGCTCCTGGGTTCCACACTGCCACACTCTGACCATAGCAATGAGATCCAGTGTGATGCAAAGATGGATTTGGGATCACCCCCTCAGCTGTGGCATCACTAACTAGCAGTTCCTAGGGGGCATTTTGGAAAATGGAATGAGTGTGGACTTTGAAGTCACATCGAAGAAGAATCTTTTGAAGGTGATAGTCTTAAAATTATGTGTGAAAATCCTTAGTTTAATGTCAGGCACCTGGGAAGCCCCACTTTTACAGGGATGGTGGTAGTCAGCTTTAAGGCTGGTATAAAGATTACATGAGGTTACATGACAAAAAGCCTCCTATACCATGCATGTGACATAACACAAGTTCAAGAGAAAGGTCAGTTGCTAACTAGATCCTGATACATGAGCCCTAAATGACTGCATTCAGGAATTTGATACATTTCTGAATAGAAAATGCATATAATAATAAATAGTTGACAATATTTTTATAAGGGTGACTTCCAATAAATTCATACATATTTATTGAATGCCTACCATAAGCTCACAAGCATGATGACAAGAGGAATAATAAGATGTTAAGACATAGCTGAAGGTTTAGGTGGGGAAGAAAAAGAATTATATGAAAAGAACTGATGAAGAATTCAAGTAAATACATAGTAAATCTTTCTATCATATTATATTTTACGGATTTTGCATGCTTTACTGTTAACATGAGTGTTAAAGAAATTGTAAAAATTGTTAGGAGGCCTTCTTTCCAACATAAGAGCAAAATCATTCCTCCAGATCGTATGCTAGGTTGTGATATGCCTCTCAGAAGTAGCACTGTTCAGGGGCCCTGGGTGGCTCAGTCAGCTCAGGAGAAACTCTTGATTTTTGGCTCACATCATGATCTCAGGGTCCTGGGATCGAGCCCTGCATCAGGCCTGCCACTCAGCAGTGAGTCTGTTTGTCTCCCTCTCCCTCTACCCCTCTCCCCACCTCCAGTCACACATGAGCACTATCTCTCTCTTTCTTTCTCAACAATAAATAAATTAATCTTAAAAAAGTAGCAATATTCAGTATGATCAATACTATATATTTGAGAGCAGAAAATTTTCTTTCTTATTGTTGAGCACTTAAGTAACATAGAACACTAAATTTAATGAAATATTTAAATATTTTGACTCAGAATTAAGTATGTACCTTATTATTATGAGTATTGTTTTAGTGGTCATATAATATTTCATAATGTTGCTATCCCATTAATTTATTAAACTATTCCTCTGTTACTGAGAAGTAGGTGGTTTCTTGACACTCAGAATTAAAGTTTGATACAATTGCAACTGAAATTTGAGTGTTAAATATAGCACAACTGGGTAGGGTTTGTGGATGAAATATAAGATATATATATATATATATACGGGGCACCTGGGTGGCTCAGTGTGTTAAAGCCTCTGCCTTCGGCTCAGGTCATGATCCCAGGGTCCTGGGATCGAGCCCCGCATCGGGATCTCTGCTCAGCAGGGAGCCTGCTTCCTTCTCTCTCTGCCTGCCTCTCTGTCTACTTGTGATCTCTGTCTGTCAAATAAATAAATAAAATCTTAAAAAAAAAGATATATATATATATATGATATAAGAGCATTAGAAATGGAGCACTGGGTGTGGTGCATAAAGGATGAATCTTGGAACACTGAAAAAATAAAATTAAAAAAAGAAAGTATATTAAACTTACTTATTATATTTAAAAACATAAGGGAAAAATCATGATTATATCAACAAATGACAACAAAGCAAATAATTAAACATAAGAGTAAGTTCTAAATTCCTTTTTAAAGCTTTAAGTAAAATATGAATCAAAGAAAATTACCTTGAAAATAAAGAAGCACAGTTATTAGGTGGAGATAATAAGACAATATTCCTAAAAATCTAATAAATTCAACAGAAATTATTAAACTATTAAGAGGTTAAGGTGGCTATATGTAAGACAAAATAAGTATTTTGACTTACAGAAATAAGTATTCCTTCCCTTTTTATCAGTATTGGACCACTAGAAACAGAAATAAGCAGTCATTATCAAGATAGAGTCAAAATTAGAGTAAAACACCTAAGAATTACTTAGTAAGAGAAATATGTTTTTGTTAAAGGATGTATAATAAGACTAAAATAAATGGATAATAGAATTCCTCATGGGAAGATGAAATGGCTTACAGGTACTGGTGCTTCTCAAATTAATGCACAAATATAATGCAAATTTGTTTAGTAGCCCAAGAGCCCAAGAAATTATTTTGGGAAATAAGCAAGTTGATTCTTTTTTTTTTTTTTTTAAGACAGAGGGAGAGAAAGAGAGAGAGAGAGTGTACACAAATGGCGGGGGGGGGGCAGTTGAGGAGATGGAGAGGGAAAAGCAGACTCCCCGATGAACAGGGAGCCCAAGTCAGGACTCAATTGCAAGACCCTGGGATCATGACCTAAGACGAAGTTAGAACCCTTAACCAACTGAGCCACCCAGGCACCCCAAGCAAGTTGATTCTAAAATTTATTGGAAGAATAAAGTAAGAGTTTGAAAAAGAACAATCATGAGGAAGGATTTTCTCTTAAGATATTAAAATATATAATTATTTAATCGAAACAGTTGAGTAACAGTACAAAAACAGATAAATAGATCAGTGGTACATTACAGAGAATGCAGAAACAAACACATTTGTATATTGGGCTTAATATTATGATAATGAAGGTATTTTAAAGAAAGTAAAATCTCTCCCCAAATTGCACAGTTATAAAAATCATAGATGAACTGAACATCTAAATGTAGAAAAAAATATATGGTATTGTTATTTAAGGTAACTGTGTGTAATAACAAAAACATCTTAGGATCACAATGACAACATAGGAAAGAGTCTTTTTCTTTTTTTAAGATTTATTTATTTATATGAGAGAGAGACTGAGGGGCGGGGAGTGGGGATGAGAAAGAGCGAGACAGAACCCCAAGCAGACTCCATGCTGAGCCACCCAGGCACCCCAGGAAAGGGTCCTAATTAAGCAGAGTCTGAAGTGAATATGAACACTCCCCATGGCAGTTCCTTCCAGGTGATGATTGTTCCATTTTTTCCTATGCAATTTGGAATATTTGGTTTTGAGGTGAAAAGAGAGTGATGGAATGTCAGACAGGGGTATTCATGTTCGGGGTAGAAATGATGCAGACTGTTATGTACCCCATTGGCTGACACTGGTGATCTTCTTATAACCTAATTCTCAAACAGGCTGGAAAATGTGGTAAATCACATGGAAATTCAGTCAGCGTTTAATGTCTCCGTCAAAAAAGTATTATAACAAATATAGATAGCCCATTTTATAAACTCAGGGTTGGGAGAATTTCTTATAATTGTCTAGGGGAAAAAAGCAATAAAAGGAAAAATAGATTTGATTACAAAAATATTTAAAAACATTAAACAGCTTAAGATGCCAACTACAAACTTAAAAGGAAAGTGACAGATTGAGAGAAGTTATTTGTCACATACATAAATGGCAAAACATTAAAATTCCTGATGTGCAGACTTTTTATAAAGAAAAAAATGATAAACCAATAGAGAACATAGCAAAGGATGTTAAAAATTCAAAGAATAGATGGTTAGTCACACATGTATAAATAAGGAAGTATATTGCAGTATTGTGGTAATGGCGTAAAATTTGAAAACAATTTAATTTTTAAGAGGAGTCTCACTGAATTGTATATGGTATATCCATATAATAGACTACTGTGCAGTCATTAAAAGAGAATGAGGTAGGTCTCTACACTGATATGATCACACATGTATGATACATAAATGGAAAAAAAAGACATGTAGATCACTATAGACAATGTGATTACAGAAATTAGTGACATAGATAGGTGACTGATAATCTATATATTATTTATTTATGTAAATAATATAATATGACTAAATAGGAAAGAATATGGACAAAACTGTGAACTTTGTTTTTCTATGAAAAGTAGAGAAGATGATATTCACTTTGGAAATAACATAGTATTCCAAGGAGTAATTTTTATCTTTTTGATATTTTCTGCATTGTTTAAATTAAAAAAAATCAGTAATATTAATTCATTTATTCATTTATTCCTTCACTCATTTACCTATCCATACATTCACCCATCTATTATTCACTTATGCATCCATCATTCCATCCATTCATTCTATCATATTCAAGCTACATTCAGTAAGTACCTATTCTCTGACAATGTGTTCGCCATGCATATTAAAATTAACATTGGGTTTAGCTCAGTTTAGAATAAAAGAAGGATACCCAAATGTTTTTTTTCCTCCTTCTAGTTGATTGTTTATTTAAAAACAAAACAACAAAACATCAAGATTCTGGCCCCAGGTTCCTTGAACACACCATCTGGCTCGGCTTCCCTAGTCCCTGGCCTTTGTCTGCCCTGTAGATGACAGATTAGTGAGGAACATCCTTTATAGTAGGAAATGGAGGTCAATAAAATTTACACCAGGTTTTCCAATTTAGTATCATCCCAGTCAGGACATCCCAAAATAAAATTTGTTTCAAAAATAGATCTAGGAGGAGAAAAAGTCAGGATTGAAAACAAACAATTAATCCTCTTATGTCATTGATTCTGTGAGAAAACTAGATTTAAAAAAAAAAAAATCAGTTTCTTGTTCAGGTGCAAAGATTCTGTTGGTAGACAAAAAACAGAACAAAAATAGTGCAGTCAAAGAGTCCAGTGTGATAAACGATACTATAGAGCAAAACAGGAAGTTGTTTAATGGAAGAGGATAATTGACCTCAGAGCCTGAGACATAAATAGATCCTGGGATGCAAAGGTTTTTGCACTTGCAAAGCATCATATTGATGCTTTAATGATCAGAACTGACTTGTACACCATGTATTCTTTTGTGGTGAACCATTGGCTTATCTACCAGGTGAAGAGGTGACATCTACAATGTTGAATGAGAAAGCATTCCAAAGTCATTACATTACACATTAGTTTCTGTTCTAAGAAATGTAACTTCTACATACACATATCTGTGTGGACATGCTTGTGTGCATGCATAGGTATGTAAGATTTTGTGCAATAGGGATTTTAGTTGATGTTATGAGCAATCAGACAAGAATCCCAAACCCATCTGTTTTTTTTTTCTTGCTATAATCTTTAACAAGAACTACAACATAGAAATACATTTTTTCTTAATTTTTTTCAACTGTTAAGAAATGTATGTCCAAAAGGTATGCTCTCAAAAGGGAGAAAAATTTTTTTCCTAATGTTCCATATGATTGGTTCATATAAACCTACTCCGGGAAAATATCAATTGAGAGCAGTTTCTTCTGGGAGAACTTGTCTCAATGCCAAGAAAGACTGTTATGTTTAAAAATTGTCTTCATAGAACTTAAATCCATAGTCTGATAATTCAGGCAGAACTTCTCCTTAAATAAGGTAAAGGAAAGTGGTGAAGGCTGCTCTCAGAGGTTTTATTTTTTTCTCCATTTCCATGGTACAGGGAGGAAACTAACACTCTGTGAGAATCTGTAACTTGTTAGTGATAGAGCCCTGGTGGCAGAGCTGATCTCAAACCAGGTAACACCAACCCCAAACAGTTGGAAAACGTGCTCTTCATGTACGATCCAAAAAGCTTACGTATGAGTGTATTGACTTGCTGGCCACTGTGATCCTGGTTGTCTGTAGCGACAGCCTCACGTGCCCCTCAAACTCACGCAGACAGCAAGGAAATGATTCCAAGACTGAGGACTTGGGGTCCTTGGAAGAGAAGAGGGGTTGTCTTGTTTTGTTAGTTGTTGTTTTCCTGGGATAGGCCCTTGTCAACACGTTCAGATACACAGCGGCTGTTTCCTGGAAGTTGGTCCCTGAAAAGGCCCTGTCTTTCTACCCTTTCGTGGGGGCTGCGGGCTGAGCCTCCGTCCCATCCAAGGAGAGGGAGCCGAACAGATGGCAGCTGACATTGAGAGAGCACGTGAAGGAACACTGGCCCCAGCAGGCTTCCTGAGCTGCAATTCCGTGTCCTCCCTTGCCAAGACAGCCGGGGGAGCCTGATGACTTGGCCTGGGACCAGTGGACTGGTAGCCAAAGGGCAGTAAATCAAAGTGAAAAAGAGGTGATATTTTAAAAGCAAATGGCGTATTTGTTTGTTGGTTTTAGAGGGCAGAGAGAAATAAGTTATTGTAATGGCAAAATGGTAGGTGATATAAAACAACATTGCCTTAGAAGAATTTTAAGTTGTTTGTTTGTAAAAACCATTTCTTGAATGATTATGCTCTATTCTTATTAAGCAAGATTCCTAACATTTCTCCAGATGAGGACGGAAAGTGTGTACATTCTGATTTTACCTGGTTATTGGTGGTCTGGTGTTAGTGAGGTTCTTATCATTTTGAAATAAATAGAATATTCTAGTTCATAATCTCCACTGCGGTATTAAAATGTTTTCTGTATAAAATTTTCAGCCTCCAAATCTTTTTTTCTTACCCTAATTCAAGTTCTGTTTCTTCTGCCCTTGATGAGTTTTTTCACCTGGACTCTCAGACACAGAAAAATATTTCTAAATTCTCACCTCCTGCAGTCAGCGGAGAGTGGCTTGGCATCCCCAGAGAAGGATGTGTGGGGAAGTCAGAACTGGGTATCAGAAAGCGATATTACAGGAATAAAAGTCTGGGGGTGCATTTTCACAGAACCCAGGGGACTACAAAGAAGGAGAATATAGGGGGCCTATATGGCTCAGTGGGTTAAGCATCTGCTTTCAGCTCAGGTCACGATCCCAGGGTCCTGGGGTAGAGCCCCCACACTGGGAATCGCTGCTCAGCGGGATGTCTGCTTCTCCTTCTGCCCCTCCCTCCTGCTTGTAGATTTATGCTTTCTCTCTCTGTCAAATAAATAAATAAAATCTTAAAAAAAAAGAAAAAAAAGAAGGAGAATCTAATTCAGAGTGGAAGGTGGGGATAAAGGTGAGTGGTTAGAATAGGATTCTCAGGGAGAATGATCCTTGAACTGAGTATGGTAGTGGAGGGTTGAGCCATGCACCCAGGAGAGGAAGGTTGCGTCAGGCAGGGGAAGTGCCAAGTACAGACTGAGGTGAGCAGAGCCCTGACATACAGGGCAATTGTTAAGGGTTTGGTTAGCTGGAATAGACTGCGTGAAGCTCTGGGACTTTCAGGAGGGGATTTCAAATGACCACATCTACATTTTAGAACAAGCCCTTTGCTCAGAGACTAAGGTAGGGTTTCCTAGCTGAAAAGGTCTGCAAAGGGCTTTAGGGGTTCTGCGAGTCCTTTCAAGTCGTATGCCGTGGGGTAGGAGCATGTGAGCATGGGTGTGCACTCACGCATGCGTGTTTTCCCTTGGCAAAATCCAGCTCTTTCTTTCCCTCTTAAAATGCTTCATAGCTCTCATAAAGGGTAAAAATCTCTACTAGGATAGAAGAGGGTGGTCAGATTGGAAGGTTACTGCAATAACAGAGATGACAAGCAATGAAGTCCTGCATTGAGAAAGTTACTCTAGGGACAGAAGGCAAGGGGAATTTCGGAGACACATAAGAGATGACGTGATAGGATTCATTATCCTATTGGATTTGCAGGGGAAGAGAGAAAGAGCCGTCCAGTGCAAGGCCTTTCAAACTTAACATGCACTGAGTTACTGGGGAATCCTGCTGTAATGTAGATTCTGACTGGGAAGTCTGGGGAGAACCAGATATCCCACATAAGACAACAAAGCTCCCTGGTGGCAAGAGATATCATGCTGTTGTTGGGAACTACACTTTGCATAGCAAGGGATGAGGGAGCATACTCCAGGTCCAGGTTTCTCAACCTCAGTTGTTGACATTTTGGGGCCACATATGTCTTTCTAATAGGGGGTAGGGAGATGGGGAGACTTTGTAGGATATCTGTAGATGGGGAGACTTTGTAGGATATAGCATCCCTGGCCTCTGGCCACTAGATGACAGTATCACTACCCCAGTGGAACAATCAAAATTATCTCACGGTATCACCAAATTGGAGGTGGGGGTGGTCATGGAGAGATGAGGGCAGTCATGGGGAAATGGGGGTAGGTGGTGGTAGCAGGCACTGCTCTAGTGATTCACAGCCCTGCTAAATATTGAAATCATCTGGGGTGTTTTAGGAACTATCAGTGCCTGACCTCACCCAGGTTGATTATATTCTAATGTCTGGTGGGGGCGGAGGAGGACACCAGGCAGGTTTTGGGAAACCCAGTGTGCCAGAAGCTTTGCTGTGCGACCTGGCCAGGGGGCAGCGCTGTTCCTGCAGCCAGAGCGGGAACTTTGCTGGTAGAGGAGCCATGGGGGCAGGAAGGCGGAGTGAAGGGTAGAGATAAGATTACAGATTTAAATGTTGATGAACTTGGTACGCCTGAGGGTCCTTTAGATGGAGATGGTTTGATTTTCTGGGTCCTGAAAAGCTGTGTGTCCTTGGGTCAATCAAATATATTTCTAGGTTTTTAATTTCCTCATCTGTCAACTCTGATAATATTTACTCTATTTTAAAAGATGATGAAAAGATGAAATAATGGATGTGGACAAAAGTAAAAGACATCTCATACTATTACACACACACACACACACACACACACTCAGCTCGAGGTAGAGCTTTAATTTTTTTTAAGATTTTATGTCTTTATTTGACAGAGAGAGATCACAAGTAGGCAGAGAGACAGGCAGAGAGAGAGGAGGAAGCAGGCTCCCCGCTGAGCAGAGAGCCCGATGTGGGACTCGATCCCAGGACCCTGAGATCATGACCTGAGCCAAAGGCAGAGGCTTAACCCACTGAGCCACCCAGGTGCTCCTAGAGCTTTTGTTTTATTGAAAAAAACATATTTCAAAAGTTTTGGAAAGAATGGGGCAACATCTTGTAAAATCATGTCAAGGAGTGATTTTGGGGAGAAAAAGGACAACTAGCTCAAAGAGCACAAATTGTAATTAATAAATTCAAGTTAAAAATAAACTTTTAGTATAGTACTCCCCATTGTCTACTGTTTTGCTCTTCTTGGTTTCAGATACCTGCAGTCAACTGCCATCTGGAAGCAGATGATTCTACTTCACACAAATCATCAGAAGGTCAGTAGTAGCCTAGGGCTACAACAGGACGCCTACCTCATTCACCTCACTCCGTCTCTTCAGGTAGGCATTTAACCATGACTCATCATCCCCGGAAAAAGGGTGAGTAGAGTACAATCAGATATTCTGAAAGAGAGAGAGAGAGACCATGTTCATATAACTTTTGTTATAGTATTTGGTATAACTGTTCTATTTTATTATTGTTGTTTTTCTCTTACTGTGCCTAATTTATAGATTAAACTTGTCATAGTTGGTATATACAAGAAAAAACAGAATATAAAGGTTTGGTACAATCCATAGTTTCAGGCATCCACAAGGGGTCTTGGAATGAATGTATCCCCTGTGGGTAAGGGGGGGGGGCTATTGTACATCAAAAGGCACCATCAGCAAAGGTAAAAAACAGAACACTGAAAAAAAATATTTTTGCTGAATAAATTGATGAAGCTTAAGTATAAAAAATAATCAATAAACTCCTAAAAATCAAGAAAGATAAACAACCTAATAGGAAATAGGCAGAAGATATATATATAGGCTAACCATCGAAGAAGGAATTGGAATAGCTATCAGCATAATACTTAGATGCTCAACTTCCCCATTTATCTAGCAAATAAATGCCAGTTGGAGCTGTAATGTCCTCCCTCATCAGATAGGCAAAAACCTACTGAAATCATAAGGCAAAAGAAACTCATATTGCGGGGAGTGGGGTATAGATTGGCACTACTATTTTCTGAGCAATTTGATAAAACTAAAAATCCCTAATAACCTATTACACCACAGTTCCTTTCTTATGTGAAGTATATATGTTAAAAGATAATCACCGTAGTACAATAAAAAGTTGGAAAGGTCCAAAATGTCCATTAATAGGAGAATGGATAAGTAAATTGTGCTCCTTTTTATATAATGGAATAATATATACTTTAATGAAAATAAATCAACAGACCCCTAATTATTAACATAAGTAAATATCAGAGGTGACGTTAGACAAAATGATAAGTTACAGAAGTATTCAGAGTATCCTCCATTTAAAGTGTGAAAAACAGGGGCGCCTGGGTGGCTCAGTGGGTTAAAGCCTCTGCCTTTGGCTCAGGTCATGGTCCCAGGGTCCTGGGATCGAGCCCCGCATCGAGCCCCACATCGAGCCCCGCATCGAGCCCCGCATCCCGCATGGGGGGGGGTGTCTCTGCTCAGCAGGGAGCCTGCTTCCATCTTTCTCTCTGCCTGCCTCTCTGCTTACTTGTGATCTCTGTCTGTCAAATAAATAAATAAATAAATCTAAAAAAAAAAAAGTGTGAAAAATACAGAACAGTACTATAATTAAAATTATATGTATTTTTACTTAAAAAAAAAAGGACAAATGAGTACATGGGAATATTAAAAACGAAATCCACGATGTTGGTTCTCTTCAAGGGAGGGAGAGAAATGAGACTGGTGAAAGTGGTTGCGTAAGAGGTTGAGTAATTTGACCCCTCCCCTCCAGCCATGGCTAGAGAGTCTTGAACCACGTTCGCTCCCAGCATCTGGTAGTGGCGGAAATACTCCTGCTCTTTGCTCCGCATCTCTTTGCTCTACATTCATTTTAAATTTAAACTATCACTTCCATATCCAAAAGAAGTTTTTCTGGATGAGCTGTTGTGTTCCATCCATTTATGATGATTGAACTGGGGAAAATTAGTGGTTTTTGCTAAATAATCTTTTAAATTTTGTGACTTAGTTTTAAAATATTTAAATATTTTAAATATTCCTAGCACAACATATTAGTACTAGCACCTGGTGTAATTATGTTACTACTTCATTTTTTAAACCTATATTTGATCTACAGCATACTGACAAAAATATAATTTTCTGTCATTGAGGGTCAAGGATTCAGGACAATTATGCTTCTTAATTTTTAAATCAGCTATTTTTTTAAAACCAGTTTTCTACTCTTAAAAATTCTAGTTTAATGAGATTACATTTTGTGAGCTTTAAACAAAATTTCTTTATACTGAATAAAGAGGTCCATAATTCTTGGGTTTGAGTCTATGATATGGTTGTTTAGTCCCTAGAAGTGTTTGAAATAGAAAGCAACATTTACATGGAGCTTCACTATTTTGAAAGTTCTCTTGCATATATGATTCTAAATCCTTCAACTTGAGGACTTTTGGGGGTCAGTAAGTGCATATTGCTACTCTCATCAGTTTGCAATTGAGACTAAAGAGCAGTGGTCTTAACTGACTTGCTCTGAGGCACACTGACCGTGGAGGGACTGAAACCAGCATTCTAATTGGAAGAGCCTTGCATAACCACTTGGGTTCAGTCCATGAGGACCTGCTACTTAGCTCTCACAGACCATGGCTTACTGATTTGGTCCCTTCCTTGTACTGGAATGGCTCTTCCGGGCCGCTGGTGGCATGCCTTGCATACCCTCGTTCTGTGCAGAGCAGCAGCAACACTTGGCACAGTTGGTCACTCCCACTTCTGTTCTTGCCCTTTTTGTCTCTGCCACTTGCAGACATCTAAATATTGGACATCTCAGGGTGTTATTTTTGAATTGCTCATACACCTACATGCATTTGTTATTTTTTGAGCTCAAAGTATCATAAATAAATACATCATGAATAGAGAAGTGAATTTTATGAAATACCTTAGCTTTTGATTTGTGTGCCTTGCCACTGCCATAATGTTGAGAGCTAAATTATTCTCAGAGAACAATTGGCGGCTGATTTTTTATTATACTTTGGATGATGTCAATGGCAGAAGTGGTACTACAAGAGCTAGACTTAGTGAAGCCTTCAGAAACCAGTTTTTCCCCTTCAGCCAGTCCCAACCTCAAGTTATGGGCCAGCTTAGGAACCTAAATATTAGGCAGAGTTCAAACTGCTGAAATTCAGCAATTTTACCTTCAAGTTAAGGGTAGGGGAGAGAATTAAATGAGACCTTTTCTAAATCTTTGGGAGACTGTGTCTTCACCTTTAAATTGGGCAAAAGATAAGAAGCCTGGAACATACTAAGCACTGTTCTAGGTGCTGGGGACACATAGCTAACAAAGTAGATCAAGTTGGAAGAGACAGACAATAAATTAGGTAAATAAATTTTTACTATATCAGTTGATAATAAGTCCTGAGAATAATAAATCATGGGATTGAGCAGGATGGTGGGAAAGTACCATTTTTAAAAATCTAGTGGGAAGGACTAAAGGTGATGTTTGATGGAAGACTTGAATGAAAAGAGGTCAAGCTAAGTTTGAAATGCCCATTAGACAACCATACTAAGATTCAGGAGGCCATTTGACATGCACATCTGGTTGGCAGGGAGAGGTCTGAAGCTGAGACACAGGTTTAGGAGTGGTTGGTAGATGGCAGGTATGAAAAGCAGTGAGGCAAGATGAATGAGGTCACCTGCATCTGCAGAGGCTAAGAAAAGAACGAGGTTTCCAAAAGAAATGTTGGGCACCTCAAATGGAGTACCCCAAAACTGACTACAATGCAGCAACCAAGCAGAGAGGTGGGAAATATAAGTGGAGTGTCAAGGAAAGCAAAAGAAAAGGGTTTCAAGAAAGAGGGCCTACTTACTATGTTGCTGCTGCTGTAGAGTCCAGTAAAGTAGAACTGTGAACTGGCCATGAGAGCAGATAGCTTCAAAGATGGCCCCTGTCAATTTCTTCTTTCCCTTGTACACGTGGTTCTCCTTATAACCAAGAGGTGGACTTTGATTTCCCATCCTTTGAATTGGAGCTGAAATATAAATTATATTTCCATATGTTGCTCAAACACAAGAATTAACTGTCAAACTTATTCTGAATATGCCAAGCTTACTTTATCATAAAGGCACACTAAAATATTAAAAATCAAAAGTTGTTCAGCAAAAATATTCAAAATAAAAAAAGACAACCCTGAAAATGAAGGGGAACGATATCTTGACCAGATTCATTAGGACAACTCCAGTGTTCTGTTTTTGAAGGGTATAAAAGAAGGGTGTCTCATTGATATTCTCTCACATTATTCTGAATTAGCAAAATTAAGAAGGGCCCTTGTGTCTGACAGTCCGTGTGCCCAAATGTGACATCTATAAGGTTTCTATTTGAGAGAAACAAAGACCACGAAAGCCCACTTCTCACCAGACACCTGAGCAAATAGTTCAGAATTTAAATTTTACTGACTCAAAAACCTGAGCAATGCACCAATACTTAGATATTGTCCCTGTTTTAACGTTGCAAATAGGAGAATTTCTTAGTATGTTACTTAATTATGTCTTAGTTTTCTCAGCTGAAAATTTATTGTGGGGTACCTGGCTTATTTAGCTGGTAGAGCATGCAACCCTTGATCTCAGGGTCATGAGTCCAAGACCCACGTTGGGCACGGAAACTACTTAAAGAAAAAATAATATTGTACTTACATCATAGCCCTATTTTGAAGATTAAGTGAGTATATTTATACTATATGTAAGTTTTTAGTATTAATGTCATTTGTTATTATTGACTCTCCCCCAATAATATTTCCTCCCCCAATACCATTTCCTGTATCATTGCATCATTCTTGTGGAGGTTTTTGTGTATTCATAAATAATAGTATGTGCTTTAAAAATTTATATAGTTGTTATACATTATTTATAACTTGTTTCTTTTTTTTTTTTAAGATTTTATTTACTTATTTAAGAGAGAGCAAGAGAGAGCATGAGTGGGGGGGAGAGGGAGATGGAGAGGAGGAAGCAGACTCTCCACTGAGTAGGGAGCCCGATGTGGGGCTCAATCCCAGGACCCTGAGATCATGACCTGAGCCGAAGGCAGGTGCTTAACTGATTGAGCCACCCAGGCACCCCTACAACTTATTTTCAATCTGCAAAATGTTTTTGAGATTTATGTTGGTATATGTATATCCACATTGATATACCTACATTTATTGATTTTCACTAATGTGAAATTTGCTTGTTGCCAGTTGATGCACATTTAGATGCTTCATTTTTTTCTTTTCCAGATTTACTTATTTATTTTAGAGAGAGAGTGAGAGCATGAGCAGGAGAGGCAGAGATACTGGGAGAGAGAATCTCAGGCAGACTTTGCACTGAGCACAGAGCTGGGTGCAGAGCTTGATCCCAGCTTGATTCAGATCCTGAGATGAGGACCTGAACCGAAACTGAGTCAGATGCTTTTTTTTTTTTTTTTTTTTTGTAAAGATTTCATTTATTTGACAGAGAGAGACACAACGAGAGAGAGAACACCAGCAGGGGTGTGGGTGAGGGAGAAGCAGGCCTTCTGCTGAGCAGGGAGCCCAGTGCAGGACTTGTTCCCAGGACCCTGGGATCATGTCCTGAGCAGAAGGCAAGACACTTAAGGACTGAGCCACCCAGGTGCCCCAAGAGTCAAATGCTTAACCAATTGCACCACCCAGACATACCTAGACATTTTTTTTTTAAACTCAGTGAGCCAATAGTGATTTCATACATTTTTCATTGGGCTCTCTAAGGTGTTTAGTTAGAAATAGATTTCTTGTCATAGGAATTACACATTATCAAACATAATAAATATTGCCATATTGCTTTCCAATTTAGTCAAACAAAGTTACAATTCCAACAACAATGCACATATGAGAGTTCTATTTTCTCCAACTTTTTGTCAATGTTAGTACTGTATTTTGCTAATTCAGTAGGTGGGAAAAGACATCACTTGCATCATTTTGTGTTTTTTTTATGAATAGGGAAACTGTGCATCTTTTCATATTTTTTGCATTTCAGATATTTCTACCTTTTGCCTTTTTGCATACTTTGCTATTTTTCTATGTTTATATTTTCCTTTTGATTTGTAGATCTTTATAGACTCATGAAAGTACAGCTGATTCTCAATATTTTCATTAGTAGTGTTCTACAAAGTCACTGTGAACACTGAATTAGTGAATATTGAACTATTGCTCCTAGGGGAAGTACAAGGTTAGGTTCCTGTGAGTCTGGCTGCTACATTTTTGTCAACTGATCAATATACAACTTTGTTTTATGTGTATTTTGGTTTAAATACACCTTATTTAATATATACTGTTGATTCATTTACATAAATGAGTCAGCACTATAACTCATGAACAACAGCATTATAATTCATGCCAAATGAATCTTCTCTAACACATGTATTTTCTCCATAAGACACATCATAGCCTTCTTGCACTTAGGAACACTAGACAGCATTTCAACACTATGCTTAGGGGACATTGAAACAATAAAACATTAACAATCCCTAAACTGGGAAAGTCTCGCAATAGAATCTCAAGGACACTTATTTACAGTATGAAACCTGAAAAAAGAAGGCAGAACATAGCCTTGTTTGACCTTGGTTGGAATGTCATGTTGGATGATTAAAATTTTTTACTTCTCTGTACATGACTATGAAAGTGCCACAAGTATTGATTTGGCATTACAAATGAATTTTAGTGAGCATTGGTGAGTTCACAAATGTGGAATCTAGAAATAATGAGGATTGACTATAATTCTTTGTCCATTGTACACAATTCAAATATTTCCCCTCAGACTGTAATTTATTTTTTAATAATATTTATGGTGTCTTTTGTTACGCAAAAAATTTTATTTTAACTTTGTCAATTTTACTAATCTTTCTTTTTTATAGTTTATGGGTTTCATCTTGTTTTGACATCTTTCCTTACTTTAGTGTCAGGGAAATCTTCTCATGTATTGTCTTCTAAAAGTTTTGTAGTTTTGCCTTTCCCACTTAGATCTTTAATCTATTAGTATTTCTTTTGAGTAAAAGATGAATATGATTCAGATAAGTGATTTTCCAGAATTATTTATTAAGCAGAGATTTTGGATTTGATTCATAATGTTACTTCTGTTATATACCATGTTCCCATGCTTGGTTTCTAGGCTGTCTATTGTTTGCCAAGTTTATTTGTGTATTCTTTCAGCAGTCCTAAACTTTCAAAAATTGTTATGGCTTTATAACAAGTCTTAATATTTAGTAGGGAATGTTCCTTATTCTTTATCCCACTTTACTCTTCTCAAAATTGCATCTTACTTCTTCAAATGAATTACAAGATTTGTCAATTTCCTTGAAAAGTATGGTTAGTGTATCATGATTAGAATAACATTAGATTATCTACTTTGGGGAAACTATTGTAGAGATAGTGAGTTTTCCTCTCCATGAACATAGTATTTTCCTTCCTAAGTCTTCTGTAATAGCCTTCAAAAAAGTAATTATAACTTTTCTCAATAGCTACCTTACATAAACTTTGTTATTTTATTTCCAGGTACCTTATATCTTTGGTTGTACTTTGAATAAAATTTTTAAAAGGTGACATTCCTGATAGATTTTTGCAGGTGTATAGTAAATTATTAATCTTTCTCCAGCAACCTTGCTGAAGAACTGAATAGTTCTAATCATTTGTCTATATGTTTCCTTGGGTTTTTATGTAGATAATTATATCACCTATTAAAAATAATTTTGTTTTTTCTTCAGCAGTCAAAATTATTTCTTTTTCTTATTTTATTATGTTGGCTAGTATTTTTATTTTGGTGCAGCTGTGTGCCTACACTGTAGCAGCTCTGCATCCTTAAATGACCAATTGGAACCAGGTTTATTCTCCATTCGTAGTCTGCATGAGGCTTCACAATTACCAAAGTCTGGAACACTGCCTGGTTTCATGTTGTGGGCAAATAGCTTAACCACTTTACTATGCTGACTGATAAAACAGGCATAATAATAGCATCCTCTTGATGAGGCTGTTTTTGAAGACGAAGTTAACACATAATATTCTTCTAGAAAGAGAAATGGGGAGTTGTTATTCTATGGGTTTGTTTCAGTTATGCTAGATAAATAAGTTCTAGGGATTTGCTGTGCAACATAGTGGCTATGGTAACAAAATGGTATTGTACACTTCTAAGTTTGTTGAGGGCAGATGTCATTAAATGTTCTTACCATGCATGCACACACATACAGAATAAAAAGACAAAAGGACACAAGAAAAGTGGAAAGTGTTGGATATGTCTGTTACCTTGATTATGGCAATGGTATCATAGGCATTCACATATGTCTATACTCACCAAATTTTATATATTGAATATGTGCAGTTCTTCATATACCAATTATATTTCAATAAAGCTGTTAGAAAACAACAATAACAATAAAACATCTTATAGTGGTGCCTGAAATGTATAAAGATATAGGAGAATTTATCAGTTGTTATTATAATCTACTATTATTAATACTACATAAAAATAAGATTGACTGAGAGCTTCCTTTCTCATACATTCCATCCATTTTGGTATTGAGATTAATAAAATTCCAAAAGTGAGTGATATAGTTTTCATTCTCTTTCTAATGTCTTGAGTGGGTTAATGTAAAAATGGAAATTATCTGTTCCTTAAAGTTCTGGTAAAACTCACATTTAAAACTTTCTAGTCCTGCAAAATTTCTGATATTGATAATTGATTCAATTTCTGTAATGTTTATGTCTACTCATATTTGAGTTATATTTGGTAGTTCATATATTCCATCCCACTTAAGTTGTCAAGTTTATTAGCATAAAGTAGTTTAAGGTATTCTTTTATGATGTCTTAAAGTTTATTATACCTTTAATGACCTATTTTTTTATGGAAAGAGAAAAATTTTATCAGTTTATTTCGAAGAATCGGCCTTTGTTTTTCTCTATTCCTCTTTTATTTCTGTAATTTTCTCTTATTTCCTTTTATGTTTTTTGGGTTTGCTGTGTTCTTTTACTAAATTCTAGAGTTGAGTGCTTAGCTCATTAATTTCCATTTTTCCTAAAATAAATACTTATGCATATACATTCTTTCTAAATATTGATTTTGGTAAGCCCACGGAATTCTACATGTGCTTAGCTTAAAGAGTCACCAAAGATGATAATGAAAGAAGCATTCCTTTCTCACCCTAGTTCCTTTCTCCATCCCTAGTTCCTTTCTCCATCCCTAGTTCACACTCCACAAAGACAATTTTTTTAACCATTTCTTTTGGTATTTATATATATTTTTTATTGTGTTATGTTAGTCAACACACAGTCATTAGTTTTTGATCTAGTGTTCCATGATTCATTGTTTGTGTATAACACCCAATGCTCCATGCAGTCCACGCCCTCCTTAATACTCATCACCAGGCTCACTCATCCCCCCACCTCCCTCCCTTCTAAAACCCTCAGTTTATCTTTTTATTTCTAATTCACATGTTATACTTTCATTTCTTGATATTTTAGTTTAACTCTTACCTACTGACTTTCTACTATGGAAGATAGGATTTGTCCCACATACTCCCTCTCCCCCTATCCTCTTAATAGAACTCATGTATGTCATCATCTTTCATTAAGTGTATATTCAGTGTTTGCATTACTATATGGATATGTAAGTATTATTCACAGAAGAGCTATGTAGTATACAGTGACACATTTCCTGTTTTGACAATCTTTTCCCTTCTTTTTTTTTAAAAAATATTTTATTTATTTATTTGAGAGAGAGAGAGAGCAAGCACAGCAGGGGGAAGGACAGAGGGTGAGGGAGAGGGAGAAGCAGAATCCCCACCAAGCACGGAGCCTGACATGAGGCTTGATCTCAGGACCCTGAGGTCATGACTTGAGCAGAAGGCATTTGCTTAACCAGCTGAGCCACCAGTACCCCTGATCTTTTTCCTTCTTAAAGTTAATAAAAGGTTTTTGTTTTCCTTAGTTTTCTATTTTCTTATCATTCCTTCATTCTCAAGGTCTCTTCTCTAAGTTTAAGTATTTTCTCACTATGGTCATACACATTTGGTATTTGAATTTATCTTTTGCTCAGAGATAACCCTCCTAGAATTCTATGTATCTTCTTTCCAATCTATACTTCTTGTGCTCTGTGCCTGCTATAGGGCTCTTGTCCGGGGATTTCTCTTCACTATCATGCTGGGTACCAGTGTCCTGACCATGGGCGAAAGGCAAAAGGAACTTTCTCCAGTGTTCAAGCTACTAGTTTCCTGCATGCTGTATTTTGTTTATGCTATTTTTTTGGTAAAGCATATTCTTTAGTAGCTTCTTGAGAATGTTGTAATGTTTATCTGTCTCTGTTATTCTGGATATAAGGCATAATGTGCCTTGGTGCTTGTCTTTCTTTTATTGTCCTGAAAACTTAGTAAGCCCATTCAATTTGGAAATTCATGTTGTTCAGTAGTAGGGAAATTTCTAGAATTGTTTCTATGATAAAATAATCAGTTTTATTTTCTTCTTTATGTCTTTATGGTAAAACACTAACTTAGATGTTAGAGATTCTGAACTTATCCTCCATTTTTTTCTATATTTCTTATCCTTTTCGTCTTATTTTCCATCATCCTATTTGTGTATGCACACATGTACATAAACACACATATATGTTTATATATTTATATGTATATATATATACACACATAACATATGTATTTGTATGTGTATGTACAAATGGGATGATGGAAAAATATATATCACTTTCACCCTCACTTAAATATAAATATTTAATAATTTTTCTTATGATTGTCCTTTGATCCATGAATCAATTACAAGTGTGGAGCGTAATATCATCAAGATGACAACATACATTGTTCACTCCCCCATAGGAAAAACAACTAACATCTATTCGTGAATAAGACACTAGTAAGAGAATCCTAGCACACAAGGGTGAGGCTGAGGCATCCACTACACAACAGAGACCAGGACAGACCACACTGGAAGGTAAGAGAAGTGGCTACACACTGACCATATTACCTCTTCCCTAGGACAGTACAACACCACATGGAGAGTTCTCTTCTGAACCTCAAGTTTGTCTGGTATGGAAAGAAAGAGAACCCAGAGGGGGCAAGAAGCATCTTCACCACCATTGTAGGTTGTTTTGTTGGAACCCTTACTCTGATCTCAAACCATGGGGATTGCAGGAGAATCTGTGGGCTCAACCACTGGAAATATGACTGTGATAGAGAAGTGGGATGGGCTTGCAACAACCAGCACATGGATCTTGGGATACCCAATTCATAGCTGCAATGACCAAGTGGTAGTCCCAGCCAGTGGCTTGGTTCGTCTACAGAACAAAGTTGAGCATACATTCTGATCAAAGAACTCAGAGAATTGCAGATCTGCCTGATTTAGATCCTTAAGTGAGGAAGTCTGCCACCCTAGAGCCTGATTTTCTCAAGTTCTGGCAAGGTACTGAATCACAGCCCCACCCACAGTGGAGAGTGTCTCCCATCACCAGCTGACCAGAAGTGTTGGTAGAAACCTCTGAAAACTGTGTGGCCAATGATGGTCAAGCCACGAGAGGGGCAGACAGAGCCAATAGTTTGCAGAGCAAAGTCAGTGGCCCTGTTCAGCCAGGGAAACTGGGGTGTGGGTCAGCTTGAGTTAAGATGACAAATAGAGCTTTACTGGTTTTAAAGCTGCTTTTCTCACTGTACCCAGGCAGGGAATCTAATTCATAGCCCTGCTTATTTCTGAGTATAGCTTTCAGCCTGTCCAATCAGAGAAACTAACCAGAACATACCAGAAGCTGTGTAGCCCATTTAACACCGCTACATACAGTGGTGCTTGAACAGAGAGCAGAGCCTATGGCTTCTCTAAGCAGCGGAGCAAAACTGATGGCCTCACCTGACCAGGGAATTCAGTACACACTGACTCAGGCTCCCAAACTTCAAACTGTATAGGCCAGGGCCCTGGCCTGCTGCCCTATAAGAACAGGGAAGCTAATTCATAGCCCTGTCCACTACTGAATTTATCACCCAATCCCAACCATCTGGTAAGCCTGATCAGAGAATCCAGGCAACCATAGAACCCATCCTACAGCCAAGCCAGTAGTGCTATCCAACTCTTCTCAGCCAATGGCACATCCCCGGTCCCCAACCTCAGAGCCTGAATAGTTGCTTCACCCAAAATAGACCATAATAGCAGGCCCCACCTCTCCGAAGACAGTACCAGCAGACACACCTAGACACTCAACATGAGCTGACTGGTGAAAAACTGTCTCTGCCAAAGCTAACCTGTAAAGTATAGAAGAGGAGCCCCATTACGCAAATGAGCAGAAACCAACATAAAAAATCAAGGATCACAAAAAATCAGGTATGTGTGACACCACCAAAGGCAATATAAATCCTCTTAAGGAAGTTTAGTGAACTTCAAGAAAACACAGACAACATAACAAAATTAAGAAAACAATGCATGAACACAATGAGCAGTTTGATAAGGAAAGAGTAACCATCAAACAAACAACCCCAAACAGAAATCCTAGCGATGAAAAAATACAATAAACTGAAGAATTCAGTCAAGAGTTTCAAAAGTCAACTCAGTTGTGCAGAAGAAAGAATCAGTGACTGGGATCATAGGAGACTGGAAATTACCCAGTCAGAGGAACAAAGAGAAAAGAGAATGAAAGGGAGTAAAGAAAGTTTATGAACATTATGGAACACAATGAAAAGAAACAATATAAACATTATGGGAATTCCTGAAGGAGAAGAGAAAGAGAAAGGGACAGAAAATATATTTAAAGCGATAATCACTAAAACTTTCTAAACTTTGGGAAAGAAATGAACATACCCACCCATGAGGCACAAAAGACCCCAAATAAGTTAAACCCAAATAGAAGTGTGCTTGGTTTGTAGTTTTGAAAGTGTGTGTGTGTGTGTGTGTGTGTGTGTGTGTTGAGGGTTATCGGCAATCTTTTTGTAACTGATTTTTAATATTATTAAATTTTGATCAGATAATATGATCAATATATAATTTTTAAAATATTTATTGGATTTACTTTTGACATATTGTGTGTTTTTCTTAATATCTCATGTATGCTTGAAACAGGAGTATTTTCTATTCATTGGGGGCATGTTTTATATGTACTTCCATTAGATCAAGTCTATTAATGGGAAGAAATACTTTATGGTTCACTAGTGTTTTGTCATTTTGATCTATCATTTTCTGGGAGAGTTGTGTTCAGTTATCCCAGCCACATATTCTGTTGTACAGTCTCTTTTTAGTCAACCACTCTTTCCACCCTTAACTCCTGATCCTCTTTCTGTACTGTTTTGTTTTTCAGAATGTTATTAAAATGGAGTCCTACATTATGAAGTCTTTAGGGTCTGGCTTCTTTCATTTAGGAAAATTCATCTAAATGTCATAGTGTTGCATGAATCAATAGTTGTTCCTTTTTATTGCTGAATTGTAGTAGTCCACTATGGGATGTACCATAATTTTGTTTATCCAGCCACCTTTGGAAGCACATCTGGGTTGTTGCCAGTGTGGGGATATGAGTAAAACTGTTAGAAATATTTACACAGAAGTTTTTAAGTGAACATAGGTCTTCAATTCATTTAGATAAATACTAAAAAGGGAGATTTCCTTGACCGTATGGTAAGTATATGTTTAACTTTATAAGAAATTTTTGAACTGTTTTCCAAAATGGTATGTCATTTGCATTCCCACTGATAATGAATGAGGATTCCTGTTGCTCTATATCCTTGCTAGTCATGGCATTGTTAATTTTAAAATTTTAACCATTCTAGGTATGTGATGGTACCTCTTTATGATTTTAATCTACCTTTCTTTCTTTTTTTTTTAAAGATTTTATTTATTTGACAGAGATCACAAGTAGGCAGAGAGGCAGGCAGAGAGAGAGAAAAGGAAGCAGGCTTCCCGCTGAGCAGAGAGCCCGATGCGATGCGATGTGGGGCTTAATCCCAGGACCCTGAGATCATGACCTGAGCCTAAGGCAGAGGCTTTAACCCACTGAGCCACCCAGGCGCCCCTAATCTACCTTTCTTAATGGCCATTAATGTTGAACATCTTTTCATATGCTTATTTGCTAGCTGTGTATTTTCTTTAGAAAAATTTCTTTCCGTATGTTTTGCTCACAGTTTTTTTTTTTTTTTAAAGATTTTATTTATTTATTTGACTGAGAGAGAGAGAGAGCCAGAGAGTACAAGCAGCGGGAACAGCAGAGGGAGCAGAACCAGGCTCCCCACTGAGCAGGAAGCCTGATGAGGGGCTCCATCCCAGGACCCTGGGATCATTACCTGAGCCAAAGGCAGATGTTTAACCTACTGAGCCACCCAGGCACCACTCTTTTGCTCATATTTATAAGGGGGTTGTTTGTTTTTTATTGTTGAGCTTTAAGAGTTCTTTACATATTCTATAAGGGTACAAGTCCTTTATCAGATATTGGGTATATACGTTTTTTTCCTCCAAGTCTGTGGCTTTTCTTCATTCTCATAACAATGTCCTCTACAGAACAAAAGTTTTTAATTTTTTAAAAGTCCAATTTATCAATTTTTTTATGGCTCATGTTTTTAGTGTCGTATCTAAAAATTTATCACCATACCCAAGGTCACACAGATTTGTTTTCTCTTCTGTTTTTTTTTTTTTTTCTGGAAGTTTTAAAGATTTAGATTTAGAATTAGGTCCATGATTTATTTTGAGTTAATTTTTGTATAAGGTATGAAGTATGTGCCTACCTTCTTTTGTTTTTATTTTATTTCTTTTCTTTTCTTTCCTTTTTTCAGTGTTCCAAGATTCATTGTTTCTACCTTCTCCCCACCCCCCTTTTTGCAATTGTTCCAGCAACATTTGTTGAAAAGATAAAATTTTCTCCATTGAATTGCCTTTGTACTTTTGCCAAAAATCAATGGACTATATTTGTATGGGTACATTTCCGGGGCCTTTATTCTGTTTCATTATTGTATGTTTACATTCTTTCACCAATAGATAACTGTAGCTTTATAGTAAAAATTGAAATCAGGTATGGTGAGTCTTCTAATTTTTTCCTTTCTGAGAATTATTTTGGCTTTTCTTGTTCCTTTGTCTTTCCATATGAGTTTTAGAATTAAGTCATGTATATCTCCAAAAACCTTGCTAGAATTTTGATTTGGATTGCACTAAAGCTATATATCAGTTGAAAAGATGGATACCTTAAAATATTGATTCTTCCAATTCATGAACAGGGTATATTTTTAAATTTAGTTTATATAATACTTTTTAACATCCAAACCCTGCATATATTTTATTATGCTTATACATAACTATTTTATTTTGAGTGCTATTGTAAATGGTATTTTTTGAATTTCAAATTTCGATTTTTTCATTGCTATATGTAGTTCATTGCTATGAGAAGACAATTGACTTTTATATATTGACCGTGTATCCTGCAACCTTGTTGAACTTACTTCTGTAGTGTTTTCTTTCTTTCTTTTTTTTTTTTTTAAAGATTTTATTTATTTATTTGACAGACAGAGATCACAAGTAGGCAGAGAGGCAGGCAGAGAGAGAGGAGGAAGCAGGCTCCCTGCTGAGCAGAGAGCCCGATTTGGGGCTCGATCCCAGGACACTGGGATCATGACCTGAACCGAAGGCAGAGGCTTTAACCCACCGAGCCACCCAGGCGCCCCCACTTTTGTAGTTTGAAGAGATCTGTTGTAGATTCTTCAGGATTTTCTCAATAGACAATGATTTTCCATTTCTAACAGTCTTTATTTCTTTATGCAGACCCAAGTTTCTGACCTATATTTTAATCCTTCTGACTTAAGAACTTTTAACACTTCTTGTGGATTTGGACTGCTGACAATGAGGCTGGACTGCTGCTCACTCCCTGCCCCCATGTCATCTGCAGCCCCCAGGGTTTCAAACTCATTCTGCCTCAACACTTGGCTTTCACGAATTCATTAAAAATTTCTAGCCAAATCTTCTTACTGGCTTATATAGCATCTGATAACATCTGTCCCAAGTAGGGAAAGCTTGGGTCCTGTTTCCCCCTGCAAGCACCTGTCTCTTTGAGGATTTCCTTGGTTGTTTGCTCTTGTGATCCAGACACTCCAAGGGAGATTCAAGAAAAGTCATTAATTTGCAGTTTGTCCAGCATTTTTCTTGTTCGAAGGGTCGGTGTTCCTCTCTCCTAGCTCTCTGCGTCTCCATGCTGAATCTAGAAATTTAAAGAATCTGTTTTAAAAATGTCTACATTTTGTATCTGCTTTTTTCCCTCACATAGTCTTGATTTTTAAAAATGCTGTCCTGCCTTTTGTTATTATGTTCTTTTTTTAGTTTATATAAGTTTAAACGTAACTTTTTAAAGGTGTTTTTCAAATTTTCCTATTCCTCTCATTCCTGAGCTCTAATTCCTTTCAAGGTGGTTCCTCATGTAGTTTTGGTGGTGTTTGCATGTGGGGTTTTGATTATGTCACTTTGAATTTTGATTAATGGTCAGTAAAAGCTCTTCTTTCTATGGGGCATCTATATGCTCTGGGATACACAAGTTTTCCTAGGGAGCAGTTTTATATTTGCTTTTCCTAGGACCTCAGAATTCAACTCTCCTGGACCATTCTTCATGTTTAAGTCTCATGTTGTGGTTCCTGCCCCCTGCAAGTGGTGTAAATTTCACATCCACTCATAAGATAGCCTGATGTTTTGATTTCTTGGGAGCAATTTGCTTTATACAAGGCACCTTAGAATGAAAGTTTCCTTGCTGCTGCTTCTTCTTTTTTTTTTTTTTTTTAGACTTTTTATTTATTTTATTTGACAGAAAGAGACACAGAGAAAGAATACAAGCAAGGGAAACAGCAGAAGGAAAGGAAGAAGCAGCTTCCTTCCCTGGGCAGGGAGCCTGATGTGGGGCTTAATCCTAAAACCCCCGGATCATGATCTGAAGGCAGATGCTTAACCAACTGAGCCACCTAGGCACCCTCCTTGCTGCTTCTTAGGACAAGTGCCCTGAATTTTCTTGACTGCTCTTCAGTCTGGCCAGCCCTTCAATATATCTAGACATTATGCAGGTGGCACCATCCCAGCTTCCTCCTTTTTTCTTCTCCTGTCCTTCCCTTGGCATTAAGATACAAGTTTTCAGGCCAAGTCTGAAATGCTTGTGGATCCCCATGGCAACAACTTCTGCACACTGTTTTGAGTCTTCTCTTCATTTCTGGAGCCTAGGGATTTCCATTATCCAAAGTCATTGTTAACAAAAAGTGGTATTATATCCTACAGTTCTAGTAGTTTGTTTTTGGAGGAACCCTCCTCACCATTGCCCCAATGTACTCACTCTGCCAGTCAGTCAGCCATGTTGCTGGAAGTGGACTGAGCACAACTTCCAGGGTGACTAGAATTTGGATGTCAGCTGAAATGCAGTGTCTCCCTCCAGTTTAAGAAGAGAGGTTCATGTCAAAGCCAGTTTTAACCCTCTCCCTCCTTAGTTACTAAGAATAAAGGCATAGAATTTAGTTACTAGAATAAAGTTACTAGAATAAAGGCATAGAATTTAGTTACTAGAATAAAGTTACTAGAATAAAGGCATAGAATTTAGTGGTATTATATTTTTTCTTCTTTCTCACTTGAAT
Source organism: Martes martes (assembly GCF_963455335.1). Lineage (NCBI taxonomy): Eukaryota > Metazoa > Chordata > Mammalia > Carnivora > Mustelidae > Martes > Martes martes. The sequence continues at coordinate 76,500,176 of NC_137891.1, read as the reverse complement.
GATTTGTAAATACAATGCTTATCCTTGATTTTTATTGTTCACATGACAATGAAATCAAGGGAGTTTTGCTTTATACTTGAGAAGTTTAGATTAGATCCTTAGTTTATTTGAATGCACCGGCAAACACTACCCATACTTACATAAGTCAACCAGCTTGCTACTCACATTAAGAAAAAAGTCACCTTGGGCACCTGGGTGGCTTAGTGGATTAAACCTCTGCCTTGGCTCAGGTCATGATCTCAGGTTCCTGGGATTGAGCCCCACATCCGGCTCTCTGCTCAGCAGGGAGCCTGCTTCCCCTCTCTCTATGCCTACTTGTGATCTCTCTCTCTGTCAAATAAATAAATAAATTTTTGGAAAAAAAAAAAAAGAAAAAAGTCACATTCCCAAGATCACCAGCAATTCCTATTGGTGGTCTTTTCAAATTCCCAAAAAATCAACAGTAGAGGAACATTCTGAATTAAGTGTCTCAAATATCTGCTCTTTGGGTTTCATGAAGAAGTTGCTTTGCAGGAGTTCAGGCATGCTTCCATTCTTTGATGATGTCCTTAGGAGGGATATGGTGAAGATGAAATGGAAGAGAAACAAGATGTTCTTAGATTATCAAATCCTTAAGTTATCAGTGAAATAAAAATATAAATGTTAGGTGCAAACAGTCTCCTTGGTAAGAGATTGAATTTTTGGTGTTTTACTAATTGCTAACATATTTGACTATATATTTTTACTTGATTGACTTTCTTCCAGGGAAGGTCAGACCTCTAAAGGGAACTTGACTGGGTAAAGCAGCGTGTCTTTAATCTGTAAGCTGCGGTTTATTAGGACTTCATATTGTATTTCTCTGTCCCTTTTCAAAGCAGTCTTATCCAGCTGGGAGATGAGTGTCATAGTGTAAGAAGTGGAAAGGCTTTGCATGAAGACATGCTTCTTAGTTGGCCAGTTTTTTTTTTTTTTTTCATCTGTAACATAAGGTGCTCTATTAAATTGGCTCTTAGGTTGTTTCAAGGTTAAGAAAGAAGTATAGTTATAAATCAAAATTCAGAGACATTATGGGGTTGAGGTGCTATAATTCTGGATTTGATATGCTAAATTGATAAAGATTACCAGGTAAAAAGCCTCTGTTTAGTTCCTGAAAGGGACATCAGGGAGAACTTGCCAGATCCCACTTTGGCTTGCTTTTTTTTTTTTCCCCCAAGATTTCATTTATTTATTTGAGAGAGAGAACACAAGTGGGAATGGGTGGAAGGGGAGAGGGAGAAGCAGATTCCCCACTGAGAAGGGAGACTGATGCAGGCTTGATCCAAGGACCCTGAGATCATGACCTGAGCCAAAGATAGATGCTTAACTAACTGAGCCACCCAGGCACCCCTCTGCTCTTGTTTTAGAGAGTCTGGTTCAAGAGTTTTAGGAACAGTTTTAATTACCCATTTATATATAGGCTGCCCTCTCAGACAGTGACCTTCTGTAGGATTCAGGTATCATTATTTTCTTGAGTCTCAAAACTTACCACTAGTACATGTTTATTGACTGAATAAATAACGGTACTGTTTTTGTCACATTTTTATTTCAAGATCCCGAGTTCTTAGTTTGGTTTGGGAAAAACAGTCATATTCCTGATACTGGTAACCCCAGATGACTATTGCTTCTTATTGTAATTTTCAACTCTGTCTTACCATCCCCAATCCTAACAGACCCTACATGGGCACTCGTGGTTGATACCTACTTTCTAACCCAGATTATTAGTCATCATCATTAAAATCGTATTGAAGATTTGTACCTGATCATGTGCTTGAATTGTTTCCTTGGTCCTAAGCTGTCTTGCATCCTAGAAAAAAATGGAAATCTGAGTCACATGGGAAAGGCAGCACCACCTTACATCTGAAGGTGATTGGATCCAGGTGTGGAAGAAGTAGGCCAGAGCCACCAGGGCATCAGTGCCAGCATCAGTCAAGACTATGAAGAGGCTGCTTGGCCAGTGTAGCATTGCTTTCTGATTTACAAATGCTCATATTAAATCTAAGATTCCTTAAAGATAATTTCCAAGGCATCGAAGAAAAGGAAATTTTTCTTTCAAACTGGCAACTATGGATGGAAGAAAGGACTAAAAAAAATTTTCTCTTTAACTATGTGACTCATTAAAAAAATATTTTTTCTGGGCCACTAATCAAATATGGGTATGATGTTACATGTATTATTAACAGTGGTGAACAAAAGGAATAAGGTCAGTCTGATTTTACTTTGAGACATTATGAGAAGACAAGAGCCGCTGGGCAGGTCAAGAGAGTGATGCCAGTACTCCCTAAGCCCCTACGGGCCACTGTGACCTACCTCTCCATAAACATCTCCTCTGTTTTCAGTCATTGAGGTGCACTGATGCTTATGCACCACAAGATGGAGCCTTCAAAGCAGCTTATTTCCCAGTGCATCCTTCCCATTTCCCGCTTTGGACAGTGAAGGTCTGGTTCTGTGAGCGTTTGAGAAAGCAAAGCCATTACAACCATGAGGAGGTGTGCAGACTTGGAGAGGATCTAGAGTATTGTTCTAGTCATTGTCATAATGAAAACTGATTGGTTCTTGGCCCCATCCTGATGAACACTGTTGTCAGCATCTTCTAGGAAGATGCAAAAGACATGCTTAGCAAGTGTGTGATGACACAAAGCCAGGGAGGATAATTGGTGCATTTGGATGGTATTGCAAAGATTCAGAAAGTTTTCAATGGGCTGAAATCTACAAGATGAAAGTGAACAGGAGTAAGTCATTCTAACACGGAGTTACCCTGAGTGTGGTCCACGGACCACCATTGCCCAAATTGCTTGTTGCCTATCCTTGACAAGGCAAGGAGCTCCTGCCAGGGTGTCCGTGAATTTAGTTACAAAGCACATTGTTCAGTAAAGACCAACAAAACAAACTTCCTTGGTGCAAGAAGTGGGGCACTGGCCTATGCTCCAGCACGAACTCTTCATTTCATGGAGGGTATGCCTGTTGAGTGGCCTGCGCCTGGACCAAACTGTCTTGGTCTTTTCACATGATGGATAACAATCATATCTAACATACAGGGTTGACATGGTGAAGGTTAGCAGTATCATGCACATTATGTTTCCCCACGCATGGTATGTGCTCACTACATGGAAATAAGTATGACTGTGTTTCTCCTTAATACTTCTTTAGGGAAAATACTGTTGTTACCCCTACTCTGTAGATGAGGAACTGAAGGGAGTGTCCGCGAAGCTTAATTGTGTCCTGTGGTCATGCAGTTCCTAGGTGCCAGAGCCAAGGCTTGAAACCAGATTTTCTGATTCTAACTTTCAAATAAGCATTTATCTGTTATAGCACACTGCTCATTCCTGGTTGGACTAGACTGTTGGCTTTAACATTTTTTGACCAAAACTTAATTTTGCTCATAATTTAGTATGTACATATTTTATTTCATTTTTAAAAGAAAGAGCTGGCAATGACCTACTGGATTGATTTCATGGCCCACAATGGACTGTAACCCACAATGTGTACTAGCAATATCAACAGACTATTTAGTTCTAAAGTTCTCTGATTCTCCTAGAAAACAAACAAACAAAATAAACAAAAGCCTTCGAACCCAATTCCCTTAGTCTAGAACAGAAGACCTGGGCTTGGGAGAGGTTCATGTGAACAAAGAGTAAGGATTTTAGCTTACATCAATATATGGAAACACGGCAGGGTGGGGGCAGAAAGTTCACTTTATCCCTCAGGAGTTCTGCATTCCCTTTAGGGTGCTATACTTAGACAGAAGTCAACAACTGGACACAGTCAAGGTGGGGAAGGGTCTGAAACTATTTAAGCAGCCATGAATGTTTAATCCAATTTTGAAGGAAAAAAGTCTGTAAAGACTTATTTATATCTACATCTACATCTATCTACCTACCTACCTACCTATCTACCTCTCTGGATATAAAATGATAATAGATCCCTAAGTTAGTAGAATTATCTTGCAGGATCCAATAGGTCTTGGCCAGTCTGATCACTATCTCACAGAACGCTTACTTCCATTGCATTTTTGGATTTTGGTGTCTGAAGTGAGAATCCTACAGAATGATTTTAACTCCACTTCCCTCCTGTGAGAGGCCACTAAAGGCAGGAAACCGCTCCTCCCAGGGTAAGAGGAGGAGCTCTCTTGCTTGGCATTGGCAGGACTTTTGCTCAGCTTCAAAGGGGTTTGCAAGGGTGGTGGCGGACTCTAGCCCAGGCTGCGCCTTGGAACAGGGACATTCCTTTGCCTAGAGCCTGACCTGGCCTTGTGGGAAAGCCCCCAGTTCCTGGTACTTTAGGCTGGTAGGAAGCACTTGCCTGGTTGTTTCCCTCCCTTGTCAGCTCTGCAGAGAGCTGATTCTCCGTGTGAGTCAGGAAAGGAGGCAGTGAAAGGCTGGAACAGTCCCTCCGCAGGTTTGCACGGGGCCTCAGGAATGCCTGGAGCTGGAAATCCCCCTGGAAGGTGGTTACAACAATAGAGGTTTGCGCTGCTGCTGCTCCTGGGGTAGGGCATTACATTGGAACAAGGAGCAGCAGATTTGTTGGTAGTTTATTCAGGAAGGAAAATTCAGGAAGGAAAGGGGAGAGGGGAGTCAAGAATGACTCAAAGGTTACATGGTTGGGAAATCGGGGAGCAAAGTAAGGTCACCAAAACAAAGTGGAAAAACAGAAGTGGCATAAATTGTGAGGGGGAAGGATGGATACTTTTGACGGTACTACGTGTGTGATTTAGAGTCAGAGCTGTGTTTGTGAAAGTTTGAAATGAAGCTGGAGGGGTTAAAATATACCGATCTTGCTGTTGAACTGTTTACTATCCAGTGTTAAATTCAGACACAAATTTGAGAGTGAGGTGACTCTTAATGATGTTGGAACTGCTTGGCTAACAGGCTCATTCCTTCATTCATTATCTGTTAGCATCTCAGATTAGTGTTCAGAATGTAATTGACACGTTCGTTTTTGGTGGTTCTTTATGTAGAATTAAAATAAACAGGCTAGGGTTACCTGGGTGGTTCAGTTGGTTAAGTGTCTGCCTTCGACTCAGGTCATGATCCTGGAGTCCTGGATGGAGCCCCATGTCTTACTGTCCTTCCGGCTCCCGGGGAGTCAGTGGGGAGTCTGCTTCTGCCTTCCCTCCCCAGGCCTGCTCCTGCTCTCTCGCTTACTCTCTCTCTCAAATAAATAAAATCTTAAAAAAAGAAAACAGGCTAATGAGTTGCTTTCTGTAGATGACTATCCACATTTTATTTCTGATCTCTCAGGCAGATTGAGTCAAATGACATTGGTTATTCTAGATTGAGTCTTGTTAGGTGACATGCAGGGAGGACTGCTGAAGCAGAGGAAGTCTTGTGCATGTGTGCCTTGAAGACAAAGTGGGGAGAGATGAACTGATGGATATGATGATAACATTTATCAGGCATTCCCTATATGCTCAGTGGTATTATAAGCACTATATGTAATTACCTAATTTGATCTTTGATCTTCAACAACCCAATTAAATAATTACCATTAATACCCTCCTTTTATAATTAAGCAAACTAAAGCACAGAGAGGTTGGTGAATTTTCCCAAGATTGCAGAGGTGGGATGGCCTAACCCTTGAGCCATACCATGTACACTAAGTAGGAAGGTATTGTTCTTGCCTGGCTTGATAAACTGATGCAAAGCAACTAGAAATTCAAGCAGTAAGAAGAGAGGAAGAAACTTTTTTTTTTTAAGATTTATTTATTTATTTGATAGAGAGTGCACAAACAGGGGGAGCGGGAGAAGAAGGAGCAGGCTCCCCACTGAGCAGGGAGCCTGATGTGGCCCCTGATCCTCCCAACCCGTGGATTATGACCTAAGCTGAATATAGATGCTTAATCGACCAAGCCACCCAGGCGTCCTAAGAAACTGTTTTCTAAGAGACAGACTTTTCTAAGAGACAGCTGGCTTTGAGTGCCCAGCTGAAAATGTGTGATCCAACATTGGGGAGAGGGACATTCTCCTCTCATCCAAAGATTGTAGGCAGGTTGTGGGCTTCCAGCAGGGAAAGCCATAGCCCTTTGAGAAACCTCACAGGCACAGAAGGCCAGCAGCCCAGCCTCAGGAGGAGCCTCTTTCAAGTTCTCCTGTGGAGTGGATTTCCATGGGAAAGTGGGATTCATTGATTCAGCCTGGGTAGCCTTTCCCTGGACTCACCTCATAAGCCCAAGGGGACCGTGGAAGAGGACAGAAGCTTGTCAAGAACTAAAATTTCTACAGGCACTCAAATAAGGCCTCACAAGCTAGCAAACCTCAGGAAAATGCAACTTAATTGTACCCACAAGTAGGTGAGGTCTGGATGTGTGCTGAAAACATGAAGACTATCCATTCTAAAAATAAATCTTTATTCAATTTTATTCTATTGTTCTAAGTTCCTAAAACCTGTTCTGAAGAACACATGAGAGAATATTTTCTATTGGGAAAATAAACTTGTTTTAGTTGTCATATGTGTTTGGAGGAGCCTGTTTCTCTACCGTGTGTATGTGCCCAGAGCCTTATATGCCATAGTCAATGACACATAACAGGTGCTCAACAAACAGCCACCAGCTGAACATTTCACAGATAAGGGGAATGTGAAATGTAGTTTTTTTCTTTTCTTTTCTTTTTTTTTTTTTTTTTAAGTAACCTCTACCCCCAAGGTGGGGGATCCAACTCATGACCTTGAAATCAGGAGGCTCAAGCTCTACCCACTGAGCCAGCCAGGTGCTCCTGCAATATAGGTGTTTCAGGGGATAAATGTAAGGTTCTTCCCCGAAGCTTTTAGATGCTACACGAGGAAATGCTAATAGCAAACATCTGGACAGTGACCCAACAAGCATTTATTACATAAAAATGAAGAAGTCACTGTAATAAAAAAGCAAACAGAAATGAGGAGACACAACGCTTTTAAGCCAGAGTAGGGGGAGAAAAGGCAATAGCACATTTAAATTCTGCAGAGAAATGTCTTTAAGAGATAATTCAGGTTTTAAAGTTTTCACCAAAAATTCCAAACTTAATTTATAGGGGAAAAAAAAAAAGGTCCATCAACCAGGATCCCACTACTTTAACACACCAGCTAAATTTAAACATGTTTTCTTACTGTACAGGTGCCCAATCAGTTTGCATGGAACCTCTAGTTACAGAGTTCTATTTACCTTCTGAGCTAGAGTGGCCATTTCCTGAAAACCAGGTTTCTCTATGAAGACAGCAGAACATCTTCAGAAGGTGGTGCTGAGTGGCAGAAGCCCCTTCCTGCCTGAGCGTTCCTTGCAGCTGCTAAGGAGCCGACAGCCAGGCACCCTACAATTTCACTCCCTACCACTGGCAGCTGTCCCTGGCCCCATTTGAGGGAGTGGAGAAGGGAAACTATTGATGAAATTGGAAAAGATTCTCTCCTTGAGCTCAGATTAAATTAGTTCACAAGTGACCCAAGGGAGGTTTCTTTTTTTAAATTGTGGCAAAATAGACATAGCATAAAATTGACCATCTTAGCCATGTTTAAACACACAGTGCAGTACCCTCCCATTGTTGTGCCACTAACACCCATCCGTCCCCACACTGGGGGTCATCTTCCAAAACTGAAACTCAGTCTGAGGGAGCCTTTGGTACCACTGTCCCTTAAACTTTTTTTTTTTTTAAACTAAACTTTGCTTCCTTGTTGCTTTCAAAAAGTCTAGTGAGAAAGGAAGGTAGCAATATGAAATGTGCTGTTTTTCATACATATGGTTGTCATGTTTGGAACAAATGTTAAGATCCATTTTAAGCCTGCACACTTACAAATGAGGCATGACCTCTAAAAAGCCTCAAGAATACCTTTATTAAGAACCATTGAAAAATCAACCAAAGCCTCCAGGGGTTATGGTAGTGCAAATTCAACATTTCCTGTCAAAAGAACTATTTTATACTAAAGAATTTATCTGGTCTATGTCCTAGGTTTCTGATTGCTGGGGGTTGTTTCTGTTATGCTAACTAGATGACTCACAGGAGCTCCGAGAAAGCTTCAGGATGGGGGTTGGGCACCAGAAAGACCAACCTTGTGATTAGAGCGTTGGGATCCTCAGCCACCTGACCTCCGGCTGGGAGAGAAAGGCTGGAGATTGAGTTCGGTTACATTGCCAATCATTTACTCAATCATGCCTGCATAATGAAACTGCAGTAAATAACATTGGACACAAAGCTCAGTGGAGCTTCTTGGTTGGTGAACATGGATAGGCAGGGAGGGTGATGTATGCTGAATCCACATAAATTCAAAGCTTCATTACTTCTTACCCAGAGCTTTATATGTGGTATGTGTATTAGTTTGGGTTCTCTAGAGAAATGGAACCAATAGGAGACTAGACACACACACACACACACACACACACGCACGCACACACACACGCAATGCAATTTTCAGGAAGGAGTTGGCTTACATGATCATGGAGGCTGAGAAGTCACACGAGCTGTGTAGGTGGCAAGCTAGGTATCCAGGAGAGCCAATGGTACAGTTCCAGTCTTAGTCCAAGTCTGACGTCTGACGGGAGGAGAGAAGACTCATGTCCCAAGGAGAAGACAAGAAGGCAGGAAGAGTGAATTCTACCTTTCTCAGACTTTTTGTTCCATTCAAGCCTTTAATCTTTAATGTATTGGATGAAGGACACTCACATGGGGGAGGCAATCTGCTTTACACAGTCTACCCATTAAAATGTTACTCTTATCCAGACACACCTTCACAGACACACCCAGAATAATGTTTAAGCAAATATCTGGGCACTTGATGGCCTAGTCAAGTTGACACATAAAATTCACTACCACTGAAGGCAACTGTTTGTTACTGCTGCTGTAATAAATCACCACAAACTTAATGGCTCAAAACCACATGGGTTTATCATTTTATAGTTCTGGAGGTCACTAGTTCAAAATGGGTCTTACTTGTGGGCTAAAATCCAGGTATCTAAGGACTGCATTCCTTCTGGAGGTTATAGGGGAGGATCAATTCCTTGCCTTTTTTAGCTTCTAGGAACTGCCTGCTTCCTTGGGTTGTGGGCCCTCCCTCCATCTTCAAAACGTAGCATCTTCCAATCTCTCTCTGACTTGGGCCCTCCTGTCTCCCTCTTACAAGAATCCTTGTGGGGAGGGGCACCTGGGTAGCTCTGTGGGTTAAAGCCTCTGCCTTCAGCTCAGGTCATAGTCTCAGGGTCCTGAGATCTAGGCCTGCATCGGGCTCTCTGCTCAGTGGGGAGCCGGCTTCCCTCTCTCTCTCTCTGCCTGCCTCTCTGCCTACTTGTGATCTTTGTCTGTCAAATAAATAAATAAAATCTTGGAGAAAAAAAAAAAAAAAAGAATCTCTGTGGGGAGCCTGGGTCGCTCAGTTGGTTAAATGTCCGGCTCTTGGTTTCAGCTCAGGTCATAATCTCGGAGATGAGCCCGGTGCAGGCGTAGAGCTCTGCTTTCAACAGGGAGTCTGCTTCCCCCTCCCTCTCCCCCTGCACCATCTCACCATGCGCTCTCTCAGTCTCTCTCTAGAATAAATAAATCTTTTTAAAAAAGTGATTACACTGGGCTCACCAAGATGATCTAGATAATTCTCCCATCTCAAGATTCTTGGCTTAATCACATTTGCTGTGTCTCTCTGGACATCTTTTGGGGGCTATTCTTCTACCACAGCAATTAATAAATACTGTTGAGTTGATGAACTATTAGTATAGTCACTTAACTGGTTTCTTTATATTCAGTTTCACTGCCTTCAAGCTCAATCATATCATCAGAATGATAACTATAAAAAAATACCATGTATCTTCTCTGTTAAAATTCTTTAGTGGCTTCTCATAGGCTGTAGTATAAATCCAAATTCCCTTCAGAGGGTGGCCCCTGTCTACCTTTCTAGCAACCTCTCTTATTACCTCACTATATGTATATAATGTTAAATGATAGGAAATTACTGGAATTGATAATTTTTGACTTACAAAATTCGGAATTTATACAGTTCAACCTAATACCACCATTAGCCACATTGATACAACTGTACTTAATTATCTCAAGGCACCAAGCTTCCCTGGTTCCCATGTTTTTGCAGATCCTGTTCTCTCTTCTCCCTTCCCTGATATAAATATATCCCGGGGCACCTGGATGGCTCAGTGGGTTAAGCCTCTGCCTTTGGCTCAGGTCATTATCTCAGGGTCCTGGAATCGAGCCCCGCATAGGGCTCTCTGCTCAGTGGGGAGCCTGCTTCCCCATCCCCCTCTGCCTACCTCTCTGCCTACTTGTGATCTCTCCCTCCCTGTCAAATAAATAAATAAAATCTTTAAAAAAATTATATTAAAAAAATATATCCCAAGCAAATTGCTGAACAAATTATGAGTACCTAATGTAATAAGACTGTACACGTTTTTTTTATTTCAGCTTCACTACATAATATAGTCTTTAGCTCTATAGACTATCTGTCTTTAAATATAATATTATAATGTGCATCCTAAATTACATCAGGACCCTTCCCCTGCTGTGAAGACTGGGGTCAGGCTGGCCTTTAGTAACTATGCAGAAAGCAGGAGGAGGCTGATGGAGTTTTTTCAAGCATCTATAGATCTGTTTGGGAACCCATTGAATTTGTAATCCTCAGAATGTGTGTATCCAGTCAAACAGGTCTTCAATAAATGTTCAGTGAAGGAATGAAAATAATTTCCTTTGTCCCAGTGTTCACTTAGACTGTGAACCATGACCATGTGGGTATAGTAGCTGCTTTTTGGTGAAGTAAACAGTAAAGGGGCTGGTTTGAGATCAGACTCAGCTACTAAAGGGGTGTCTGATCTCAGGAAAACGCTGTATCTCTTTGGGCCCAATGTCTGTATCCATGAGACCAAGTGCCCTTCACTTTGACCCTTTGTCTTGCATTATTCTTTAATCTGCTGGCTAGTCAGTGATGTTATCTGCTGCCTGAAGCTGTTGGGGGGAAAGGGGTGTCCCTGAGCACCCTCAGTGCAAGGCTGTTGTGTAACTGGATCCTGAGGAGGGTGAAGGGAGTGGTGTATTTTTGGTACCTGTGCACTTTTTTTACTTGATGGGGTTGTAAGTGTAGGTTAGAATGTTTTCTGTGTACATTGCCCATTGCATCATTCTTTGTTGTGACACACCACTAAGGATCTGACTTTTTCTAAAATCACAAGTTATGCATTTTATCAGAGCTCACCTAAGCATATTATTGGAAGCTTTTCTGAATATTCACTTAACTCTAATTCTAATTCATGAAGATCTAGTAGGCATACCCTCTTTATGACTGATACTTTGCTGGGAGCTTTCAGTTATTCTGTGTAACAATCAGACAAAAATCCTACCAGGAGGGATTATTAGCCTCATTTAAAACAGAGGTTTAGAGAAATTAAGGGCATTGTTGAGATTCCTTTACTAAAAGAGACAAATTATTGGTGCATATATGTGATTTCTTTTATAAGATATAAAATAGACAAATACAAAAATGAAAAAAAATATGTTCAATACCTACCACTCATTAAAAATATTCTTCAGGACATCCTCTGAAGATAGGTCAGAATTTTTTTTAAAAGATTTAATTTATTTATTTCACAGAGAGAGAGAGAGAGAGAGAGAGAGAACAGAAGCAGGGAGAGCAGCAGGCAGAGGGAGAGGGAGAAGCAGGTTTCCTGCTGAGTGGGGAGCCCAACAAGGGGCTGTATCCCAGGACCCTGGACTATGACTTTAGCTGAAGGCAGACACTCGACTGAGCCACCCAGGTGCCCAGAAATATTTTCTTCATTCTATAGTCTGTGGGACATTTTGGACAAGGTAAAAATGGAATCATTTGTCCACCTGTATATCAACTAAAAAAAAAAACCAAAACCTGGCTATTTAGAAATTACATTCTTCTAAGTAAATTAGTAATATTGTTTAAACAGTGCTGAACGCCACAAATGAAATAAAACAGAGTGACATGCTGTTTAGTGACTGGGGGAGGTGAGCCCATATTGGCCAGGATGGCCTCAGAGGAGTGACATCAGAGCTAGGACTTAACTGGGGAGGAGGAAAAAAGCAACCCAACATGTGCAAGGCCCTTGAAAGGGTCAGGACTAGTAAAGGAGAGGTCAGGCAGAAAGCCAGTTGTGGTTTACTTGTAGTGTTCAGCACTGTTTCAAACAACATGAGTCATGAAGTTACTTGTAAATTGTCTACCATCCTTATCAGAACATAAACTCTAAATGGCCAGGTCTATTCCAGCATCTAACACAATGTCTGGCACACGGTAGGTATGTAATAATATTGCTGAATGAAAGAAAAAATATGCTGGGTGCAGGAAAGTCTATGCAATGCCCGCTCCTTATTTTGCAGACTGGTTTAAAAGGCGCAACGGAGGGGAAACCAGTCCTAGATTTCTGGCGGGTCAGCTTCTAACTGCTACACTATCCTGCCCCCTGCTGTTTAACTTATCAAGAAATGCCAACTTTTTCAAATGCACCAGCTCTTTTAGATAAAATTTCTTGCTCTCTGGAATTGACATTCTGTGGTCACCTTTGAAGGAACTTTGCTTCTTGTGTGTTCCACCTAAGAAAAAAGATAATTTTTGCACTGAGTAGAAAAAGATTGTGCCTTTGCTGTAAACATTAAAACAATATGAGACAACCACTAAATAGCAAAAATACCCAAATAACCCAACAAAGCAATGGGTAAAGGACTTGAACAAGTATTTCTTCAAAGAAGATATACAGATGGCAAATAGGGATATGAAGAGATGTTCAACACCATTAATCATCACGAAAATGCGAATCAAAACTACCATGAGACATCACCTCACATCTGTCCGGGTGGCTATTATTAAAAAAAAAAAAAAAAAAAGAAAAAGAACAAATATTGGTGAGGATATGGAGAAATTGGAACCCTGGTACTCTGTGGGAATGTAAATTGGCTCAGCCACTATGGAAAACAGTATGGCGATTTATCAAAAAATTAAAAATAGAGCTACCATATAGGGCAGCAATCCCACTTCCGGGTATTTATTCCAAAAAACTGAAATCAGGATCTCAAAGAGATATTTGCACTCCCATGTTCACTGCAGCATTTTTTCACACTAGCCAAGATATGGCAACATTCAAATGCCCATTGACAGATAAATGCAAAAAGAAAATGTGAACCATACATACATAAAATGGAATATTATCCAGCTTTAAATTTGCAACAACATGGATGAACCTGGAGGACATTATGCTAAGTGAAATGAACTGGTGAAAGAAGTACAAATAATGTAGGATTCCACTTATATGAGATAACTAAAATAGTCAAAGTGATAAAAGCAGAGAGCTTAATAGTGATTGCCAGGGCCTGGGGGTGGGGGAGGGAACAGAGAGTTGTTTCTCAGTGGTTAGAGTTTCAATTATGCTAGGTAAATAAATTCTAGAGATCTTTGTACAACATAGTGCCTACAATGAACATACGGTACAGTGCACTTCAACATTTAAGAGGGTTAAATACTAAACATGAAATCTACCCTCTTAAAAAACAAACTAATAGACAAAAACAAAGGGAAACAAGGAAACTTCAGGAGGTGTTGGATATGTCTGTTCTCTTGATTGTGATGACTGTTTCATAGGTTTTTGTTTTCATCCTAACTCATCCAATTGTACCCATTAAACATGTGCAGTTCCTTGTATAACAATTATACTTCAATAAAGCCGTTCAAAACCACCCCAGAAAACAATAGAAGACCTTCGACCATGGGTTCTGGTGACCAAAATGAAGGTAATGATGATGACAAGTGATTTGATACATTTGTCACCTTCTGGGGCCCCCTCCTCCCTCGGTTGTGACATTCCTCAGAGTCCATCTCTGCCTGGCCAGAATAGGTACTTATATGGTTGTCAAGAGAATAAGTGAAAAGTAAAGATAATATGTTATTTGGTAGTCATCTAGAATAGGAAATAACTTGTGAACTCTTTGAAGTCAGAATTTTTTCTTTTTTTGGCTGGCACATGTCTTAAATGGAGCAGCAATTCACTTGTTATGGGAACTTACCTCCACTTCATAGTGTCTAGATGAAAACATACTTTTCAAGATAAATATTCAAAATATCAACTTCAAAATAAGGTAAAAGGATCATAGGCTTATATGCCAAATTATATTTATATGTCAGAAAAGATCTATTGATTAGAAAAAGAACAAAATATGTTCTTTTGTGGCCATTTAATAAAATTGAATTTTATCTAGAATAGGTTATTTACTTGAAATTATAGGCAACTGGAAAGACAAGGGAAAACATTTATGTGTGCTGTAGTTTGTATGTATGTATTTATTTATTTTATCAGGATGAGTCTACTCACTGATCCATGATAACAGCCCTGAATCTCACCTGAGCTCTATCCTTTGTCATTGCGTGACTTGGGAGATATGTGAAGTGTTTGCTGTTGCTACAGGCAATGCACATGACAATGCAAACATTGCTCTTTCCTTTGATCAGCAGAAATGAAAACCAGGTTTACTCCTAAGCAGTATCTGAGCAACAGGGTCCCAGTGATGCCAGGCCCTTTGCTCTGATTCTTTTAAACGTAGCCATCTTGATTAAGACACTAGAAACAACTGAAGACTTTCTATGTATGCTTTGGATGTTACAGGTAAAATACATGATTTTTTTCTTTCCTGTCTTTTTTTTTTTTTGGTAGAGAATGGTAATTAAAATTTAAGTTTTATAAAACTTTATTAAGTTTTTAAACAAGAGGCTATCTTTAATGTTTATTTAAATGAGGGAAATTGCTTACTATGCCCAAGATGGGCAAAGAATGCAGGACAGGCCTGAGCTAAATAATTTTTAGTCTTGGTTGCTGTGGGGGAGGTGAATGAACTAATTTTTCTTGTGAAGCATTTTGCATGTGTTTCTGAGATATTCTAGTTTTGAGAGGTTGGTTGTACACTTGTCCTTAAGTTCAAGAGCCTGTGGGCTAGCATAGGACTTGAGAGTTAATCCTTAAAGCCCTGGGGATAACTTGGAGAGTGTAAGGCAGAGAAATATTATGAGTAATCTTTGTTTTTAGAAATAACAGCTGACATTTTTTTTTTTTTTAAAGATTTTATTTATTTATTTGACAGACAGAGATCACAAGTAGGCAGAGAGGCAGGCAGAGAGAGAGGAGGAAGCAGGCTCCCTGCTGAGCAGAGAGCCCGATGCGGGGCTCGATCCCAGGACCCTGAGATCATGACCTGAGCCGAAGGCAGAGGCTTTAACCCACTGAGCCACCCAGGCGCCCCAACAGC
Source organism: Martes martes (assembly GCF_963455335.1). Classification (NCBI taxonomy): domain Eukaryota; kingdom Metazoa; phylum Chordata; class Mammalia; order Carnivora; family Mustelidae; genus Martes; species Martes martes. The sequence continues at coordinate 76,484,952 of NC_137891.1, read as the reverse complement.
TGACATTTATTAACTATGGAGGCAAATAGAGTAGCTCATGATGGGGCAGGACTAGACATATGCCTGAAGACCACTCAGGAGGCTATCCAGGTATGTCCACATAGTCTAATATGGGATGACAGGGATAAAATTGAAGAATAGGAAAAGAATTTTCAGAGAAAAAGGCGGAGTGCCAATATATATATTCAGGGACTCAGTCCCTGAATGGGAGAAGGAGTTTAATATAGCTTCTAACGTGCAAGTTTCTAACTTGGTTTCTAATGTAGATGACATTCATTTCTCATATATTTGCACTTGCAATTTTTCATGTTCAATAAGTTAACAGTCAAGCTGCAAACTTCCTAGTTGCAGAATGGGTAGACAGGGAGGAGAAGCTTGGATGTGTGATGGCAGTTCACAGGAAGTAGAGTCAGAGCTTGTGGGCCAGAGCTGGAAACCCTGGGATGTGCCTGCAGGCAAGTCCCTCAGGACTCCTCACACTCTATAAACTAAAGTGCTGCCTGAATGTTCGCTATTATCTTAGATTTTTTTTCTTACCAGTTCAAGAGGAAGTTTGTTTTCATTTTGATTAAGTGACTAGCTGTTCTGACAGCCGTGGAGGTGGCTGGAGCAAGGAGGATTGCACAGGATTCAACAGGCTCAATGCATTTGCTAGGTATGCAGGCGAGAAGCTCCTTCTACCTCGCTCAGTGCCGTGTTCCCTGTGCATTCTGCCTAGTAGGAAGAATGAGCCGGCCCCGAGGTCTCTGCACTGAGGTGGTGGCTCAGAACACCTGCTCCCAGTCCTCCAGCGCTGTGCAAATTATTGCACCTCCTCCTTCCTGTTTCCATCTGTAAATTGGGAATAGTAAGGGCAGGGCGGTGGAAGGCCACTACATACAGTGCTTAGCACATTGTGAGCACACTGTATATAAACAAATCGATCTTACTTGTTCTGGGTCTGACATGCTGACATCATTTGAGCAGGGAAACCCACACTGTCTAGCATATTTGGTGTCATCCCTATGTGGGTGGCCTTCAGTGGCTTTATGTGGGGCTAGAGCTGGAGCCTCCATATGGGGAATGTGGGCACACAGATGACTCTTGTATTCCCCTCAGCACTGAAGATAGGGTTACTCTGCAGCCTCAGGACCTATGACAAAGATTTGGACACTAGAGAGATTGAGCTGATTTTGAGCGGACCACAGAGTGAAATTGCTTGGAATTGGAGTGGCTGGACTAGGTGAGCCCCATTACCCCAGAAGGTGGATCCTTAGATGGTTCTGTCAGTCTGGCCCTGTAGACTGAAAATCCAGTCCAGCTAAAACGTTTTACTGCTAAAGCTTCTTAATAAATCCCCAATCTCCTTATCTCATTTGGCATATTTGAAATTAATGGCATAGTATTTTCACAAGAGCATAGTATAACATCACTTTCTTTTGGACAACCACAGTGTATGTATTTAAAATTTGTAATGTAGATTATAAGGAGACTCAAAGTGATTGTTAAATTACTTGTCATTGGTACCATAGCAATAGGTGTTTAATTTCTGTTTATATTTACTTTGTTCAGTAAGAATCATTTAATAGCAACATAACATAAAAACCACACAGCACCCTTAGAAACATAAACACAATGAAGACTGGGGCATTACCACAGCGGAAGGATTCCTTTGGTACACGCAAATGCTAGACAAGTTTGGCAGGCATGACTTACCTAGTCAAGTCAGAGAGAAAGTGAATCGCACAGACCATCAGCTTATAAAAAAAGAAGTTGTGGTATTTCAGGTGTTAGTGTTAGAGTGTATAAGGCCTGGCCAATGGATTATTTTATTCCAGGTTGGCTTACTTAGTCACAAAAGAACTTTAGTAACTAGAAAACAGAAAAAAGATCAACAACAGGTATCATTGCTAGAACATTCTATGAGTACACTTCTACTTCCCATGCATGGTTGGTGAATGCCAAATTCCAATTAATTATACATCCTGATGATATATGAATTAATATCAGACTATCATACATGCAATAACTGTATTCAAATAAAGGAAATAATTTGAAAGAAATATAATACCTTCCTTTGAGAAGATATTTCAAAATTTAATAACATTCAGGGACATTAATATAAATATCACTTATCACAACAAAGTACCATAGCTAAGAAAGTGTATGAGATTGACCATCAAATGAATGGAAGGTTCCTAACTTGTCTAGATAAAGATGAGATCCAATAGTTAATATTAAGTAATTTAAAATGAACCTTCCTAAAAAACTCAGCAGCTTTTCTATTACTCAAAGGATTCAAAGCTAAAAACTTAAAATTTCTTGTCTTATGTTCATATATAAAACTAGTGAGGGGTGCCTGGGTGGCTCAGTGGGTTAAGCCTCTGCCTTCGGCTCAGGTCATGATCCCAGAGTCCTGGGATCAAGCCCCGCATCGGGCTCTCTGCTCAGCGGGGAGCCTGCTTCCTCCTCTCTCTCTCTGCCTGCCTCTCTGCCTACTTGTGATCTCTCCCTCTCTGTCAAATAAATAAATAAAATTAAAAAAAAAAACAAAAAAAAAACCTAGTGAATATGGGTGTAACATTTTTATGCCCATTAAGAAAATGAATACTGATTGATGAGTGAGTGGTTTGTTTTAAAGTATTTTTGTTAAGATTTTATTTATTTATGAGAGAAAGAGAGATGAGAGAGAGACAAAGCAGAAGGAAAAGGAGAAGCAGGCTCCCTGCTGAGCCGGGAGCCCCTTGTGGGGCTTGATCCCAGGACCCTGAGCCACTCAGGCTCCCAAGGGCTTTGCTTTAAATAATTTCATTCTTCACATCTGAAGTTACTTGATGTTTCAGAGAAGGCTTTCCTAAAGAGCATATTGAAATGATAACATTTGCTTATGATATATAAACTGCTTTCTGGAGTAAGCTAAAAGAAACACTTTTAGTAATATTAGGGTTGGTGAATTTATAATTATTCAGATTTCAATATTAATTGATTAAAAAAGCATTTCCATAGTAGATGTTAGACAATGGGACCTTCTTTGACATAGAAGTGAAAAGCAATTTTCCAAAGATCTCAGAAGTTTCTGTGCAAAGAACAAGGGACCAGGCAAATGCTCTCTATTTCTATAGGCTTTGCCCTGAAGGAGCATTTCAGGCACTGGTCAATCAGGCAGGCCACACTGAGGCATCCTTCACCAAGGCCCTGGAAGGTTGGAGTCCCACAACACTCAAGACATCCCAGTAGTACTTATGGTCTTTGCCCTTAAGTCTACGCCCTGTCATCTTCCCCTTAAGTCTTACCACTCAGGTACAGAAGGGTATAAAATCTAAGGAAAGAATGAGGAAAGCATAATTAGTTTCCCCCTAAGGCCCAGAAGAGAAGGGCCTGTGTTTGGGGTTGGCTCTGACTGCTTTGTGGTTTGCTAAGGGGATCAGAGATTGGAAATAGGCCAAGAAGGAAGAAGTTCAGGGCCTCTTGTCTCCTCCGTTACACTGGAAATCTGGATTCCTGGACATCCTCACCTGTTGGGATGGACCTCTCAAAGAGAGGTGTAGTGCGGGAGGGTGTCATTCACCTCCTTAGGTCTCCATTTCCATATATGTGGTGCAGATAAAATAGCTCTCTTTTAGGGTGGTTTGATATTTAAGAACCCAACACATTTTAAATGCCTTGCAAGTGTTAGCTCTTATTTTTTGATACCCAAATCTTCATTTCCTGGCCACAAGGCCCATCCATTTGTCAAACACATTGAAATAGCAGAAAAGGACTAATCTATAAGCAGTAATGTTGGCCATTTCATCACAAATGTGGGTAAACGCATCACAGGAGGAGCTACCTCAAGATACGCTGATGTGACAGATTTGATGGCCATGGTGGCTTTTTCTCACAGAAATGATGACTCTTCCCAGAACATTTCAGTTCTGGTCTGCTGTGAGTGGGGCTTGGCAGCTTTCGTCCCTGTCCTAGTAGTCTTTTTTTCCCCCCTGTCCTGGTATTCTTAATAGGGCTAGTCAGCTCAAGGAACAGATATTGCTGGAGATTGACAGCAGTGGTCTTCAACTTGTGGAGGTCTGTTTTCTTACTGTAAGCTTCTTTGCCAGAAGAATTTCTCCAATTTGGTCATCACAGGATCTGATGGTGATACTAAAATGAATGCCACCAAATACCAGGTATCTGCCACTGTTTATGACAGAGGTGGGGGTGGAGTCTGGAACCTGAGCCTGGCCTGGGTTGGAAACACAGACCCGTACTTCATGGTGCAAACATGAAGAGTACCCACGCTCTCTAAATCACAGTTTCCTTTTTGTGACACAGTAAGAACCGGAGGAGTGGCCTCAGAAAGTGGTCATCTGGATTGCCTCACTCTTCCCTATTTGGGCATGAGGAGAGACAATTCACAAAGTCCATCAACAGAAGACTTGTGGTTAAGTATTTGAGAGGAACATAGCCCTTCACTGTTACTCTCTGGGCATGCAAACCTGGGTTTGGAGGGCCCTGGACTCTGAACAGACATGACTACTCTGGGTTATTCAGGGCCTGTGTCTTGTTAGTTAGACACCTTCTGTATTAATGTCGTAGGGCTGCCGTCATGAAGCACAATGGATTGGGTGGTTAAAGTAACAGGAATTTATTATCTTACAGTCTGGAGATTAGAAGTTGTCAGCAGGGTTATTTCCTTCTGATCATTGTGAGGAGGAAATCTCTTCCATGTTTGGTGCCTGCTGGCAATATCTGATGTACCTCGGCTTATAGAAGAATATCAGTATCCAAATTTCCCCTTTTTATAAAGTACCAGCTGTATTGGATGAGGGGCCCACCCTATTCAGTATCACTTCATCTTGACTAATTACATTTGCAATCACCCTATTTTCAAATACAGTCATATTCCAAGGACTGTGGGTTAGGCCTTCAACAATGTATCAGTTTGGGGATGGGGACAGGACACAATTCAATCCATTATGCCTTCCCTTTTCTTAACAATAATCTTTGACCCTTTTCAACACAAACTTAATGTTCTCCTGATAAGGGAGGGAGACTGGAAGACTGGAAGACTTGAATCCCTACTTCAGGAGGCAGTGAGCTTACCCAAGCCTCTCCTAAAGTTAAGTCAGGATTCCTCTTTCCAAATCAAAGGAAAGCTCATGTGTTTCAGCCTGTGCTCTCTAAGAGAGTGAAGGACCTCACCAACAACACCCACCCCTCCTATTTCCTTCTCCACTGTGGGAAGGGTTGACCAGAACAGGCGCTGGTCAGATGGAAGCCATTCAATTTTAGTATATGTGCTGCCAAAGCGAGCACTCAGATGGAAGCCATTCATTTTGAGAATCTCCATCTGGTGGCTGCCTTGTTCTGCCTTCCTCATCAAGAGCTGTCTTAGTTCAGTTGGGTTTGCTCCTCCTGGTTGAGCTGTAGCTTGTAACCCGAGGCTGGCTCCAGAGAGCTGTGGTCAATGCGCAGTAAACAGCCAAGAGCTGAGATCAGAGCTCTTCTATCTCCTCAGACCCTGGCCTCCACCCAACTAGTCTGGAAGTGAAATAAAGGGAAAAGATAAGAGATTTAATGCTGACTAATTACAAAGGGCTCATACCCAAAACTACCATAAACCACAGAGTCAAAAGCACCTTCCAGAACCAGGGAAGGTATGCTGAATTTGACAGAACATAGTAAGGGTGTTCACAGGGCCTGAAGTGCACTGTGGGGAGAGATGTCTGGCAAAAATGGTGGAGGTGAAACACTCAGCCTCATCTGGTCCTGCACACCCCCTGGTCTGACTCTACTGGGAGCTCTGGAAAGGAGGAGAGACAGAGCTGACCAATAACCCTCTTGCAAGTCCTGGCTGCCTCTCCGGGCTCACCCTCAGCCTTGGGTGTTCCCTGCTTTTCTTAGAGTTGATTTGAATACTTAAAAGCTCAAAAGGCAACCTGACTTTTACTTTCTAAAGATAAACCATAAGGGAAACACTCTTCAATATAGGCAATTATTTTGTCTCCTTACATCTAAATGCCTGTTTGACGTATTTTGTCAAACTTCACGTTAGTCACAGGAATGTATTATTGTTATTCATCAGTTAAGGGCTTTACACTTACAGAGGGATGCCTACACTTGGCAAAATGAGTAGAGAACTTCCATTATATTCTTATTAAAAGGCCAATTTAATAAGGGCATCATTATTTAAGCAATTTTTTTTTACAGTATCAGATCCAAATACCCTTCAGGAATCTACAAAAGGCTTTATTTTAACAGCATAACACAAAGCTTATCAAGGTCACAGACATTCACTTATTATCAAGAGGCTTCCTGAGGAAAAGTAAAGTAAAAATATAGGCATGCAGGTCTCCAGAACTTTACTTTTTAAACAGGTAGGATGGAGAAGGAAAAATGTTCCCACTGGTTTTGGGGTAATTATTTTTAGTGTAATGATCTTTGAGTGCAGTAAGCAATGGGAAGCTAGACCTCACTTTGTACATTCAGGAAAAAAAAAACCAAAAAACATTGTGTGTGGAAGAAGAATCTATTAAAAACTCATGGATTTGAGAATGTTTCACAAAATTTCAGGGTCCTCTGAATTTCTGTACAATTTTTAGAAGAAATGTTTATGGTCAGTGTGATCTATTTGTGATTGCTTCATTAGATCAGGCATTGCTAAAATACCCAAACTATTTATATTCTGTCTGTATGCGTGTATTGATGGTGGGGGATGTGAAGGGAGATTTGTTTCTAGTGTAATGCATGGCAAACAGTAAGTGCTTTTCTTAGATTATTTTTGCTGCACATAATTAAAACATGAAAAATAGACTTAAATGCATTTCTTTCTTTCTTTCTTTTTTTTTTTTTAAGATTTTATTTATTTATTTGACAGAGAGAGAGATCACAAGTAGGCAGAGAGGCAGGCAGATAGAGAGGAGGAAGCAGGCTCCCCGCTGAGCAGAGAGCCCAATTCCGGGCTCAGTCCCAGGACCCTGAGATCATGACCTGAGCCGAAGGCAGAGGCTTAACCCACTGAGCCACCCAGGCATCCCAAATGCATTTCTTTCTTATTAAAAAATTGGAATATACAGTCCAGGGTTGATAACGGTAGATCTATAATGTTGAGACTCAGTATTCTCCTGTCTTTTCATTCTGCTGTGAGGAAGCTGGAGGAAAAAAGGAATCCTTCCTTATTAATGAGTCTTCCTGAAGGAACTATACAACACTTCTGTTTCCACCTCTGTGGTTAGAACAGTGACATGGTCATAGGTGGCTGCAACAAATACTGGGAAATATTCTTGAATTCTTTTACCAAAAATAAAGAACAAAATGGATTTTGAGATACAGCTAGCAATCCTTTCTCTACAGATAAAAAAAAAAAAATTGCATAATTGAATTGGATCAATTGGCCAGAACTGGTGTACATGAGATATTTTGTTGACTGATCTCTCATGAAAAATGGGGTAAGAAGCTTCTTATCATACCTTGCCGTATGATAAATCAGCATGGGATTTGGGAGAGAGAATGCTGGTCCTGCACACATCTTGGGCTGACCTTGACTTACTGTGGGCAAGGATGTTAGAACTCTTGTGTTCTTTTATTCTTCAAGAAGCTGGGTGTGAACATGAATAGTGTGAGAAAAATGCTTTCAAATTCCATCAAATGAAAATCAATGCTCTGAGGGTGAATGGGATTGATCTAAGCTCTCCAGTTTTCTCCATATAGTCAGAACATGGGACAAAATCTAGGGAAGACTCTCACTCCTTCATGAATTCACAGAATGTTCTCATCACTCTTTAGAAACAAATTCAGTGAGTATTTAGTGTTCTGTCAATCTTTCCTTTCGTGTTGTTTAAAGTAGTTGTCAAGGTGTTCTTAGCTATTGTTAAGTAAACAAGTAAGTATATAAATAAGAACACACCCTCTCATAGGAACCTAATGACCAAAACTCATTGAAAGGAAAACTGGCTTTGTAGTCTAGATTAAGTCATACATGCTTATTCACAATTTCTGTTTTGCAACCTGTTTAACTCCATTTTAAAATAGAAAACAGAAAGAATGCCATTAGGCCCAACAGAAATCTAAATATAGCTGAAGTCAGGCACATAGTAGGAGGCTCATCATGTGTCTTGATGGTAGGATTCCCTTGAAGCTTGCACTACTGCCTCTGCTATAAACATCACCTCTTTTGCCGGGTGTGGTCCTAATGGGCTGTGACTAATGGCCGTCACTATATCATGGAAGATATGTTCACTCCTTCACTTGCCAGTCCTCCTTTATCCCCTTTCTGGCTGACTAGGCTGCCCCTTCCCTTGAGAATGGTGGATGGGGTGAGCCCTGTGGTGGTCCCACATGCAACATGCACACCACTTCCTCCCAAGCCCACCTTTCTTTGTTGGGGTGCTACTCCTTCACCCTCATTCCCTTCTCCTTGCTTGCTCATGGAAGTCTCCTCTTGCCCACAGACTAATCTAATTTTCCCAGGGCAGCCTCTGTGTCTGCACAGCACACATGACACTTGTCAATACTTGTTTAGAGCTGATCTTCCCTGGGAGACTTGGATTCAGGGTCTCAGGGACTGTGTCTTCTGGTTCATGACCATGTTCCATGCCCAGCCTGGTGCCTGACACATAAGAGGTGCGTGGTGAATATTTGTTCGTTGTCTGACAGATGTAGCCCCTCCCCTCTCATTATGGCAGACAGGTTCCCAGGGCAAGGCATGTACTTGGAGCCCCTGTCCATGCCTATATAGAAGGGACCTGTTGGTCTCCAAGGGCTGGTGAGATCAATTAGTTTGCTCCCTCCTTTTTTCAGATGAAGCAATAGTTTTAGTTTACTAGTTCTGACAAAAAAATTACCACAAGCTGGGTAATTTAGATGACAGAAAGTTCTTTTTCAGCAGTTCTGGAGACTAGAAGCCCAAGATCAAGATGTCTGTAGGTGGTTCCTTCTGAGGGCAGAGAGAGAAGGATTGGTTCCCCGCCTTTCTCTTCACTTCTGGTGTTTGCTGGCAATCCTTGGTGTTCCTTGGCTTGTGGAAGTATCACCTCAATCTCTGCCTTCATCTTCACACGGTATTCTCCCTCAGGACATGTTAGTCTCCAAATTTCCCCTTTTTGTGAGGACATCAGTCATATGGGTTGAAAGCCCACCCTAATGACCTCATTTTAATTTGGTCATCTGCCAAGATCCTGCTTCCAGGCAAGGTCACATTCACAAGTACTGGCAGTTAGGGGACACAATTAGCACACAACAATGACTCAGTTCATAACATATTGTCCCCTCTGTTGATAGATAAAGCTACTGACTCACCATTTTTGGAACATGGGGGTTGCGTTATTTTCCAAGGTCTAGTCTTATTTGTAGTCTTTTGTGAGCGAGAACAGTATGAGGAAAACTTGGCTTATAAATTAAGAGGTCAGTTCACTCAGGTAATGGAGCTTGTTTGCTAGGTTTGGAAAATGGTCTTCACATAGTGTTTCCAGCTGATTGACATTAGACCCACTTGGCTGCATATCTACCAAGAAGCACAGTCACAAGAGTTCATTTATTCTCATGGATCAATAAACAATTATTTAGAGAAAGTGACTTTGTCAACAATTTAATTAAAGTCATCCAACCTTTGAAAAGAGAAGTAATTCAAGTTTGGCCACATATTAGCCGTATGGCCCTAGGCAAGTCACTAAATTGTCTGGATCTCAGCATGCTATCTGTAAAGCTCTAGTACTGGATTAGGTAACCTCCAAGGACCCTTCTGGCTGGAATCTTCTTTGAATTATGTAGTTCTTTTAGTGTTGAAAGCAGAACAGACCTCTAAGGAATAGGGTTCTGCGAAGTATAAAAAGGAATCAATTGTTGAAAAACTTTTCCTATTCATTATCATCAGTAGATATGAGGTGGTTCTAGGCTCAGCATCAAAGGAAGAGGCTTGGTCCCTGTTGTCATCTACTTTTATGTGCTCATTGTCTACTCCATGCAAGTGACAAACCAGCATTCAGGACACATGTCCACTGCTAACAGGGCACTATTCCCCTGGCCCACCCCCGTGATCACACACTGGTGGGTTTGTAGTGTCAAAATTTGCATGGGTTGACTATGTCATTTTCATCCCCTAAATAAGTAATTTTCTAAGGAGTTATTTATATGAGTGTCTGCTAGCATATTTAAGAAACTGATCAGAGTTTAAGTTACTTGTTACTAGTACAACTGAGCCTCTGGGGTGTACACACTCACTCTTTATAATCTCTGCATAAAAGCTCTTGGTAATAATAACATCATTACTATAAATAGAGATCTTTAGATGCTCTGTTCTTCTATTGTCCTGTCTCTTACAATGCTCAACAGATCTTAATCCCTTTTCTTTATTTTGTCATAAAACTGTGACCCCCTGATTACAGGGAGGATACAGAATAGACCAGATGTCTTAACCATGTTTGGATAAATCAGTCATCACCCTTCTTTTTTCTGAGAAAAATGAGACATAGTGCCTCGAGTGAGGGGCGTAGACCCTACTTTCCATTCAGTCTTTCCAAAGCAAACAGAAAAGAGGTGTAAATGTCTGTTAACTGTGCTGTGTCACTTGTGTGGGCATTCAGTTTTAAAGATGCAACCATCGTTACTGTGAACATAGAGGGAAACCAAACTGTTGGTGTTTTGTCTCATTTAATATTGAGACTAAATATAACAACCTCAGGAGAAAGATAATTGATTGATGAACTTAGTTCTAATGTTTGAAGGGAATTTAGATTTTGATATGAAGCCAGGGAGATAAGATCTCAAGACAGTCCCTCAAATTTGAGAATGCTTTGGTTTACATTTAAATAGTATCTGATTTCAGAACTTTACTTTTCAAAAGAAAAGAAAAAAAAAGAGGTCCCCCTCAACAACATTACAATGAGGGAAAGAGTTGATTTTTAGCAACATAACAAAGTCAATCATAGAAGTATTTTATCCCAACATTTTATATTCTGTGTTAGGTATCAGTCACTAGGTAAGGTGTTGAGCATACACGGTATTTAAAGCAAAAAAACTTTATGAGATCAGAACAACTCCACCTTATACATGGAAAAAACATAACACAGAGGGACTTCAGTAGTCTGCTCAGGTTCATCTAGTTAGGAAATAGTATACTAGGGTTCATGCATGGAGCAGGACCATTTGACTCAAGCCCTGAGCTCTTTCCAAATAGTCTGGAGTAGTATTAACAGAGTTTTGATTTGCACACATGCTGCTGTTACACAGCTTTGCAGGAGTGGGAATCAGATGACTACAAAGGCCTTGTTCTAACACAGATTCCTATGGCATCATTAAGCCAGGCCTTAATGATGCTGATGGTATGGCCTAAGCCAGGCCAGTACTGGTGAGTTTGAAGGAAGAGGAACGGAAGCAGGCACTAATGGGCATGCAGAGATGAGAGAAATAGTTCCTCAGAGTACATTTAAGAGGAAAAAAAGTACACATATTATGATAAGAGAGACAGTATGAGTGCCATATGAAACTACAAAGTAACGCTATTGAGAGCCTAAGGAGGGACAGATCCTGGTATGCAAAAGTCATTTCGAACCCCACTCCACCTATGACCACTGATGGTTGTGGGCTGTATCACTGGGGAGGAGATAAGGAAAGACCCATTTGAGGAAAAACACGTGGAGGGGTCTGAAGGATAATTAGGGTTTTGGTAAAAGCAAATTCAGGTGGGAGATGGCATTCCAAGTAGAGGGAATGATATGTGAGAGGCAAAGAAGTGGTGCTACTGTATGAACAGAAAATGATTCTACTATAGAATAGCATCACTTAGAACAAAGAAATATTTGAAAAGCAGCCCAAGGTTTTTAAGACTGGGGCCTGGGCATATTCTAGTCCAGGGATTTCAAACTCAGTCTCATGGTTCTCTAAGGAGCCTAGGAATGGGCTTCAGTTAGTCCATGAGGTTTTATTTGAAATTTTGAGTATATGTCCATGTTTTAGTTATCTATTGCTATGTAACAAACCACTCCAAAGTGAGTTAAAATCCAAGTGACTTGAAACAATAATTTATTATTTCTTATGATTTTGCAATCTAGGATGGCTAGGCCAGGAATTAGAAATTTGCCCTAAAACTGTAGCCAGGTGTATGGGACCCTGTCAACTCTTTTCAGGCCTCCTTCATGTTTAGTGCTTGCCCTCCTGCTGAGAATTTGAAGGAACACCCACCCCTATCCAAAGGTTCCACTTTGGGGGGCATTTCCACAATTTACATCGAACCTCCCTTGCTGTCAAGTATAGAATTTAGGCAAAAGAGAAGACATCTTGAGTATCAGTTTGGCTCAATATGAATCAGAATTTTCTTATATCTTGACTAACTATGGCCCCTGTCCTCAGCCAATGAGTTCTCCACTTTTAGATGAATTGAAGAAACGAATGCATAACTGTGACTCAGGGACTCCGCAAAAGCAATTCCTTCACTTCAAGGCAATGGTCTTATGATGACTTGGAATTTAAAGGTCCTGAATTAGTTATTCCCTAACATAACAAAGCTATTACGAGATGCAGAAAAGCCACAGAGATGTCTGGAAAGAACAGGGCACTGGAGCATTGGAGGCATAGAAAATGTCCATTTCCATAGTATCATGATTAACTGGTGGGAGAGTTCTTTTTCACCCTGAGGGTAGGAGCAAGGAGACTTAAGACACCACTTTCCCAATCACTCTTTTTGCCTTGGAAAGGTCCCAGCCTAGGTGCTATTTACATATTCTAAGGAGAAAAAAAAAAAAAAAAAGAATGAATATGTCAGATTCTTGGGACTGATTAATGCTGGTAATCAGTCTTATAACATCTGCTCACTTAACTTCATTAGCAACCACGGAAGTGTATGTTTGTACTTCTCTTGCATTACTTAATGATGACCTAATTTACATCGGGCCTCTTCTCATGCTTTGAAGACATTCTTCACAGGTATGTTAGATTTCAGAAGAGTCGTTGTTAGCTATGTTTAAAAAAAATGATGTCACGTGTGTCACAAGGAAGAGATTCCAAACTGCAGGTTCCCATTTTGATTTGGGATCTGAATGCAATAAATCACCTTTTTTTATAGACATGTAACAGTTCTGGTCATATCCAAAACTTCAGCGAAAATGTTAGAAGTCTGGAAGTGAAAACACAGCAAAGTGATTTATTTCAGGACAGGAGTTAATCTCTTTCCACTTTGGGTCCGGAAATTCATGGGCTTTGTTTCCTAGATAAGACTCCCTCCAGCTCAGGCTAACAGGAATAAAGTGGTGAGGCAATCCTAGGTGTGGACAGTGTTATCAATAGCCTAAGGCTAAATTTGATAGCTATTCTAGAAACAAGGCTTGATTAAATTCATCAATCAGAATATGTTTTAGATTTCCTTAGAATGCTGTTATGTTGTAGTTCTACTATTCTACAAGTTTAAATATGAAATGGAAACTTTAAATAAAAGAAAGCTACCTGAGTAATGGGAAAAAACTGCCCGTTTTTGGTGTAAAAAATGTCAGTCCTTTATGTATGACTTCCACATTAGGGAGAAAATGTTACTGTAATTGTAGTAATTAAAAGATAAATGCTAGAAATAATGAATCTGCGTTCCAAGCTCATGGTCTATGTGGTTTTTCTTATATGAATAAGTACTTTTTTTGCTCTTGCAAAATAATGAGTAATATACTATTAAACTCACATTTCCTTCTTACATAATAAGTATGTTATGGAGCAGTCACATGTGTTATGAATTGCTTTGGTGATAATTATGGCTAACTTGGTGCTATGGTACTTTATGTCACTGAATCCTCAAAATAAAACTATACGATGGATATGATGATAACCATATTGTAGATGATCAGGTAGAAGCTTAGACTATAAAATTACTCAGGACACATAGCTGGAAAGTGTACAAGTGGAGTTCAAATCCAGGTGTGTCCATTGTCAAACTACGGGCTTCATCAGGGTACTGCACTGGCTTTCCACACAGTATGTTGATAACATCAGACTTGGATAAATTCCACTGAGAGAAAATTGGTAGACATTTTCAGAAGGGAGAAGTTGGAAGCATTGAAATATTTTCTAAATATAGAGTGAGAAATGGCTCAGAGGAATCAAGTAGGTTTTTTTTTTTGGAAATAATTTTTTTTTTTAGATTTTTATTTATTTATTTGACAGACAGAGATCACAAGTAGGCAGAGAGGCAGGCAGAGAGAGAGGGGGAAGCAGGCTCCCTGTTGAGCAGAGAGCCTGATGTGGGGCTCGATCCCTGGGATTGGACCCTGGGATCATGTCCTGAGCCGAAGGCAGAGGCTTTAATCCACTAAGCCACCCAGGCGCCTCAGGAATCAAGTAATTTCTTAAAGAATATTAGTTGACAAAAACGACTTGAAAGTGTACAAAAGTAATTCTGTACTTCATTTCTTTTACCTTCAATTTTTGCTCTGGAAGTGAAATGTTTTTAAATTTCTAATAAGGGTTCCAGGGTTCCTTCCAAATAAAAATATCTCATATCATGGCTTCACAAAATGAGCTTCTCTGTTCTTTGGTCCAGTGAATCAAAGGAAGAACTCTAGCATCCATTAAGTAAGCACAAGACACTGTGCTGGGCAATTTAATTCATTTGATTCTCATGGCACCCAGTGAGCTGGCCATTTTTCAGCTGACAAAACAGTCTCAGGAAATTTAGTTGCCTCAACACAAGTTGTGCACCCTATAAGCCACAGGGCTGGGATTCCAACTTGCGTCTGCTCATGCCCTTCTTAGAATTAGATATATTGTCCTTTGAAAAATGAGGTAAATGAAATCATTTCCCCAAATAAGCAGATTAGTAATTAATTTTCCGATTTTATTTTTTGTTCCAATGCTTCATTCCAAAGGTTGGATATGCAGTCAGTGAGAGTTCCAATTAAAAATCTGCAGCAAGTTTGAAGAGCTGTGTTGGTGTGTTGTTTCAAAAACTGCCAATCTAATCAGCATAGCTTTTTGTCTAGGAAAGTGAAGTCAGGGGCTCAAAGTGTCCAGATTTCCACTTGTGTTATCTCAGTAGACACACAGCTGCAAATCAGTAGCTGTAGTCCGTTTTTTTTTTTGATTATTCTCAACATTTCCTTCCAAATGAGGGAGAAAACTAAGAAAACTAATGTTGAGTCTAGTCAGCATGTTTTACATAAAGATTCAAGAAGCTGAAATGTAGGACCAATTCTGAAGACCCAAGAGCAGGGAGGAGTTAATGACTCACCTTCCTGGGAGGTGTGCTCCTCCTTGTCACTTTGGTTAGGAAAGGCTTTGGTGGTACGGCTCTGTCCTTTGTTAATCTGGGGTGTTTGGGATTACTGAGTCAGCTGCAGGAATGAGTCATACTATTCCTCTTAGGGTCTGGATCAGCTTCCTGGTCCCATAAGTCTGCACAGACCCTGGTTCAAAGCCTTGGATAGATCCAGGGTCCTTGAAGCCACATGGAATGATCAGCAATGTATGTGTGGTTGCTGAGTATCAGAAACTTCTGCTCCCTGGCCCTGGTCATTTCCCAGTTAGGGAAGCTGGCTTTCAGACCCCATTCCGTACCCTGGTATTCCCCTAGCCTCTGAGTCTAGGTTCCTTGTTCCCACAAGTTAACTCCATTCACCAATTCCTTCCTCAAAATCAGTCTGCACACATGGAACTATTGTGTTCACCTACTTCTCTCTGAGCCTGTCTCCAGAATTCTTAGAGGCAATTTATCTCCTGGGAAGGGTAGTCTTCTGCATCATCCTTGTCTTCACATTCTGCCTGGATTCTGCTTGAACTTGGAGAGCCCCAGACCAGGTGTTAATACTCTGACAATGATGCAGCAACACCAGCAGAGGGCAGCAGAAAAAAGCAAGGGTTTGAGCCAGATGGACTTAACTGAAGTATTGGCTCCAACATGCATTTAAATGGCCGGGGGACCAAAGAAAAGTGTCAGTTTCCTCATATGTAGAATGAGAGAAAAAACTATTGTGAGGGGTTGTTGAAGGATCAGAGTCAACACAAATAAAGCTCCTGGCTTAATGACTGGTATGTATTAGCCATTTAATAACTGGTAGTGTTTATTAGGTATTTCCATGAACTATTTAGACAGTGAGAAGCAAAATGTAACTTAGACATACTTAAGCCTCTGGCATGGTTTGTAATATTGAAAACAAGGAAACCAGGACTGGAGTTCTCCTGTACCAGCCCAGGGATCTTTAGAGAATGCCTATTCTGGTTTTGGTGAGGTCGCATTCTCACCTTTCTTAGGTGTTTTAAAGGCAGATCCGACAAGGAAGAGGAATTTTCTCCCTCTAGTAGTGTATCTGGGTGGTGCAGCCAGGGGCGGACGAGAAAACCTTTGGAACCTCCTGGAAAGTTGGAAATTTAGGCTGAACAACTGGGAGGTTTGACAGCTTGTGGAGGTTTGTTAGACAGCGGAATAGCTTTACAAATGAATTCCCTGAAGCCAAATCTCTTAGGTCATTTAAAATTAGACTCGACAAACACTTGAGAGTGAGTTATGCTGGTAGGACAATGAACAAGGTGGCCTAAAGACTTTTTCCATTTCTAATTTCTGTGCGTCTATGGAAAGATCTCTTTCTTTTCTGTATTTTCGAATGTATTTTTTTTCTTTAGCCTTCTCAGTGATTTTTTTTTCTCTCCTCAGATACATTTATAAATTCTACTTACAAAGCTTAAAATTACAGCAAAAATGCCATTTCATACTGTTAAGTTTAGTCCATTTTAAACCCTGTCTTGCAAATTCCTCCTCCTACAAAGCAAAGCTGTCCTGTCATGTTGCCTTATGGCCACTGCTATTTTAAAATTACATTTAGAGTAGAGTTAATCCACCTTTGATAAGGAATTTAATATCCATTGGTGGGTCAGCTTGTGACTTTATATTGTGAATTTAGCTGCAGATTATGGAGCATCTTTCATTTTAATTTATTCCCTGGGATGGAAAGCCAGTCCAAATGCAGAATATTTGGTATTGTAAAGATTAAAGCAGCAATCCTGCAGAAACAATGCTTCTGCAGGGGACAAGCCTTTCAGGATGGACTCTCACAGAGGAGTGCAATTGGTTGTGAGCGTATGGAAGGGAGTTGGGTGTGAAAAAGCAAATATAAGAATGGAGACACAATGGGAGGGACCCAGAGAACTTTAATCATGGTACTGAGGTTCAGAGCTGGGTGGGCTCAGAATTCAGACTGATACAGGAAACAAGTTTTAAAGATTAGAGAAAGCAATTGGGCTGGAGTTTAGAAAAGTAGCTCCAGTGTTAGGATCTCATCATGGCAGGAGGCAGGACCAAAGAAGGAACTGGATAATGGGCTTTGGCAACAGAAAAGGACACAAGCTGACATTTGAGTTTAGTTCGAAGTTTTATAATTGTCATGTTGGGTCACAAGCCAGTGTCAGCAGCCTGCAGGTGTAGGTATGTGAGAGTATTGAGGGGACATGTTATTGAGCGAGATTTACAGGAGGAAAGAAGGTTGCTGACTTTCCAACAGCTCCAGACATAGACTTTTCCAGACTTTGATTTCAGTGTCCCTTGGTTTTTAGTTTTTACTCAGATACTGGATCTTCCACCTGGGAAGTAAAATGTAAGGGAATTAAACAAACACTTCTAGAATGCCCACCATTTAAAAAGGGTTTGGCTAAGCACTTTCATATGCCACTCCTTGAACTGTGACAGCAGCCTATGACATAGTGATTTTTATTTCTATTTTATAGAAGATAGGGAGGCTCAGATGGATAAGTAGTTCACTCTAGTGCACACAATTAATGAGTAGTGGCCTTTAGATCCAGTTCCAGATCTGCGTGACTCTAAAGTCCCCACTGTTTCCATAATACTGCTTCCTGTCGAGGCCCAGGGACTCTGGAGGCTGGGCTTGGCATTAAGTATCAGGTGCTGTTGACTTCTTCCCTGCCTGGATCTCCTTCTCTGATCTCTTAAAAATCTATTCTTTCATTTTCTCCTCAATTAAAAAAAAATAGACTTCATTTTTTAGAGCAGTTTAGGGTTCATGGGAAAATTAAGCAGAAGGTACAAAGACTTCTCATCACTAGTAGCTGCCTAACAAGGCTCCAGCCTCTACAGCAGTTCTAACATCCATCCTCCTCATACAACCAGAATGAACTCTCTAAAATGTAACTCTTGGTTACATTACTTGGTAAGTAAATTCCAAACTCCTTACCATGGCCTAGACAGCCCTAAATGCTCTGGTCTCTTTCTATTCCTCTGATGTCACCTTTCTTTACTCTCTACTTTGTTCATATTTTCCAGCCATACTGGCCTCATTTCTGTCTCAGGGCTTTTGCACATGCTGTCCCTTCTGTTTGGAATACATTTCTTCTATATCTTTGAATAGCATTTACTTAGTCCTTCAGATTTAAGTTTCATCTTAAATGTCCCCTTTTTAGAGAGGACTTCCCTGAGAAACCAAGTGGCCCTTATCACTTTCTACTAAATTAACCTATTTTATCTTTTTCAAATCACTTCTGTACCTGAAAATATCTTATTTACTAACTTTTTCCTTTCTTCTTATTTTAGCTTTTAATGATATAGAAAATCACCCCAAAGTTAGTGGCTAAAACAACCATGTACTGAGCTCATACTTCTTTGGGTGAGCCAACCAGACTGGGCTCAAGTGAGTGACTTTCTGGGTTAGACTGGGCTTATTCATGCATCTGTTGTCAGGTAGGTAGCTCTGCTTCTGAGGGCTGGGTGACTGGGGCAGCTGGAATAAGGTTGTATCATCGTCTAGCAGGCCAGCCCAAGTTTATTCATATAGTAGATAATAGGGTTCTCAGAACAAAGTATACCAGTTCTCTTGAGGTTTTGGTGCTGGCATAATGTCACTTCTGCCTCATTCTATTGGTCAAAGCTGCCCAAATTCAAGGGGTGGAGAATAGATACCACCTCTTGATTTATGGATTACATTGTCATGGGGTATGTCTATAGTAATCATAATGGTAATCATTTTTTGCAAACAACCCACCATAGCAATGTATATTTGCAATTCATTTTAGGTTCTTAGCATCTGAATCCCTTTTTGAGTTTGGGAGATTACCCACTTTATGGATCTTCGGAGGGCAAAGATTATTTCTTCCTGTAGGAACCAAACAAGCTACATAGTTTCTTTTCATTTTCTTTTCCCTTAAGGCACAGGCACTTGTAGAAGGTTGAAAGTGAACAAGGTAGGCCAGTAGGTTCCTTGTGGAATTGATTTTTTGGTTAGGGTGACAGCAAAGGTGACTATCCTAGGTTGGTCTTATTTGTAGTATAGTTGTTTTCCTGGTAGAAAAGCAACAAGAATGCAAGCTGTAGCACCTCAGGCTCTGTGGCGGGCAGGTGATTTCCTCATCAGGCCAATTCTTTTTTATTTTATTTTAATTAATAACTAATAAGTATTTTATTTATTTGAGAGAAAGAAAGCATGCATGAGCAGAGAAGAGGGGCAGAGTGAAAGGGACAAGCATGTTCCCTGCTGAGCAGGGAGCCTGATGCAGGGCTGGATCCCAGGACCCAAGATCATGACCTGAACTGAAGGCATATGTTTAACTGACTGAGCCACCCAGGTGCCCCCTCATCAGGCCGGTACTGTGAAAGGTTTTCTGTGTTGTTTCTGGAATCTTAAGTTTGAGCCTCATTCTTTAGACCTCTCACAGATCCTATGAGCCACTCAATATTCTTTAAAAGACTCCTTTTCTTTGTAATTCTCCAGGGTCAGATTTGGTTGCTTTGCCTTTTCTTTGTAATTCTCCAGGGTCAGATTTGGTTGCTTTGCCACAAAGCGTACTCTTCCAGCACTTGCTATCAGGAGTGGAGTTAATTTTCTTTATGTAACAGGAAGAGTTAGACGGTTGCCAGGTGTTAGCCCAGTTGCTCATACACAGCTATCAAGGCTCTCCTTCTATCTTCATCCTTGGCCAGCCTTCGTGTGTATTTTATCTTTACACTACTGCCTCCTGCTAGCTCCGTGTATTACTTTCATGTTCCAGACAGGAAGGGGTGGCATCAGCTATGTCTGTTTCTTTTATAAAAAAACAAAACAAAACAAAAGTTTCTAGAAGTACCCATTTAGATCTTCCCTTACACTGTCTTGGCCTAAATAAGATCACCTAAATTACCGACTTGAGAGTTTGGGAGGTGAGTGTCTGACTCTCTAACCTCTCTGAGGAAGGCACAAAGGGAGGAAGCTAGAGAATGTGTGTTGAATAAAGTGGTGACCATGTCACCCTCTTTATAATGATGGTTCTCGGAGGCCAGAGGCTGTGCTTCATTCATTTCTCTCTCTCCTGTGCTTAGAAGAGTGCTTGGCAAGTTCATTGACTGAGTGGCTATAGCTGGAGATTCTTTCTTTAAAATTTATCATATCTTTTGCTTTTGTTACAGAACTACCATTTTATTCTAGGCCAATTATTAAAGATTTGTTTATTACAGATCTGTTTTTGTGCTATATTTCTCTCTCCAGTCCTTTCCATCCTCTGTCCATACTACATTCTGCTACTAGCATATCATCTTGAATACCACTTTTATCTTGTCCTTTTTTTCTTCTCAAAAATCTGTATTAGCTCAGTTGTAGCAGATCTCAATCTCTTAGCCTGGAATTCAACTCCTTGCATTAGCCGTCTGTTACCTCTTGCACATCAGCAACTTAGTTGGTAATCACTCACAAATCCAGCTAATCTTGTGGCCATCTGGTATATGCTGTCA
Source organism: Martes martes (assembly GCF_963455335.1). Lineage (NCBI taxonomy): Eukaryota > Metazoa > Chordata > Mammalia > Carnivora > Mustelidae > Martes > Martes martes. Next base: position 76,464,323 of record NC_137891.1, on the reverse strand, counting down.
TATCCAGTGTATGCAGAGTGACAGACTGCAGGGGGCAATGACAGAAGGCTTCCCTGTGAAGGGAACAGCTGAGATACAGGGAACACCCTCAATATAGGATGGGCTGCCATGTCATTTTGGTGAAAGGGCTACGGCAGTTATCATTCACTTAGAACTTGTATTTAGTCTACAGTCTCATTGGTAGAACCTGTATCAGGAAGGGGATCTGACTGGGTTAAAGCAGGGCTGGGCTAGCTCAGTCCAGTCAGTGGGGTGCGTGGGCAGTCTTTTTGAGAACTGGAGCATGAACCTGGATCAGGAATAGCAGACTGAAACACAGGCTGGTCCACAGGGCAGAGTGCAGGGAAGGCTGAAGTTCAGGGGCATGTAGGTGTCCAAGGGCTCCCTGTCCAGCTGTGCAGGAACCAAGGCATTCCTAAAACCCTAGAGTGGATAGGACCATGGACAGTCCACCTTGGATCTTGTTAGTGTGAGAATGGGGAGGCTGAATCTGTAAGTGGTAGGACCTCACCATTGGTGGCCAGACCGTGTCGGATTATGCAGGGACTGGCAGCATCATCCAATTGCCTTCTTTTCTCTGTCTTGACAAATGTTCCACTTTTTGTTAGAAACATGTTAGAAACACTCTTCTCTGGTGTGCTTAGAGGGAGATTTTGAAAAACCATTGGAGGAGAGCAATTATGATATAACTCAACTTATTTGATGAAAAATAATTTGAACCATTTTTACAGTAAAACAGTATAGACACAGATAAATTTGACATGATGTTTTTCAGACAAAATTAAGAGTTAAATTTCAAACTTTGATTAAACTCCAATCTATGATTATACATTCATTCATTTCATTAGGGGTGCTAGGATGCAAAGAACAAAAATAGAGACTTCTAAGACAAATCAAGGGCCACTAGAGACACTGTAATCATTATGGAAGTTGTTCATTAAAGATACATGTACTAAGAATTTAAACTGAATTCAGAAATTTCCATTTTTAGAATGAGTTAAAAAGACCATGCTTGAGATTGAAAAAAAAAAAGTTCTCTAACAGGAAAGGAAAGTTCTTGCTGATAACATTTGGTACTAAGGATTAGAATAAAACTGCTATTTGGAGAGAATATCTAAATGTCTTCTTTTGTAAGGTAAAAATGTCAGCTCAGTCCAAAAGAATTTCAAGGTATTTTTCTCACTTAAAAAAAAAATAACCTGCAACTCTCTTAAAATAAATAAATCCTTTTGTATAGTGCACGTTTATTCAAGAATGTCTGTGTCTTCTAAGCAATAAGGATCCTCCAAACATTTTAAACCAAGAGTCTAATCACATAGATAGATTGAAACTTTTCAGTGTCATTGTTTCATAGCAAATTGGAATCTTCAAGCACCTAAATATTTTCCTATGGCAGGATGCTAAGAATACAGCAGGGAAGTTTACCCCAAATCACTCTTTTCACTGACAGCTTCCAATAATTGATTTGAAATCCCAAGAACGCTTACCAATTGAGACAGAAAATTATAAGCCTAGGGTCTACTTAACCTGGTTATTTTAAGCAGAAACTTTGTTTTATTGTTCTGCAAAGTTATTTAGGAATAATTTTGTGTACCGACTTGTCTCTTAAACATAACTTGGTTATACATATTTTGAAGATAACTTGATTTTCTTTCACTCATACCGAAGTTATTCCTTTTTATGGAGAAATGAAATATATTCCTTAACACTATTTTGAACACTCTTGAAGACTTTATGGAAGGGGTGATTGATCCCTGACAGACAAATATTTTAGAGAAACCCATTTTTTAATTTTTTATTTTTTTAAATATTTTATTTATTTATTTGACAGAGACACAGCGAGAAAGGGAACACAAGAAGGGGGAGTGTGAGAGGGAGAAGCAGGCTTCCTGCTGAGCAGGGAGCCCGATGTGGGGCTCAATCCCAGGACCCTGAGATCATGACTTGAGCCGAAGGCAGACACTTAACGACTGAGCCACCCAGGCGCCCCAAGAAGCCCATTTTTTTAAATTCAGTAAATACTTATCAAATTCTGACCAAGTGATTATAACTCAATAATTTGTCTCAAATTAAAAAACAAGTTTTTTCAAACCATAGAAATGATAAATTATAATTTAGTATAGTTTAAATTCTTGGGATATGTAAAATTCTACTTCAATAATTCTGTTTCCTCCATAAGACTATAATAGACTTCAAGACATTTAAATCACAATCATTTGAATTTTAATTTAAAGTACATTTAGATCAGTTTCATCTGATCAGCCACTAATGGGAATGTGAAACTCCACTGTGATTTGGGGATCTTTCTGTCATCTCAACCTGACCTAGACTATCTTGTCCATTATAGGCCCTATACATAACATAACTGTAAATATGTAATTTCTAAAGTTTGCTCATTTCATTATATGAGTAATAATCCTCACCTTTTTCACAATGCTTTCTCTCAGTGATTCCAAGACAGAGATTACATCCTCTTACTTGAATGCTTGTATCTCTTGCTTATTCTGACGTCTCTCCTAATCTCCAGTGTCATATTAATAACTGCTTTTTGAACATCACCACCTGGATGTGTTTCTAGGACCTCAACCATATATGTTAAAATGGAATGGATTTATACAATTTCTAACTTAACATTCTCTCCTTTTATGAGAATTGTTGTTCATGACACTATAATTTTGCTAGGCTTGAAAAATTTGAGTTACTCATTTAAACAAGACCACAGCAAGCACTTACTAAGAGCCAGTTCTTGTCATTTTTGCTCCTCCTTCTTCATGCAAGTTTTGCTGAACTGTGCTCTGTGCTGGATTCTATAGTTACAAAAGATTATTCATTTAAAGGATTAAATAAATTGCCTATCTCCTTGTCCTCTCCAATCAACCTATTGTTATGTTATTTTGGGGCTACCTCTGAAATTTTTTGAGAATAATTTCCTTCCTTTCTATTCCTATTTTCATTACTCTAAGTCAGGCTCTCAGGAACTCTTGATTTAACTATTTTTAGAGCCGTCTCACTGGTCTGTCTGTCATCACAGTCTCCTCCCTCCAAATTATCTGACTTAGCAATGTCAGGGAAGTGTGCAGTTCTGATGATGTCATTTCCCTCCTTAAAAAACTTCAGTGCATTTCCCTTAGAATCAAAACTCCTTAGCCTGGCATTTTTGTTCCTCCACACAGATAGGCTCCAACGTTAAGTGGAGAAGATTACTGCAAGGTGGTTAGGATGCTGTACTACTTACTAATTGTGTGTCCTTTGGTAAATTACTATTCCTTTCTCAATGCCAGTATTCCTACCTGGAAAACAGGGATAATAATAGTACAGACCTCATAGAGCTATTGTGAGGATTAAATAAATAATTCATTTAAGGCATTAACCCTGGTGCCTGGCACAAAATAAGTAATCAATACATTTTATTATTATTACAGCACTGATAGATGAGTTGATAAATAGATGTTATTCATGGGACTCGGTATCTGTTCAGTTCTACTCTATAAGTTTTACAAATAGGGACATGAGTCTGCTACAGCACTGGGAGTTATGATTCCCCACCATTTAGTTCTGATGTGTTTCTCATTAGCAAATATTTCCAGATACATGGCTACTATGCCTGTTGTGTTGCATAGAGTGCATTAAAAACTATAGTGACCACTTGCCTAATGGGATTAGTCATAAAACCCAAAAGTCCACCAATTGGTGAATGGTAATATACAAAATATGGTATATTCATACACTAGAATATTATTCAGCAATAAAAAGGAACGATGCACTGATATATGCTAAGACATCATCACACCTCAAAAACGTTATGCTAAATAAATGAACCCAGACACAAAAGACTCCATATTGAATGATTCCATTTATATGAAATGTCAAGAATAGGCAAATCTTTAAAGACAGAAAGATTACTGGCTGCTCTGGACTATGGGTAGAAGTGAGAAATAACTGTAAATGGGGACAAAGTGTCTTTCTGTTGATGGAAATGTGTTATGTCATTTAATTACATGTGTTACATGTAATTAAAACATGTGTTACATGTTACATGTGTTACCAACATCACAATCAAAACACAGGAGTGTGCAATCCCCACAAAGATTTCCCTCGGGCTACCACTTCCCCACACCATCCCCACCCCAGATAACCATCTCTATGTCTCTATAATTTTGTCATGTCAAGAATTTTATATAAATTAAATCATAAAGTATGTGAGGCCATTTCCACTTAATGCAATTTTTGGTATCTTAGGGGTTAAGTATGCCATATTATTAATTTTCCAGCTGTTTTTAAATTTTTTTATGTTCTCTTTCATGCCTTCTTGTGGGATACTTGAACAGTTTTTAGAGTTCCATTTTTATTTATCTATATTATTTTTGAGTGTATCTCTTTTTGTATGTTAGTGGTTGCTCTAGGTATTATACATATATGATGATTAGTATACTGATGTAGACATTTTACCAGTTTAAATGTAGAAAGCTACACTTAACCTCCCCCATTTATACTTGTTTTAATATTTCCTCTACATACATCGAAAATTAAATAAGACAACATTATACTTTTTGCTTCAACTAGCAAAAATCATTTAAAGATTCAAAAGAAGGAAAGTCTACTCTATTTATTCATACTTTTGGTCTTTCTGTTGCTGTTTCTTCCTTCCTCAAATTCCAAGATTCCTTCTTTTATCATTTCCTTTCTATAAGATAAGTTGCTTTATCAGTTCTTTTAGAGTAAGTCTGCTGGTGCTAAATTCTCTTAGCTTTCCTTCATGTGAGCATGTCTTGGTTTCTCTTCATTCCTCAAGGATATTTTCACTGAATTAACACTCTAGTTTCCAGCCCTTGAAAAATGGCTGGAATTTCCTTTTGACCTCTATGGTTTCTGATGAGAAATTCAAATTGTCTTCCCCTTATGGGTAATGTGCCATTTCTCTTTTCTGTTTCAAAATTTCTTGTCTTCAGCTTTCTAAAGTTTAATAATGAATTATCTTGGTGAGAATTTCTTTGAGTTTACTGTCTTTGGGGTTCAATCAGCTTCTTGAATCTGTAGTTTGTCTTTTGCAAAATTTGGGAGAATTGCAAACATTATTTATGGGAATATTTTTTCAGTTCCACCTTCTTTCTCTTTTCCTTTTGCAACTCAGATGACCCAAATATTAGCTTTTTCATTAAAGTCCTAAAATTCCCTGAGGTTCTGTTTATTTCTCAAAAAATCTATTTTCTCTTTGTTGTCAAGATTGGGTAACTTCCATTGTTTTATCTTCAAGTCTACTGATACTTTCTTCTGTCTTCTTTATTGTGCTATTGAGACCATCCACTGGACTCTTAAATTTCAGTTATTATGTATTTTCAGTTCTAGGGTCTCCACTTGGTTTCTCTTTATATCTTCTATTTCTTTGCCAAGGCCTTTTATTCTTTGTTTCAAGTATGTTTGTAATTACTTATTACACTGTATTTTTATGATGGCTGCTTTAAAATTATTGTCAGATAATTCCAACCTTTTTGTTATGTTGGTGTTGGCATTTGTTGACCATCTTTTTCAGTCAAGTGCAGATTTTCCTTGTTCTTGGTAGGAGATATATATATATATATATATATATATATATATATATATATATATTTTACATCCTAGATATTTTGGGTATTACATTATAAGACTGTGGATATTTTATAAAACTTGTGTTTTAGCAGATCTCCTTTGACACAATGCTGCCAGGGGAAAGGGAGTATCACTCTCTAGTGCCAGGTATGGGTGGAAGTCCAGGTTCCCCACATTGTTTCATTTGACACCTTGGGGAAGGAGCACCTCATTACTTCTGGGTGGAGGTGGATTTTAGTTTTCCTGTGTGGTCTCACTGACCCTGTGGTTTGGGATGGCCTAATTATTGCTGAATGGTGGTAAAAACTTTGGCTTTCTTTTGGGTTCCTTCTGACACCTCTGACACTGCAAAGAGGGCAGCAGTGTGGATCCATGACTTCCAGGTGGGGACGGAAATGCTAGGTCCCTACTTGGGTCTTCCCTGATGTCATCTCAGCATGGGAAAAGGAGAGATGCCACAATGAAGGTGGGAAAGGATAGAAATCAAGACTTTCTAAAGCAGGTGGAGGTCCCCCCACCCCCACCCAACGGTGTTTGGTTGTGGTTGGCAGCTATTGTTTCTGCATTGCTAGGGTTGCCCCTTTCTTGGGCCTTTGGCTAGAGAGAGCTGGCTTCTGTTGGGGTATTTTTTTATCTGCTTCCATTGGTGTTTCTGGGTTATTGGCTTCTCTAGTACCCAGTCTGGATGCAAAAAGACAACTCATGGAACAGATTGTCATATCATTCCTAGGATACCTAGTCCTTCTGCCTCCTTCTCTGTATCTTTTTCAGGGTATTTGTTTTATATATAATGTCCATGGTGCTGAGTTGGACTTAGCAACAGGAATAAGAAATGGTCTTTTGTTAAAATCTTGTAGGTCCCTGAGATTCTGTTCATTTTTTTAAAAGAGCTTATTTATCTATTTGAGAAAGAGAGCGAGGGAGAGAGAGAGCATGCACAGAAGCAGGGAAAGCCGCAGGGGAAGCAGCAGGGGGAGGAGAAGCAGACTCCCTGCTGAGCAGGGAGGGTGGGCTTGATCCTGGGACTCTGGGATCAGGACCTGAGCTGAAGGCAGACGTTTTACCGACTGAGCCACTCAGGCACCCTGATTCTGTTCATTTCTTAAAAAAATCTATTTTCTCTTTATTGTTCAGGTGGGGTAATTTCTATTGTTCTATCTGCAAATTCACTCATTTTTCTGTCTTCTCCGTTATGCTGTTGAGACCATCTATTGGGCTCTTAAATTTTAGTTACATATTTTCAGTTCTAAGATTCCATTTGGTTCTTCTTTATATCTTCTTCTTTATATCTTTCCTTGCCAAAGCTTTCTTGGTCTGGATAATAAGTTTTTATCAATTAATCTGAAAAAAAATTTTTTTTGGCCACTCTTCTTTGTAATCTAGGAGTATTGATTTGCAGGATCTACAAGGATCTTGTATAATGATTAAACAGGCAAGTAATGAGGTTTATCAAAGATACACCCTCTTCATTATGAAAAAATTAAACTTCGAAATCCCATCATTAGAAAGCAAGGTAAATAGAAAGAAAACCAAAAGTATATTCAAATTGTGGGTATGTATAATTTTTTTTCTCTTAAAAAGAAATGGTATTGGGGCACCTGGGTGGCTCAGTGGGTTAGGCCTCTGCCTTCAGCTCGGGTCGTGATCTCAGGGTCTTGGGATCGAGTCCCGAGTCGGGCTCTCTGCTCGGCGGGGAGCCTGCTTCCTCCTCTCTCTCTCTCTCTGCCTGCTTGTGATCTCTCTGTCAAATAAATAAATAAAACCTTAAAAAAAAAAAGAAATGGTATCACCAAAAACTTATACAGAAATTTTCATAGATATATCATCTATAAGAACCTGACTGGAAACAACCCAAATGCCGTTCAACTGGTGAATGAATAAGTAAAATAAAACAAATTTTAAAAATCTGTAATATGAATTACTATTTAAAATAGTAACAGGGAATTAGGTACTGTTACATGCTACAACATGAATGAACCTTAGGAACTATGCTAAACTATGCTGAAGGAGCCACATATCACAAAAGACCACATATTATAGGATTCCATTTATATGAAATGTCCAGAATGGGCAAATCCTATTTAAAATGGTAAAAAATAATAGGGGGAAGTTTAGTGAAAATTAGAAAGTCTTAGCTATAATTACTATGTTAATCGCAAATAGCGTGATAGCAATCTGTGTATATTGAAATCTCTGATTGTTTTTTAACTCTTTTATCTCTACTTAAAGGGCCTCCCTGAAGTGTTCCATTCTCTTCTCAAGCCCAGCAAGTGTCCTTATGATTGTTGCTTTAAATTCTCTATCAGGCATGTTACTTACATCCGCTTCTCTTAGATCTCTGGCAGTGACCTTATCTTGTTCTTTCATTTGGGATGAATTCCTCTCTCTTGGCATTTTGTCTAAGTGTCTGCCTTCTTCTCTGTGTTAGAAAAGATAGTTATGTTTCCTACTTCTGAGAGTAATGGTTTTATAAAGGAGAGATCATATAGTGGCCCAGATTCGGTGCTCCAGGGAGTATCCCCAGAGGGTGCTGCGTGCACTCTGCTGCTGAGTTTTGGGTGCTCTATCCTTTGGGGCCAGTCATCTATAGAGGCTCTCCGTGCCTGCAGTGGGCAGTCTTTGGTCCTTGGTCAGTATGTGGTGAGTTTTAACTAGGTGTGCTCTGGTCTGCTTGTTAAATGAGATCTGATACTGCTTCCACTAGAACTGAAGCCTTGGAGAACACTCCAGTGGGAAGACATGGTGTGGGAAGGGGTTTCTGCTGGTCTTCTGGGGAAGGAGCCTGCTGCCCTGGGACTGAGGCAAGCTTTACCAAGAAAGGCAGCACCACTGAAGTGTAGGACTATGGGACCTGGTATAAGCAGGGTAGGCAGCCAGTGATGGAGCTGTGCTGCTTACCTACCACAGGTGGCTCTGTGTTTATGTGAGGGACAGGGGAGGAAAATGGCAGCAGCTAACTCTTTTGTTCCTGGAGAGGCACCACCATGCATGCTACATCTCAGGGGAACACTCTGAGAATAGCAAATAATCTCCCTGCTGTATGTCCCAGGCGTTTTTCAGACTGCTGTTTTCCCACGCCCTGCCTCTGTGTTTTTGCAGGAGCAATGCTGTGCACTTTGGGTTGTATTCTAGGCAGCCCAACTTTTAAAACTCCAGGCTTTAGGGATGTGGTGTGGGCAGGGGCTAGCACTGCTCTTCTGGGGGAGGGTCTTGCGGTGCTGACACTACAGGAAGTTTGAGAAGGGACGGGCAGTCACAGGAGAGTGCAGGCTAGGCAACCAGTGTCCGGCTGAGCTGCTTTTGTAGATGGCTCTGTGTTTATGCTGAGTTGGGGAAGGGAAATGGCTCCTGCTGACTCCTTTGAACCTGGAGAGGCACCTGCTACAAGAAGGGGGAATAATCTCCCCTCTGTGTGCTCTAGGCAAACTCAACACACACAAAACAGATAATCACGTCAGAAACTGGGCAGAAGACATGAACAGACATTTCTCCAAAAAAGACATACAAATGGCCAACAGACACATGAAAAAATGTTCATCATCACTAGCCATCAGGGAGATTCAAATCAAAACCACCTTACACCAGTTAGAATAGTGAGATACCACCTTACACCAGTTTGAATGGCCAAAATTAACAAGACAGTAAACAACATGTGTTGGAAAGGATATGGAGAAAGGGGAATCCTTTTACATTGTTGGTGGGAATGCAACTTGGTGCAGCCTCTTTGGAAAACAGTGTGGAGATTCCTTAAGAAATTAAAAATAGAGCTTCCTTATGACCCTGCAATTGCACTACTAGGTATTTACCCCAAAGATACTGATGTAGAGAAAAGAAGGGCCATATGTACCCCAATGTTCGTAACAGCAATGGCCACAGTCGCCAAACTGTGGAAAGAGCCAAGATGCCCTTCAATGGACAAATGATAAAGAAGATATGGTCTATATATACAATGGAGTATTATGCCTCCATCAGAAAGGATGAATACCCAACTTTTGTATCAACATGGATGGGACTGGGTGATACAAGTGAAATAAGTGAAGCAGAGAGAGTCAATTATCATATGGTTTCACTTACTTGTGGAGCATAAGGAATAACATGGAGGACATTGGGAGATGAAAAGGAGAAGTGAGTTGGGGGAAATTGGAGGGGGAGACAAACCATGAGACACTGTGGACTCTGAGAAACAAGCTGAGGGTTTTGGAGGGGAGGGGAGTGGGAGGTTGGGTGAGTGCGGTGGTGGGTATTATGGAGGGCATGTACTGCATAGAGCACTGGGTGTGGTGCATAAACAATGAATTCTGAAACGCTGAAAAGAAATAAAAAGAAAAAGAAAAAGAAAGTGAAAAAAAGAAAAAGAAAAGATAAAAAACACAAAAAAAGAAAAACCATTAAATTATACTAAACAAACAAACAAAACACCAAAAAACCCTCCAGTCTTCAAGCCTGCTTGCAAAAACTAATGAAAATCAGCTCCTCTGGTTTTCCCAGCCCATGGCTTTGAAGAAATGTTCTTCTTGTGCAATCCCCTGTGCATTCTACTCTCTTTCCCCTTTATACATGACCAGGGCTTCCTCCTCTCTACAGCACCCACAATCTCTTTCTCCCCCAAACCACATTTCCACACTTCCTATCTTCTTCTTTGATGTGGCTCCTTCTCTTCATTTAGTTGTGGAGTTTGTCAGTCTTCAGGTTGATTTCTGGGGTATTTATAATGATTTGGTAGTCATCTAGCTGTGTTCAAGGGATGACATGAGCCCAGGGTCTTCCTACTATGCTGCCATTTTAGCTGCCTTCATATACCACATCTGTGTATATTGAAATCTTTGTGAGTTATTTCTCCCTTCCAAGAAGCATTCCATACTACAATGTTTTGATTAGTAAAGTGTATTTAGGCTGAGTTCGTCTTTCCGTTTGGCACTAAGCACCATGAGGACAGAAGCTGCGCCTGTCTTGTCTATCATCACATTGCAGGATCCAGCACAGGTCAGAGATCAGGCTCTTTTGCTTGGTTTTGCAGGACTCTAGGTTACAGACAGGCATGCTAAGATATAGGAAAAGCTCTGTAGTTGGGGCCAGGAATGTCCCTGTGTACAGGCAGTAAACTGTGATGGATATATGTCAGGAAAAATCAAGGGTACAAACCAAGAAATGATCCCATCCTATCAGATCATAGCAGTTTAGTGCTGTGAAGTGTGAGCCAGCCTCTATCATGCTGGTTGGAATAATTTTATATTTATGACCAAAACCTCAGTTCAGCCTGCAAACCCACTACACCTTTTTCAGTCCCTCTTCTACTCCACTGGGTGACTATTCCACACATTCTCTCTTCTCAGATTATAGCACTTTCTCCTCACTTGAACCCTCAATGGGTAACCTCTTATTGGAGGCTGGAGGTTGCTGATATCAGAAAAGTACTCAGAAGGAAGTTTTACCACCACCTGCCTCTCTGCATCCCTTCCTGTTACTGAGATCTTCCCTGCAAACCCTGTTAAGGTCTGACCTCTACCTTGCATTAGATCCCATGTCCCTGTTACCTCCTCAAGGACACTGTTCCAGCAATTCTTCCCTCTTACCTTCTGCATCAAAACTTTTCCTTTTGACTGGATCATTCTTACTAGCATGTACACACACATCCTGTCCTATATCTGATTTTGAGCGGGAAAATTAGCAAGAAAATTAGCAAAAATTAGCAAAATTAACAAAAAAATTAACTCGACACTCTGGCTCAACTCCCTCTCCTTCTAGTTGTCTTTTTCTCCTATTCTAGTGAGCCGTTTACCCACTCTGTCCCACCAAAACAGCTTTTGTCAAGGTTAATGATAAACTCCACACTGCTAAAGCCCATGCCTAATTCTCAGTACTCCTCTGAGTTGACCTATAGATAGTACCATTTGACCACCTTCTTTTCTGAAACACTAGTTGCCCTTGGCTTCTAGGACACCACTCTGTTGATGCTCCTTTTCTTCACCAATTCCTTTGTAGGTTCCTCCCCTCTCCATGTCTGTTATACTTTGGATTGCCCTAACTTCTTACCTTAGGCCATTCTCTTCTCTGTTTACATTCACTTTTTAGAAGTTCTCATCTACACTCATCCAAATACCATCAGAATATCAGTGACTTTCAAATTTTTCCTTCAGCTTGAACTTCTACTATACATATATCTGACTGTCTACTTGATAATTCTACTTGGATGTCTAATATGCTTTCGGAGATGATGTTCACCACCATATCCCACCCTCCAGACTGCTACTTCTGAGGTGTTCACTAACTAATCAATAATTTCATTCTTCCTGTTACAATGGGCAAAAATCTTAGTCATCCTTGATAATTCTTTTGCTCTCATCCCTCACAGCCAGCTTTTAAAAATCCACATCTAATCCAGCAGCAAATGCTGTCAGTGCTACAGTGGAGATGTCCAGTATCTCATCATGTCCACCACCTGCACAGCAATCCTCTTGGCCTGAGTCACACTAACCTCTTGCTTGGGTTATTAATTACTCTCTTAATGGCCCTGCCTTTATTTCTTTTTAATAATATTTAACTTAGCAATCTAACTTATACCAACTTAATTTCAATAGCACACAAAATCCCTGCTTCTATATAGTTTTATTTCCCCCTCTTTCTGTTAGTGACATCACAAGTTAGTTCTTTATACATTTTCAGTGCAGAGATGTTGCTTAACAATGGTTTTTATGCATTTTTATTTTAATAAAACAATAAGAAAATAAGGAGTAGAATTACAAACCAATATTATAATATACTAGCTTTTATAAATTACCCATTTTTCTTTCCTGGAAATCTTTATTTCTTCACATAGATTTAAGTTACTGTCTAGTGTGTCCTTTCATTTCAACTGGTAGGACTTCTTTCAACATTTCTTGCAGGGCAGCTATAGTGATAATTAACTCCCTGAATTTTTGTTTATGCCGGAATGTCCTAATATCTAATCTTTGAAGGGTGGTTTTGCTGGATATAGAAGTCTTAGTTGAGGTTTTTTTCCCCCCTTTCAGCACTTTGAATAGATCACCTACTGCCTTCTGGCCTCCAGGGTTGAGCAATCAGTTGATAATTTTATTAAGGATCCCTTATATGTGAAAAATTGCTTCTCTTTTGTTGCTTTTAAGATTCTCTCTTTGTTTTGGCGTTTGAGACTTTTGTTTATAATGTGTCTTGGTGTGTGTCTCTTATCTTACATGGGGCTCACTGAGTTTCTTGAATTTGTGAATTTATGTCTTTCGTCCAATTTGCAAAGTTTTTGGGGGCCCCTGGGTAGCTTGGTTGGTTGAGCAGCCAACTCTTGATTTCAAGGTCCTGCGATCAAGCCCTGCATGGGATCTGTGCCCAGTGTAGAGTCTGCTTGTCCCTCTCCTTTCCCTTCCATCCCTCCTCCTGGTGCAGAAATGCCTGGCTCACGTGCACCCCACCCTGCCTGCCCTGCTGCCATGTTTGTGGTCTCTCTCTCTCAAATAAATAAAATCTTTAAAAAATTTGGGAAATTTTTCAGCCATTATTTCTTCAGATAATTTCTTTGTCTTTTTCTTTCTCTCTCTTTTCTTCTTTTGGGACTCCTCAATGCATATATTTGTCTGCTTGATGTGCTACATGTCCTTTAGGTTCTGTTCATTTTTCATTAATTTATTTTCTTTCTGTTCCTCTTGTCTTTAAGACCTACTTTTTTTTTTTTTTTTTGACTGCCTAAATCTGCTTTGGAACCACTCCAGTGAATTTTTCATGGCAGTTATTGTGTTTTTCAGCTCCAGAATTTTTTAGTTCCTTTTTATATTTCTTTTTTATTGATATTTTCATTTTGTTCATGTATCAATTTCCTCTCTTTGTTAATGTTTTTCTTTAGCTCCTTGAACATCTTTAAGATAACTGTTTTAAAGTCTTTGTTTAGTATCTGGACTTCCTCAGGGATAGTTTCTGCTGATTTATTTTCTTCCTTTAAATGGGTTATACTTTCCTATTTGTTTGTACGCTTTGTATTTTTTTTTAATTGCTGAAACCTAGACATAGAGTCCTATATTGTGATAATTCTGGAAATCAAATTCTCCCCTTCCTCCAGGGTTTGCTGGTTTTCTTTTAAATTGTTGTACAGCATCTCTTTCCCAAAGATCAACCTGGAGTGAAAGCTTAAGATCTGTTCAGGTCTTCTTGGAGCCTGTGTTTCTCCCAGGGCATGCAGGGTGACTTTCTAAATCTTCCCAGACACCGTTAACTTCTGAATATGCTAGTCTTTAAAACCTGCTCCCAAAAAGGGAAAAGGGAAGAAAGAAAGGGAAAAAAATTGCAGGTGCTCTCCTTTTAAATCCTGTTAGCTGCTTCAGCCAGTGGGGGTTGCAACAATGGGCAACCACCTCTGTATGCATATCCATGATCAGAAGCAGTAATCAGCAATTAGAACACAGAACTGCAGTATTTGGAGGACAAGGTAATTATTGCCTACCTTGGTTCTCATAAACTGCGCTTGGAGTGCAGGCTTGTGTCCCCATAGTCGTCTGCTGCACAGGGCTGGGGGACAAGAGTTGGGTAGCCACTACCATGCTAATGGCAGAAGTGGACTAAAATTAACTACAATTTTACCAGCCAGACCTTCCCCTGGAAGTTGCAAGCTTTCAAATAGACTCCAGAGTTCCAAAATAGTTGTTTCAGACAGTTTCTGCCAGGGTAAGTGTTGTCCAGGTGTTTAGAGTCCTAGCACTTTCTACCCCATCTTCCTTCTCACCTATTCCTACATTTAGCTTCAGTTTTTATTTTTTTTAGAGATTTTATTTATTTATTTGAGAGACAGCATGAGTGAGAGAGAGTATGAGCAGGGGAAGGGGCAAAGGAAGAGGGAGAAGCAGACTTGTTGCTGTGCAGGGAGACCAAAGCAGGGCTCTGGGATCATAACCTGAGTCAAAAGCAGATGCTTAACTGACAGCCACCCAGGTGCCCCCTAACTTTAGTTTTTAACACAGTATTCAAAGTAATAATGAAAGTAATACTTCACAGTAATCTTTGAAATTACTCCTCTTCTCAAAAGCCTCCTTTGGGTTCTCATGTCAAAGGAAACATGCTAAAGTCAAAGTCTTTACCGAAGGGTACAGGGCCCTTTGATGTCCTGCTGCTCTAGCTACCCTGGCCTTCCTATCACTTCCCAAGTACTTCACATACCTCCCACACACTCTGCTCTTGATTCAGAACCTTTGCACTTACTTTCTTTCTAGGAACACTCTTCTTTCACATACCTAAATGTCTTTCCCCCATCGCTTTGAGGTATCTGCTCACAGATAACCTTCTCAAGGAAGACTTCCCTGACCTCCAGCACTACTCTTCCTACTTTGTTTCATTTTTCTTCATAGCAACCAGCATTGTGTAACACGTTGAAGACTTATTTATTCATAGTTTGTCTCTGTTGGATAATGTAAGCTCCATGAAGGGAAAGGTATTTTTTGTTGCATTCACTTGTGTGTGTGCCTGGTGCACAATGTGTGCATTCAATATCTATAGAATGAATGAATGAACAAATGAATGAATAAGGAAGGTTGGGTGAAATACCCCAAGTCTATAGGGCAGTGCTGCTATGGACTGAATTACATACCCTCTAAATTTGTATGTTGAAGCTCTAACCCTCTAACAGTGTGATGCTATTTGGAGATGGGGCCCTTGGGAAGTAATTAAGGTGGAACCCTCATAATGGGATTAGTGCCTTTATAAGAAAAGATGCCAGAACTCCCCCCACCTCACCGTGTGAGGACATAGTAAGAGGCTGGCTACCTGCAAACCAGGAAGAATGCCCTCACCAGGAACCAAATTGGCTGGTTCTGTGAGAAATCAATGTCTGTTATTTCAGCCACTCAGTTTATAGTATCTTGTTAGAGCAGCTTGAATGGACTAAGACAGATCCCAGTTTCAAAGTCCAGGATATGTGTAATGTGAGGAATGGTTTCCAAGACAGAGACCATTCAGGTTCAACATCCAGCAATTTAATTTCATCAGAATAGATGTTCCATGTGGGTTGGATGGAAATGACAAAAGGTATGTTCCATGCTAACTGCACAAAATGATTATACATCCTGATAAATTTCATACCTGCCCTGGGTTCCATGGGTCTGCCTGAAGAGGTAAATTCCAGAAGTAAAGGTAAGGCAGGGTTCTTCAGGTATATATACCTGTATAACATACTGTATTAAACAGAAGCAGGGGCTCATTCATTTAGTCAATACTTACTGACTATCTACTGTATGGAAGGCACTGAGCTGTTTCTGGAAATTCTGAGGTAATAAATAAGTTGCACTTCTGGTGCTTAATGAGCCTACTGACTAAGAAGCTACCAGTTGTACTGCAGTATGAAATGAGCAAGAGCATATATTTTTACAGATAACAGATTACAATGGAGGGTATCTATTTCACCAGGGAATGTTTATGTAGTGGGAAGGCAAGGGTTCAAGAATGGTTTCTGAGATGAATTGAGTATTGGAGGAAGAGATGCAAAGGTGGATGGTGATGGAGGGCAGGGCGTTTGGGCTAGGAGAAGGCATTCCAAGTAAAAGGAACAATATGTGCAAAAGTTTGGAGCCACAGTTAAGAAGTATCAAGTAATTAAAACTAGAGTAAGACACAAGGTTGAGATGAAATTAGAAAGGTAAGCTGGTGTCAGATCAGAAATGGTATGGCAGGGTAACGTGTGGAGACATTTTACCAAAGGCTTCAAGGACCACAGGAGTGTTTTAAAAGATTAACATGGAAAAAATAATAATTTCCATTAATTGTTAGGACATTTAGGCACTCTGCCAAACATGTAATATGTATTATTCCATTTAATCCTCACAATGAGCTTATAAGGTAGGTATTTTCTCACATTTTATAACCAGGGAAACAGGCACAGAGAAACTAAGTAAATGGCCCGAGGCTACCCAGCTAAGTGGAAGGAACAGATAGGATGTGAACTGAAGTCTGACCAACTTCAAAGCATGTATGCTTAACCACTGTGCACTGGACTCCCCATGGTCTGGCTACTCTGTCAGTAGCAACCACATGGAATTTAACAGTTTAGACATGTCAGACAGGTCACCTCAGAGGTCATGGCTATCGAGGCTATTAACAGGGAAGAACCTTAAAATGAGCTGTGTTGGGGTGCCTGGGTGGCTCAGTGGGTTAAAACCTCTGCCTTCGGCTCAGGTCATGATCCCAGGATCCTGGGATCGAGCCCTGCATCGGGCTCTCTGCTCAGCGGGGAGCCTGCTTCTCTTCCTCTCTCTCTGCCTGCCTCTCTGCCTACTCTCTGTCTGCCAAATACATAAATAAAAAAAAAATCTAAAAAAAAAAAGTTAAAAAAAATGAGCTGTGTCATAGAGGCTTCTGGTATTTCATAGGCTCAATGTAATCAAAGTGTGGTCCAATGTCAGCAGCATCAGCATCAGGGATTAGAAATGCAGGCTCTCAGGCCTCACCCCAGGCCTACTTAGTTAGCCACTGCAGTTCAGCAAGGTCCATAAGGGATTTGTGTGCAAATTCAAGCTTGAGAAATGGTGGTGTGGACTCCCCACAATGGCATGTGCCAGCAACAAGTGATGGCAGGGAGATAGCATGGTGGCATGATTGGGGCAACAGGTGCGCTTGGTCCCTCTTCCCAAATGGAGTTGTGGGAGTGCAGCACGTGTTACTGGAGATGCTTAGAAAAGGAGAACTTCTTTGTGCTGATCCATGAAATTTTACCTTTCCTAAAAATGCCCAGAAGATTTCCTTTAGTTGACATTCCTTCACTGTTGAAATGGAACCAATGATGTGAGTTGTTTATCAGACACAGATTATAGGATTCAAATTAAAGTCAACAGAAATGCCTTATTAGTTTGTAACTATTTAAGGGCAGGTTTTATCTAATTCCAAACTTTTTAAATGTGCACTTAGATTTGGAGCTAGTAGTGGTGCCATTCATGCCAATTGGTACCCTATAAACATAAGCTTCTTTATTGAGTCAATAGTGATGTCTTTGTCTGAACAGTGGTGATTATAAATGAAGGTTTGTATCAAAGTTAAACACTGCTGTTTCTCTTATCTACCCCCCATCTTTCCTTCCTTCACTCAGCGACTCTCTCCCTCACCTCCCACCCTTACACTTTTTTACGTTTTAATAGGTGATGTGTTACAAAGTCAGTATTTACCAGGCACAGTGTGTCATTTCAGTCTTTTTCCTTTTGTGATCTGTTTGAAGACAACATTAGAGAGCACATGTTTGAATCTGATCCTTTTTTCCTGGAGGACCATTGTTTTTGTGGTTCAGAGCTGAGGCAGGAAGCCTGGTAAGAAATCTGATTAGGTGAGGTACCTTCAAATCGGATTAGACTACAGGTAGCCACTAGAGGCAGGTGTCATCTGGGGACCTCATGTGTGACAAAGTCCTAAAACATGCTCAAATCTCATCATGATTAAGCAAAGCAAAAGAATGCTGCGTATGCAGAAGCATAAAATCACTTCATCATGTGCTGCCTCTCTTACTTGTCTTGTGTTATGCTGAGCAGCCAAACTGTTCACACTTAACAGCCATTTTCATTAGAACTACATTGATGCAGTAATAAACAGGAGTGCTTAAATGACTACCATGAGCAAATACTGACTCAGAATTACTTATCAAAGAATGATAAAATGTCAAACGATTTCATTTTTAGTAGCATAACAACTTTTCTCTTTAACATAAATAAATGAAAATTTGAGGCTGTCTGAGAGAGAAAAGCTCATGAATTGGCGATCTTCTCTTGAGAAAGATAGGGGGTAAGCGAGACAGGGCAAGAAAAACTCCAATTAAGAAGACCTCACAACTGTGGAGAATGCTAGGAACTGGTTTGTTTCTGGCTGTGGTCCCCTTAAGGTGAATTCTGTCTGGTGATTAGCATCACCTTGGATTAAATTAATTGGCTATTCTCAATCCCTGGGTAGATACGCTAGGAATAAATCCAAAGACATTAGTTTCTTTGCATGAAATGAGCAGGTTACCTATCCAGCAACATTATGTGAATTATATAAATCACTTAAAACATCTTTTTCTTTGAAAGGGAAGTTTCAAGTTCCGGTAAGTATAAGACTATTTGAAATTTTTATTTTGAAAACAATCTGTGTTTAGCTAGTTGTATTTTATTTTCCATTTTATATCTAGATTACATAGTTCTATTCTTAACCATTAAAAAAGGGAATAAATATTGGTAATAATTATTATCTTTTATCCACATAAGCTAGAAACCTCCACAATTTGCTGATATTGAAGTAGGAGGGAACTTCAGGATATCAAGAAATTCCAGTGTAACCAAATAGGGGTAAAGTTTTTTTCTTCTGATTATAAGAGCACTATTTACCTAAGCATTAGAGGAAGTTGAGCAATCCACTAAAGAAGGAAGCTGCTTTTAATTCAACAATTGCTGTGACCACCATAGGGGAGAATTGGTGAATTTCCTTTTTGAACTCCCACGCTCAACTCCACCTCATAGAGTTATGATAAACTGTCAAATGAACGAATTTTTCTTGTAATGTCAAATCTCTGAACTGCTACAGAACTAACCTTATGAATATACCGATGAGATAGAAGTTTACTTCATACTTTCTGAATTGCCTGAATTCCTAGTGTGTAGTAGAAAATTAAATTTAAAATGTAATTAATGAAATGATGCACATGCATCTTGTTATTCTACAATGTGTTTTGTCAAGTGAATGGTGGTAAGAAGGTACAGCCCTCTTGGTAGAACAGTTGTTTAGCTCTGAGCAGTACAGGTGTTGAGAACAATGAGGGTGCGGATAAGCATAATCATGGGAAAACCTAGTGAACCCAAAGCTGTTAAAAACATCTGCTTAATCTTAAAAAGCAATACAAGTATTCATGATAGTTCCATGATCTACTTTTGGCAATGAAGAGAATGCAGCATGCTATCAAGTCACAAGTCACTGGAAGTATATTTCGCTGTAATGTGGGCTGAGGGGAAGAGATTTTGTTAACCAGGTCCTTTGCTACTTCTAGGAAAGTCTGCAGTGAGAAAAGTGGAGGGCCTTAGGCATCTAGTTTTCTCTTGTTACTTCTTTGCCCTTCTACTTCTCCTTCAGACTAACCTGCTGGGAGAAGAATTAGGCCACTTCCGGCTATTTCATTCCCTAGATATCCCTCCCCTAAGAATATTACTGCCTTATACACCTTCAGAGGGCATAGAATAAATCTTAGTATTTAAAAAGTATGGAAAGAGACATTTTAAAATTCCCATCCACATTCTGATCAGTTTTTAAAGCTGAGTAAGAAGAGTGCACAAGTAAGACAAGGTAACCGAAAGTTGTGGAGGGCTGGTAGCTCTGTTTCACAAAAAGGGACACTCTACTGTCCAGACTCACTGACCATGTCACTGGTCTTGCTTATGTCTTTGGCAGAAGCGGCACGAATCCCTGCCTTCTTCCTGGAGGGCATCTTTACCATTCTGCCTCTGGCATCTCAGCTTCACACAGGCTGTCCTGCGGAAACTGCCATCTCTCTCCCCCCAACCTCCTTCAAGTGCCAATCCTTCAGGCTAGGCTATAGATCCCTCTTTGATATTCTCATGACACCCCTACTCTTCCTTAACTGTGCTATTGAATTTCTTGCTGAATTTCCCATGGAAATTATAGGAGATACAATGGATTATATCAAGGCAAATGTTGAAACATTTCTCCTGGAAGGAATCTGTGTTTTACTTTCTTTCCCAATAATGATATTGTGTACTATATGCACATAGATCCTTTTATTCAATATAATACTGAATCTTCTTCATTTTCTGCTAGATACAAAGTGCCCACCTTACCATAGACTCTTAAACCTCACTTGCATGTATACAAATTCTTGACACTCTAAAACTTTCCCCAATGATGTCTAGGCATTCCCAGAGATGCTCTTACCTGCAGTGAGGACTATATGAACTTATATTGTTTTATTCTTACTAAAGCCTCCTCCTCAAGGAGGAGGCAACCATCCCATAGATTCTCTATAAATGCTCCTCCACTGCTGGGCATACGGCATCTTCCTAGGACATGGTACCTTCAGTTCTGGGATGGGCAGCAGTAGGAGAGCATATGGGGGGCCACCTCTTCCCTCCAATTGTCCTTATCTTTTATGTTTTCCTTCCTGGTCCCAGCACAAAATGTCCACTCTTTTAGTGAAGGAAAAAAAAAAGTCACCCCAAAACAAACGCCCTGGGCTATCAGCTTGTCTTAACTTGATCGCCAGGTTAATGGCTCTCCAAATAGTGAGATCCAGGCAGAAGACTATTGCAATTAAAAGCCTCGCTTTCAGGTACCTGGGTGGCTCAGTAGGTTAAAAGTCTGCCTTCAGCTCAGATCATGATCCCAGGGTCCTGGGATCGAGTCCCCCATTAGGGGTCCCCGCTGAGCGGCGAGTCTGCTTCTCCCTCTGCCTCTGCCCTCCCGCAGCTCATGTTCTCTCTCTCTCTCTCTTTCTCTCAAATAAATAAATAAATAAAATCTTGAAAAAATAAGCCTCGCTATGCATTCACATACAGATAAATATAATTTTCCAAAATTAGGTGAAAAATGTGTTTCAAACACTAGTTATGGAAACTATTTTAAAATATGTATGTAAGTAAACCAACCTAAAAAGTACTTGGAGGCAAAGAGTTCTGAAGTTTTTATTAAATACTGAAAGAATTCCTCCCTCTTACAGTTAGTGAGGGCATGGAGATTAAGCAACATGCTCAAGGTCAGACTGCAGTTTATCAGCTGAGGATAAGAAGAGGTGCAGTTTTGCTGACTTCATTGCAAAGGTGGATTCCCCAGCTCCTGAAGCACAAACCTGCTATAGCTGCCTTTATTGTCT